>NC_091982.1:103784111-104122105 GCF_044704955.1 Pristiophorus japonicus
GGGCAACAGGAGGTGGCGGGAGTGGGGGAGAGCAAAAGGGCACCAGGAGGGGGAGGGGGGAAGGAAAAGGGCACCAGGAATGGGAGGGGGGAAGGGAAAGGGCACCGGGGAGGAGGGGGAAGGGCACGGGATGGGTGGCGGGAAGGGCACGGGGGGGGTTGGGAAGGGCACGAGGGCGGGGCGGGAAGGGCACGGGCGGGAAGGGCACGGGGAGGGGGGCGGGAAGGGCACGGGGGGCTTGAAGGGCAAGGGGGGGGGGCGGGATAGGGCACCGGGGGGTGGGGGAGAGAAAGGGCACCGGGGGGTGGGCAGGGGGGCAAAAGCGCACCGGGGAGGGAGGGAGGCAGGCAACAGCGCACCGGGGAGGGAGGAGGCAAAAGGGCACCGGGGAGGGGGGGAGGGGCAAAAGGGCACCGGGGAGGGGGGGAGGGGCAAAAGGGCACCGGGGAGGGGGGGAGGGGCAAAAGGGCACCGGGGAGGGGGGGAGGGGCAAAAGGGCACCGGGGAAGGGGGGGGGCCAAAGGGCACCGGGGAAGGGGGGGGGCCAAAGGGCCCCGGGGGCAAAAGGACACCTGGGAGGGGGGGTGGGGGGCATAAGGACACCTGGGAGGGGTGGTGGGTGGCAAAAGGACACCTGGGAGGGGGGGTGGGTGGCAAAAGGACACCGGGGAGGATGGGGTGGGGCAAAAGGACACCGGGGAGGGGGGGGTGGAAAAGGACACCGGGGAGGGGGGGGGTGGAAAAGAACACCGGGGAGGGGGGGGCAAAAGGACAGCGGGGAGAGGGGGGGGGCAAAAGGACAGCGGGGAGGGGGGGGGCAAAAGGACACAGGGGACGGGAGCGGGTTGGGGGGGAAAAGGACACCAGGGAGGGGTGGGTGCAAAAGGACACCAGGGTGGGGGGGAAAGGATACCGGGGAGGGGGGGGGCAAAAGGGCACCGGGGAGGGGGGCAAAAGGGCACTGGGGAGGAGGGCAAAAGGGCACCGGGGACGAGGGCACGGGGAGGGGGCGAGAGGGCACGGGGAGGGGGGCGAGAGGGCACGGGGAGGGGGGTGCGAGAGGGCACGGGGAGGGGGGGGCGAGAGGGCACGGGGAGGGGGGTGCGAGAGGGCACGGGGAGGGGGGGGCGAGAGGGCACGGGGAGGGGGGCGAGAGGGCACGGGGAGGGGGGGCGAGAGGGCACGGGGAGGGGGGGGCGAGAGGGCACGGGGAGGGGGGGGGAGAGAGGGCACGGGGAGGGGGGGCGAGAGGGCACGGGGAGGGGGGCGAGAGGGCACGGGGAGGGGGGGCGAGAGGGCACGGGGAGGGGGGGGCGAGAGGGCACGGGAGGGGGGGCGAGAGGGCACGGGGAGGGGGGGGCGAGAGGGCACGGGGAGGGGGGGGGCGAGAGGGCACGGGGAGGGGGGGGGCGAGAGGGCACGGGGAGGGGCGGCGAGAGGGCACGGGGAGGGGGGCGAGAGGGCACGGGGAGGGGGGCGAGAGGGCACGGGGAGGGGGGCGAGAGGGCACGGGGGGGCGAGAGGGCACGGGGGCGAGAGGGCACGGGGAGGGGGGGCGAGAGGTCACGGGGAGGGGGGGCGAGAGGGCACGGGGAGGGGGGGGCGAGAGGGCACGGGGGGGCGAGAGGGCACGGGGGGGCGAGGGCACGGGGGGGCGAGGGCACACGGGGGGCAAGAGGGCACGGGAGATGGGAGGGTTTAACCTTTTAATTTTTAGGGGTGTTGCGCCTCCCTCCCCTGCCGATGCCACAGACATCTACAGCCCAGGCTCCGGCTCAACTCATACGCAGATGGCGGCCCTGCCCCCCGACCGCGACCGGCACACGGCTCCGTCGAGCCTCCGCGGCTCTCAGCTCCGCCTCCGTCAGAAAGGCCCAGCCAGCCCACCGACCGAAAGGCCTGTCCGCCCGCCCCGCAGGCCTCGTCCCTCCGTCCGCCCGCGCGCCAGCCGCCACCGGCTACCCGCTAAACTCACCGCTTGAAACTCAACGCTTCGCTCCCGAAGACTTGCCGTTTGTGGCGGGTGCCGCTGGCAGGGCTGCGGTCGCGTTCTCCGATCTCCGGTCTCAGGCCCAGGCTCCCGACCACACAGCGCTCACGCTCACCGAGCCGGCCAAACCAGCTGCGCGGCGCCTGCCAACCGCCACCCGTGCGCATGCGCGGCCGCTGCAGGGGCAGGCGGGAATCTCAAACATCCCCGCACGGCAAGGCCAGAGGGAGAGAGGACCTGCAGTCACAACTCGCCTTTTCCCCGTCATTGCAACAGTGACTACACTCCAACTGTAAAGCGCTTTGAGACGTGCGGTGGTCGTGAAAGTCGCTCTCGGAATGTAAGTCTTCCTTTCTTTAACGTAGTCATCATAGGCGATCCCTCGAAAGAGGATGACTTGCTTCCACTAGTTCACAGGTGTTTCGATGAAGGACTCGATGTTCCAGTCCTGAACTCCAATTGAGGGGGTGGAAGATGCGTGAATTTTTTTTAACGTGTGGTGACCGTTGCATACCAGCCACCACAGGGGCTTGACTGAGCTAGGTCTTGGTCCAGTGGCAAGGATTAACCAGGACGACTGGAGACCTCGGCTCTTCTGGGCCCCGTACCCTCATCTGTCGCAACTCCGCCACGATCACTCGCCGCTCATCAGCCCCGACTTTTCCACTCCTCTGTACCTGGGCTCCGCCGATGTTCCTGCCCATGCTCCAAAATGGTGTCCAGTTGCAGGCAACACTCCTGTTAATGACCAGATAATCTGGCTTGGTGATGTTGGTTGAGGGATAAATGTTGGCCAGAAGACCAGTGAGAACTCCACTGCTCTTCTTCCAATAGTGCCATGGCATCTTTTACTTCCACCTGAGAGAGCAGACTGGGTCTCACAAGTTGCCACCTCTGACAGTGTAGCACTGCACTAAGGTGTCAGCCTGGAATATGTATAAAAAGCAGAGGAGTAATTTCGTATTGGCTATTCATTCATACAGCAGTTTCAAACCTAAACAAAAGTTTGTAAAATGTTGACCACACCTAGAGTATTGTGTGCAGTTTTGGTCTCTTTACCTAAGAAAGGATATACATGCCATAGAGGGAGTTCAGCAAAGGTTAACCAGACTGATTCCTAGGATGGCAGGACTGTCGTATGTGGAGAGATTGGGTCAACTAGGCCTGTATTCACTAGAGTTTAGAAGAATGAGAGGGGATCTCATTGAAACGTATAAAATTCTGACCGGGTTGGACAGACTTAATGCGGGATGGATGTTTCCCCTGACTGGGAAGTCTAGAACAAGGGGTCACAATCTCAGGATACGGGGTAGGAAATTTAGGACCAAGATGAGGAGAAATGTTTTCACTCAGAGGATGTTGAACCTGTGGAATTCTCTACCACAGAAGGCAGTGGAGGCCAAGTCACTGAATATATTTAAGAAGGAGATAGATAGATTTCTAGAAACAAAAGGTATCAAGGGGTATGGGGAAAAAGCAGGAATATGGTATTGAGATAGAGGATCAGCCATGATCATATTGAATAGCGGTGCAGGCTCAAAGGGCCGAATGGCCTACTACTGCTCCTATTTTCTATGTCTATGTCTATGACCATTTGTCAGTTGTTTTACTTACTGGTGTCTTTAAGTCAGAAGGTTGCAAATTCAAGCCTCGCTCTAGAGACCTGAATGCACAATCTAGGCTGACACTTAAGGCCTGGAATTTCCTGTATTGTTTCGGCGTAACTATGGTGGAAAGTCAGCAATGCATCATTTTTCCCGAGAAAACTTGCACGTAACTGATTTTTACTCAAATTTTTGCTGAAATATTGCTACGCACGAGTTTCCTCGATTGATTGCGCCACTTCTGAGATATAACCATCGAAAAAATCTGATGCTCATTTGCATAGGTCCACTTCCCATGCAAAAGACTAGTTCATGCGAGTTTCCTGGATTTATGCAGATAATGTGCAGACATAGATCTACGCTCAAAGTTGCCTGATATTGGCGTAACTGAGATTCTGGAGAGTGATCATGATTTTATTTGCAATTTATTTTTACTTTTCTTACCAAAAACTGCACTATACGTAACCAAAATGCTATCAGTTATCATAAACTTAGGCATCATTTCTGCTTAAATGCAATCCAGGGAAGTCGAGGCCTTTAGTGTCGCACTGCACCATCAAAGATGATGCATTTAGCCTGTGATGTTAAACTGAGACCCCCATCTACTTGCTCAAGTGGACGTAAAAGATCCTTTGGCACTATTCGAAAAGCAGGGAGTTCTCTTGCTGACCTGGCCAATACTTATTCCACAATCAAGATCACAAAATAAATTAACATGTAATTTATCTCATTGTTGATAGTGACATCTTGCTGTATGCAAATTGGCTGTCGTATTTGCATACATAACAAGTGGCTACACTTCAAATAAGCTGACAGCATAGAAATATCTTGAATATAAATCATTTGACATAAGAGGACAAGGGCCCGGAATTTGGAGTCAGCAGCGAAGAGAAGGCATTCGCTGCTGGCCCCGAAGTACTCTTCGCACAAGGATCCGGAGTTGAGGAGGAATTTCTTCTTTCAGAATCTGTGGAATTCTCTACCCCAGAGAGCTGTGGAGGCTGGGTCATTGAACATATTCAAGGTGAAGATAGACAGATTTTTGAATGATAAGGGAGTCAAGGGTTATGGGGAGTGGGAAGGGAAGTGAAGTTGAGACCATGATCAGATGAGCCATGATCTTATTGAATGGCGGAGCAGGCTCAAGGGGCCAAATTGCCTACTCCTGTTCCTATTTCTTATGTTCTTATGTGATCCCTGTGTCACGAACATCAGGTATTTGACCTTCAATTTAAATCAACGGAAATTAGTGGGGATTCCCTTGAGCAAACTGCTGTGACGTCAACAGGCTGTCTAAGCAGCCAATCAAAACACAGAATTCTCACAGACAGTGACAAGGAAGTGAGTAAGTGGAGAATTTAACAACATAATCACTGCGAGAGAGCCGACATTTTCGTCAGTTTCAATGATTTGGCTGATTACACAGATTACCGGCTCTGTGGGGGGCGGGGGCACAGCGCAGCCTGTGGAGGATCTGTCATTGACTGACCACAACTTCGAGATTCCTGTGCATGTGCCAAATTCCGAAGTTGCGGTCAGTTTCAAAGGCAGAATGACGGTGAACGCTGCCAGTTTGCCATCATCCCGATCGCAAATTCCGGGCCAAGGATTTAGACTAAAAGTATCATGGAATGTGCATTTGTCCTAAACTTAAACAACAAGTATATTCTTAGTGTTTGATTACTTTTATATCAATACACAAAAAATAAGTTTGCAGCAGTGGTCATTTAGAGATTACCAAATGTCCAAAGCTCTTCAACCAGTTCAAGGACCACAGGAGGCCTTCCCAACAGTTTAATGGCACAGCAGGAGTTGTGGTGTTGACAGAACTGCAGAGATAGCAGAGATCACTCTATGTGAATGTGTGCTCCAAAGCTCACTGCTTGAAGGGCTGCAGAATTGACACCTGTCCTAGAAGATCAGGTCTTCACTGATGACACCTTGCTGTCATTAAAATGGAAGCCATCCACAGGGCAGGTGAAGATGATGAGAAATAGACAACGTTATTGGCAACACATTTCAGTGGTCCACGCTCTGCAGGGGAAGAAAACACCTCTAGCCCTCTCAGTACAATGTCAGGTCCAGAGTAACATGATGGGAGTTGTGCAACAACACAAGAGGCCATGGCTCCGAGTGCCCTTGGGCTGGAACACAGCTACTGATACTTCTGGCATAAAGGCACAAAAGGAAAAGTGGCCCAACCATGGCTAACAAAAGAAATTAAGGATAGTATTAGATCCAAAGAGGAGTTATACAAAGTTGCCAGAAAAATAGCAAGCCTGAGGATTGGGAGCAGTTTAGAGTTCTGCAAAAAAGGAGCAAGAGATTGATTAAGAGGGCATAAATAGAGTATGAGAGTAAACTTGCAAGGAACATAAAAAACAACTGCAAAAGTTTCTACAAGTATGTAAAAAGAAAAAGATTAGTGAAGACAAATGTAGGTCCTTTAAATACAGAAATGGGAGAATTTGTAATGGGGAACAAGGATGTGGCAGAACAATTAAATAAATACTTTGGTTCTGTCTTCACGGAAGAGGACACAAATAACGTCCCTGAAATGCTAGGGAACAAAGGGTCTAGTTAGCAAGAGGAATTAAAGGGAATGATTATTAGTGAGAAGATAGTGCTGGAGAAACTAATGGGACTGAGGCTGATAAATCCCCAGGGCCTGATGATCTGCATCCCAGAGTACTAAAAGAGGTAGCCATGGAAGTAGTAGATGCATTGGTTGTCATCTTCCAAAATTCTATAGATTATGGAACAGTTCCTGCAGATTGGAGGGTGACAAATGTAACCCCACTATTTAAAAAAGGAGGAAGAGAGAAAATAGGAAACTGCAGACCGGTTAGCCTGACATCAGTAGTAGGGAAAATGCTGGAGTCTATTATAAAGGATATAACAGCATACTTAGATAATATCAACGGGATTAAACAAAGTCAACATGGATTTATGAAAGGAAAATCATGTTTGACAAACTTAGTGGAGTTTTTTGAGGATGTAACTGATAGAATAGATATGGGAGAACCAGTGGATGTAGTGTATTTGGATATTCAGAAAGCCTTTGATAAAGTCCCACATAAGAGGTTAGTGTGCAAAATTAAAGCACATCCAATTGGGGATAATGGCCCCAAGTTTCCACATGATTTGCTCCTGATTTTTAGGAGCAACTGGTGGAGAACGGAGTATCTTAGAAATCGGAATTCTCCACATTTAAGTTTTCTGCAGTTCTAGTCAGGTAGAACAGTTTCAGTTTTGAACAGAATTTTTTTTTCAAAAGGGGGCGTGTCTGGCCACTGACGCCTGATTTGAAAGTTTCCACAGTGAAAACGTACTCCAAACTAACTTAGAATGGAGCAAGTGAAGATTTTTGTAGGCTTGAAAAAACCTTGTCTACACATAAAAAAATTAGGCGTCCAGAACGAGGTGGGGGGGGGGGGGGGGTGGTGAAGGGAAGTCATTAAATTCTACAATAAATCATTAGTTATACTTATACAAATATTATACAAATAAATCCAACCTGAATAAAAATTTATAAGCAAAGAAAAGATTAAATAAACCATGTTCCTACCTGTGTGAAAGTGCTTCAGGCAGGCCTTTCAGGCAGCGGTTTGCCGTCGGGACCGACCGACGGCAGTGGGGGGGGAGGAAGGGAGAAAGCTGCAGGAAGCCTCAGTACTTGAGGCAGCCGTTTGCCGTCGGGCCCGACGGACGGCAGGGGGAGAAAGCTGGAAGAAGCCTCATTGCTGATCATGGAAGGGCAATGTGGTTTTATTAAAAAATGTTAAAAATTGAACAGCTACAAAGAATTTGAATAGTCTCAAACAAGTGCATGTGTCCCGTTTATCACAGTCTATCTTTAATTACAGAATGCACTCCCTCACCCTCACACACAGAAATATCAAGAAAATTAAAATGCAAGCCTTTGCAAGGGTTCAATAAACAAATTTTCACTTTTTCTGCAGCACTTTTTAAAATGGCCGAATGCCAATGTTTACTTCAGACTGCGCCAACGCGCACGCTCCAACGCGCACGCGCAGGGTTGCTGGCATGAAAAAAACTCATTTAAATTGTACCCGCCCCCTCCTACTTACAAAATCGGCGCGAGTGGTAGGCTCCGACCCCTGTGCGCCGCGCCAAGCAGACATCGAGCTGCAAAGCGCTCAAGAATAGCGCGTTTTTTTTTTCAGGCGCCGTTTTCGGCGTGAAAAACGGGCGTCCAGCTCGGAGGGGCGCCTGTTTTGCCGCGTGTGGAAACTTGGGGCCAATGTATTGGCATGGATTGAAAATTGGTTAACTGACAGGAAATAGAGAGTAGGAATAAATGGGTCTTTTTTGGGGTGGCGGGCAGTGACTAGTGGGGTACTACAGATATTAATGCTTGGGCCCCAGATATTCACAATATATATAAATGATTTGGATGAGGGAACCAAATGTAATATTTCCAAGTTTGCTGACGACACAAAACTAGGTGGGATTGTGAGTTGTGAGGAGGATGCAAAGATGCTGCAAGGCGATTTAGATAGGTTGAGTGAGTGGGCAAACACATGGCAGATGCAGTATAACGTGGATAAATGTGAAGTTATCCACTTTGGTAGGAAAAACATAAGGACAAAGTATTATTTAAATGGTGATGGCTTGGGAACTGTCGATATACAGAGGGACCTGGGTGTCCTTGTACACCAGTCATTGAAAGCAAACATGCAGGTGCAGCAAGCAGTTACATAGAAACATAAAAAATAGGTGCAGGAGTAGGCCATTCGGCCCTTCAAGCCTGCACCACCATTCAATAAGATCACGGCTGATCATTCCCTCAGTACCCCTTTCCTGCTTTCTCTCCATACCCCTTGATCCCTTTAGCCGCAAGGGATATATCCAATGAACTGGCATCAACAACTCTCTGCGGCAGAGAATTACACAGGTTAACAACTCTCTGAGTGAAGAAATTTCTCCTCATCTCAGTCCTAAATGGCCTACCCTTTATCCTAAGTCTACGTCCCCTGGTTCTGGACTTTCCCAACATCGGGAACATTCTTCCCGCATCTAATCTGTCCAGTCCCGTCAGAATCTTATATGTTTCTATGAGATCCCCTCTGATCCTTCTAAACTCCAGTGAATACAGGCTCAGTCGATCCAGTCTCTCCTCATATGTCATCCCGGGAATCAGTCTGGTGAACTTTCACTGCATTCCCTCAATAGCAAGAACGTCCTTCCTCAGATTAGGAGACCAAAACTGAACACAATATTCCAGGTGAGGTCTCACCAAGGCCCTGTACAACTGCAGTAAGACCTCCCTGCTCCTATACTCAAATCCCCTAGCTATGAAGGCCAACATACCATTTGCCCTCTTCACCGCCTGCTGTACCTGCAAGCCAACTTTCAATGACATAAGAACATAAGAATTAGGAACAGGAGTAGGCTATCTAGCCCCTCGAGCCTGCTCCGCCATTCAACAAGATCATGGCTGATCTGGCCGTGGACTCAGCTCCACTTACCCGCCTGCTCCCCGTAACCCTTAATTCCCTTATTGGTTAAAAATCTATCTATCTGTGACTTGAATGCATTCAATGAGCTAGCCTCAACTGCTTCCTTGGACAGAGAATTCCACGGATTCACAACCCTCTGGGAGAAGAAATTCCTTCTCAACTCGGTTGTAAATTGGCTCCCCCGTATTTTGAGGCTGTGCCCCCTAGTTCTAGTCTCCCCGACCAGTGGAAACAACCTCTCTACCTCTATCTTGTCTATCCCTTTCATTATTTTAAATGTTTCTATAAGATCACCCATCATCCTTCTGAACTCCAACAAGTAAAGACCCAGTCTACTCAATCTATCATCATAAGGTAACCCCCTCATCTCTGGAATCAGCCTCGTGAATCGTCTCTGTACCCACCTCCAAAGCTAGTATATCCTTCCTTAAGTAAGGTGACCAAAACTGCACGCAGTACTCCAGGTGCGGCCTCACCAATACCCTATACAGTTGCAGAAGGACCTCCCTGCTTTTGTACTCCATCCCTCTCGCAATGAAGGCCAACATTCCATTCGCCTTCCTGATTACCTGCTGCACCTGCAAACTAACTTTTTGGGATTCTGTGCGGAGGGGAGCGGGTAGGTCCGAGGGCCTCCTCGTAGGACTGCTCCTGGGCACGGCCAAGGGTGCCATCAGCCGGTCCAGGCAGCGGGCGGTCGAGGGGGTCGTTCAACCTGACTGCCTGCCTCTCTTCCGCTCTTACATCCGGTCCAGGGTGTCCTTGGAGATGGAGCACGCGGTGTCCACCGGTACGCTCGTGGCCTTCCGCGAGAGGTGGGCACCGGAGGGACTGGAGTGCATCATCACGCCCGGCAACCAAATTTTAATTTGATTTTACGTTTTAAAGTTTAATTTGTTTTAATTGCCGGTGCTTTTAGTGTCCCCCTTCCCTTTTATAGGGGGCACTGGGGAAAAATTGTGATTTTAGTGCCCAAAAAAAAAAACAAAAAAAAAGAAAAACACAAAAAAGGGAAAAAAAAGGGCCTTGTAAATGTCTGGTGTGTCACCCAGGTCGGGTGGCACGGTTTAATGTTTTGTTTTACAGATAAACTCTAAAAGAGTTTCATGCACAAGGACCCCCAGGTCCCTCTGCACTGTAGCATGTTGTAATTTCTCCCCATTCAAATAATATTCCCTTTTACTGTTTTTTTTCCCAAGGTGGATGACCTCACATTTTCCAACATTGTATTCCATCTGCCAAACCTTAGCCCATTCGCTTAACCTATCCAAATCTCCTTGCAGCCTCTCTGTGTCCTCTACACAACCCGCTTTCCCACTAATCTTTGTGTCATCTGCAAATTTTGTTACACTACACTCAGTCCCCTCTTCCAGGTCATCTATGTATATTGTAAACAGTTGTGGTCCCAGCACCGATCCCTGTGGCACACCACTAACCACCGATTTCCAACCCGAAAAGGGCCCATTTATTCCGACTCTCTGCTTTCTGTTAGCCAGCCAATTCTCTATCCATGCTAATACATTTCCTCTGACTCCGCGTACCTTTATCTTCTGCAGTAACCTTTTGTGTGGCACCTTATCGAATGCCTTTTGAAAATCTAAATACACCACATCCATCGGTATACCTCTATCCACCATGCTTGTTATATCCTCAAAGAATTCCAGTAAATTAGTTAAACATGATTTCCCCTTCATGTATCCATGCGGCGTCTGCTTGATTGCACTATTCCTATCTAGATGTCCTGCTATTTCTTTCTTAATGATAGTTTCAAGCATTTTCCCCACTACAGATGTTAAACTAACCGGCCTATAGTTACCTGCCTTTTGTCTGCCCCCTTTTTTAAACAGAGGCATTACATTAGCTGCTTTCCAATCCGCTGGTATCTCCCCAGAGTCCAGAGAATTTTGGTAGATTATAACGAATGCATCTGCTATAACTTCCGCCATCTCTTTTAATACCCTGGGATGCATTTCATCAGGACCAGGGGACTTGTCTACCTTGAGTCCCATTAGCCTGTCCAGCACTACTCCCCTAGTGATAGTGATTGTCTCAAGGTCCTCCCTTCCCACATTCCTGTGACCAGCAATTTTTGGCATGGTTTTTGTGTCTTCCACTGTGAAGACCGAAGCAAAATAATTGTTTAAGATCTCAGCCATTTCCACATTTCCCATTATTAAATGCCCCTTCTCATCTTCTAAGGAACCAACATTTACTTTAGTCACTCTTTTCCGTTTTATATATCGATAAAAGCTATCTGTTTTTATGTTTTGCGCAAGTTTACCTTCATAATCTATCTTTCCTTTCTTTATTGCTTTCTTAGTCATTCTTTGCTGTCGTTTAAAATTTTCCCAATCTTCTAGTTTCCCACTAACCATGGCCACCTTATATGCATTGGTTTTTAATTTGATACTCTCCTTTATTTCCTTGGTTATCCACGGCTGGTTATCCCTTCTCTTACCGCCCTTCTTTTTCACTGGAATATATTTTTGTTGAGCACTATGAAAGAGCTCCTTAAAAGTTCTCCACTGTTCCTCAATTGTGCCACCGTTTAGTCTGTGTTTCCAGTCTACTTTAGCCAACTCTGCCCTCATCCCACTGTAGTCCCCTTTGTTTACACATAGTACACTCGTTTGAGACACTACTTCCTCACCCTCAATCTGTATTACAAATTCAACCATACTGTGATCACTCATTCCGAGAGGATCTTTTACTAGGAGATCGTTTATTATTCCTGTCTCATTACTCAGGACCAGATCTAAGATAGCTTGCTCCCTTGTAGGTTCTGTAACATACTGTTCTAAGAAACAATCCCATATGCATTCTATGAATTCCTCCTCCAGGCTACCCCGTGCGATTTGATTTGACCAATCGACATGTAGGTTAAAATCCCCCATGATTACTGCCGTTCCTTTTTCATATGCCTCCATTATTTCCTTGATTATTGCCCGTCCCACCGTGAAGTTATTATTTGGGGGCCTATAAACTACACCCACCAGTGACTTTTTCCCCTTGCTATCTCTAATCTCCACCCACAATGATTCAACATTTTGTTCTTTAGAGCCAATATCGTCTCTCACAACTGCCCTGATATGATCCTTTATTAACAGAGCTACCCCACCTCCTTTCCCTTCTTGTCTATCTTTCCGAATTGTCAGGTACCCCTGTATGTTTAATTCCCAGTCTTGGCCACCCTGCAACCACGTTTCTGTAATGGCCACCAAATCATACCCATTTGTAATGATTTGTGCCGTCAACTCATTTACTTTATTTCGAATGCTGCGTGCGTTTAGGTAGAGTGTTTTAACTGATGAACCATGACACCCAGATCTCGTTGCACCTCCCCTTTTCCTAATCTGCCGCCATTCAGATAATATTCTGCTTTCGTGTTTTTGCCTCCAAAGTGGATAACCTCACATTTATCCACATTATATTGCATCTGCCATGCATTTGCCCACTCACCTAACCTGTCCAAGTCACCCTGCAGCCTCTTAGCGTCCTCCTCACAGCTCACACTGCCACCCAGTTTAGTGTCATCTGCAAACTTGGTGATATTACACTCCAGGTGAGACCGCACTTGGAGTATTGTGTGCAGTTTTGGTCTCCTTACCTAAGAAAGGATACACTTGCAATAGACGGAGTGCAGCGAAGGTTCATCAGACTGATTCCTGGGATGGCAGGACTGTCGTATGAGGAGAGATTGGGTCGACCAGGCCTGCATTCAGTAGAGTTTAGAAGAATGAGAGTGGATCTCATTGAAACGTATAAAATTCTGACAGGGTTGGATAGACTGGATGCGGGGAGGATGTTTCCCCTGGCTGGGATGTCTGGAACAAGGGGTCACAGTCTCAGGATATGGGGTAGGAAATTTAAGACTGAGATGAGGAGAAATTTTTTCACTCAGAGGTGAACCTGTGGAATTTTCTTCCACAGAAGGCTGTAGAGGCCAAGTCACTGAATATATTTAAGAGGGAGATAGTTAGATTTCTAGAAACAAAAGGCATCAAGGGGTATGGGGAAAAAGCGGGAATATGGTGTTGAGATAGAGGATCAGCCATGATCATATTGAATGGCAGTACAGACTCGAAGGGCCGAATAGCCTACTCCTGCTCCTATTTTCTATGTTTCTATGATGCAGGTCGAGGAATGACCTGGAAGGCAACAGACTGGTTTGATAAGAGCAATGGACTCATCCACCATGGATGGCTGGGATAAGAACAAATGGAGTGACAATGACTGCCCCCAGATTACCAGTCACCAGCACTGCATTTAAAATCTACCCAAAGGGGCAACCAGGGGTGTCCGTGATTGTGGAAAAGGAAGAGCAGCTCTTCCAGGAGCTCTGGGAGGAGAGGCAGTTTTATGTTTTATTTACACAATTAAGAATTGGGAACGGTGGGGGAGATCAAAAGTCACTCAGGGAAATGAGTGACTCTTCCAAGACCTGGAATGATAGGCACCACTGGGGCCAACTACCAGTTTGAGGTTAAATACTTGCCAAGGAGGAATTGTATAAATAGAGGCATAATGTCTCCAATGCCACAAGAGATGTAAGACCCACGTCTGATACTGCAGATGTCTAACTATGGCATTATTTATGAGGACAAAGGTAGTCCAGGCAAGCTTTGAGGTGTTTCCAGGCCCAGCTCCAGGAGCAGGTGGAACAAGAAACTTAAAAAAAAACCCGGCAGCCCAGAGGAAATACAGAATGGCTGCAGCTGCAAAGCATTCCATTCATGGCAAAGACTGAATGGATGCAACAGCAACAGAAGGAACTTGTGTTGGAAAATGTAATCTGCTATCCAACAAAAGCAAGCCCAAATCACAGGACCAGAGTTAGGAGTCACCAGCTGTCAAGTTGCACAAAAAACAGTTGTGCGTATGCAAGTTTTTTCTGTCCTCCTCCTCCCTCCCATCCTCCAAAATATACGTCAGCCCAGAGGCAGGAGCAGTCACAGCATAGCCCAGAGATCAAGGAGGGTTCACAATCAAAAGTTGCCAAGACTCCTGGAGCCTGCATTCTGTAGAAGTGTGTGGATCCAGGCCAAGAAAGATCACAGCAGGCCACAGGTTGGTATGCAGTAATGAAACCAATCAGAATATATCTGAGGGTAGACTACCTGAAAGTATTTCACTCAATCCACCAAGGATGTACTGCCCAAACAAGTTGGACAAAGCACTTGGCCTGGTTTTGGTATCTTGAAACAGGACACTGCCAACCAACCATCATGCTTCAAGAAGCAGACTATTGTGTATGCCTGCAATGAGCATATCCAAAGTAGTGCTTAAACTTAGTGCGGTATAAGGAGGACAGAGGCTGGCATTTTCCACTTCTGTGTTGCCCAGCTCAGGATCTTCTGCTCATTAACAGATACAACAAAATCATAGGTTGGGGAGTACAGAATCAGAAAATCCCAGCCTGAATCTTCAGAAGAGGCAAGCAAAGGCAGAGTTAATTGGCAAAGTCAGTAGCTCATGTCTCTTTGTTTGGAACATTTTAGGAATGCTTTGTATGAAGGATAAGGGATTCAATTTTCCCCAATGCTGTTTTTTGGCGTATTTGAGGAGTTATGCCCGTTTTTTGGGGACCTGACTAGGCTGCCCAAAAAATTTAAAGTTTCCCTGTTCTAATTTTTGAAATTGGCACCGCGCAGCCTGTCCTTTAGCTTTGGGGGTGGAGCCTAAGGTCTACGTCGAGAAAAAGAGATCCCCCTTCTGCACATGGGCGGAAAAAAAATTACGTTTTCTATGTGACTGGTATGGGCGCATATGCCCAGTACATCTCACAGTCTGCATTAAGCCAATTTTAAAGAGCCAGTTGTGTGTGAGAACTTTTATTCTGAGTGGAAAAAATCGGAGCTGCAATATGTAACTCGGCTCAAGGACCAAGAATTTCTCACAGGATGGTGGAGGCCCTGATTACTGTAATTGAGGTCAGATGGCATGAGCTGGACACCAGCAAAGGTCAAATAAAAGTTTCCCCAAAAGAAATGCAGAAACGCTGGAACCAACTTGCTGAAGATTACTGTGCAATGGTAACCAACCCGAGGTCCGGAGGCCAGTGCAAAAAGAAGTAGCAGGACCTTGGTCAAACAGTTAGTGTAAGTAATATTTTCATTTATTCACTGGAATTGCAATTGTAAATGTGACCATCTGCATGTCTCACCCAGCAGCAAGACACCCTCTCTAAACAATTATATTTTCATCTTTGCAGAGGAAGGCGGCCCATGACAAAAGGGAAAGAATTCGAACAGGAGGAGGCCCGGCAAATCTGCACCCACTGACACCCTTGGAAGAGAGGGCCGCTCTTTGATGGGTCCTGCCTGGAGAAAAGCAACCACCACTGCACACTGGGTCCAAACTCAAGGGAGAGGGTAAGTCCTGCAAATTCCACAATCTGTCTTTGCTAAATGTTAAGTAATGCACAGGCTAGCCATGCTTTGGTTCATGGGGATGTCTCCATCAGCTATGCTTCGGTTGATGCAATGTGCTATCATTCATCATGGTCCTTCAAATAGCCTGCTGCCTGCACTGTGTGAGCCTACTCATGCCACCCTGCCCCCTCCTCTGCTGCTAACCATTTGTCTGTTCTGTTATATTTTGCAGAACTTAAGGCCAACTCTGATGAGGCTGAAACCGATGCAGAAGATGATTCAGACGTGGACGGGCCTGAAGAGGAGAATATCTTCCAATCTGATATTCCAGACCAAGAGCATGGAGGTGAGGGGGAGGGAGAGCATGAAGCCCCAACTCTTGTACTCACTCTGGAGGAGTTGCTGGTGCCACCCATTGAGGTTCCAGCCCCTTTCCTGACTGGTGTGAGTGTTGGGACATTTCATGGTTTCACACTGTCCGAGGCTGCGGGTCCCAGTGGGGTGCAGCGAGCCTCAACCAGGGCCCACCGTCCGAGGCTGCGGGTCCCAGTTGGATGCAGCAAGCCACGCCCAGTGTGAGGAGGCGAAGGAGAGCTCAACGGCGCTCTCCTGAGATGCAGAATGTAACAGATGTGGTTCAGATGATGGCAATGAGTGGGGAGAGCATTGACCTTATGCGATCACTCCTGGACACCATCGGTGGGGTGGGTGATGAGGTATTGGGACTGTCGGGAGAAGTAACAACATTCTCGCGAGAAATACGAACACTGTCTGGGCGCATTAAGGATGCAATGTCACAGGTAGTTGAAACGCTGTCGGGGCACATGAGGGAGGGAATGTCAGAGGTAGCTGCTGCAATAAGGAAACACGCCCAGACTCCGCGGCCATTGACAGAATCAACTGGCTCTCTCACTCCAATCCTCAGACCAACCTCTGAAGAGGCCCAAACCGAGCCTTCCACATTACTGCTTGCCCACGCCCTCCAACAAGATGTATGCATTACCCGAGATGCTCGAAAGAATTAAGCTTGGTACCAACCTGAAAAACGCTGCGCCACTGCCTGCAGGCAGGGGTCGAGTCACCAAGACCAAGCGCAGCGGACGGTCTTAGAATAAATTGGAGGAGAGATGGGCGCAGCCTGTAGTGTATGTAGGCACCCTTAGCAATGACTCCACAAGGCAGGGTATGATACTTAAACTGCATTTTTCATATCCTTATTGTCATGCCCAGGGGAGGCGATCAGTGGTGGGCTATGGGAGATTGTGGTGAGGGTTGTGTGGTTGCCAGGTGTGACCCCTGTGCTTGAGGCTGGCCTCGTACGTTTCCCCTCCCTCACACACAGACCATGTGGGTGTCACTGTTGTGGGATCCCTCGGGGGCATGGTGTGTATACACTGTGATGTGGGTAGTTGTGGGCAGGGCCACAAGACTGGGTGGGCTCCTTGTCCACCGTTGCTGTGGGGTGGTGGGCAGGGCCACAAGACAGGGTGGGCTCCTTGTCCACCAATTGGGATGAGGGTCAGGTCATCCCAGGGTTTGCCAGGGAAGCTGGAGGGTATTGACCTCATGCTCCTGGTGTTGGCCCTGGTGGCCAGGGGTTGTAGTGTGGTGCAGGTTGCCATTGGTGGTGGCTGGGCTGCCCATTGACCAATGTCCCTGTAGTGGGTGTGCTCCCTGTGTGTGTGTCCTGCAAGGGGCATCACATTTCCTATCATTATCGTTAAGCATAATAAACTTGTTCTTAACCTTACTGACACCTGCATTCATCTCATTAGTCACATTAGTTAAACCAGCATCACAATTCATGGTTACATTGCATACATTTTCATTCTTGCACCCTTTAATTGCATCTTTAGCTTTAAAGTCCGTGTACTCAAATAGTTGAAACTTCCCATTTAAATTTTTTGGGTTACCGGTCTCCTTTAAGGGAGCCTTCAAATTCAATTGGTCGTTCAGTGTCACGTGATGTTCCTCCAATGCTTCACGTGGTATGGACGTGGCCATTTTGATTTTAGGTTCTACTGTTTGTGGTGCGGCAGCCATTTTCTGGTCTTGCTGCAGGTAGACTGTGGTGCTCTTTTTATCCACAGATTCGATCCTGGATGTTGGGAATCATTTTCTTTCGTCGATGTTCACCTCTTGGAGTCCTGCCTCGGCCCAGAAAGTGGAGTTTGGATCCTCGGTCCTGGAGATTTCACCATGGTGTTGTGGCGTCGTCGCTGCGCCGTCGAGCTGGACAGTGGAACCTCCGGATGCAGCGATGGATCCATGTTCAAGATCGATTGCCGGAGCCCGGAGGCCTGGGCGCAGCTTCGCTTGGACAGGATGCTGTTGTGGTCGTTTGGGGGGATTCATCCAAAGTTCTTCAAAGGTCGCTTGGCTCATCGCAGACCGGATCGCCCCTGTGTTGATCTCCACAGAAACTGGGACCTCGTCGATATCTACTTTCATTGTTCACGGAGAACTTTCGGTAGTGCAGGTATGAGTTCCATACTCTTCTTCCAGGGGTTGAGCAACTTTACCTTCATCTGTGTCGGAGCCCCGGTGATCAGCCAACTCATCAGAGATGTGGTGAGTAAAGCTTTTTCTGCTCATCCTTTGAAGGTGCCTTTTCTCTTTGCATGCATAGTCTTTGTAGGGGCACTGGTGGGCCCTGTGGTTTCCTCCACAGCGCCAGCAAGGGGCTAGCCGGTTTGCCCCATGTGGCAGACTCAGGGTTGCAGGACTCTGGGCAGCGTTTCTGCCCTTAGAAGTATCAATGCGGTGCACTGCTCTCGTCGGTTTAGAGTCCCTTAGTGCTTCATTTAGGTGGTCGCCAAAGTCGCACGGTGCAGCTAGTCTCCTTAAGTATTCCAATCTTTCTACAAAAGCGTCCCAATCTTCCCCATCGGTAAATTGCTGAAAGATGCTGAGATTCGACATGTTGAGCGTGTGGTTCGTGACCTCGTATTCCCGTCGCCAGTTGTAGTGTATGTAGGCACCGTTAGTAATGACTCCACGAGGCAGGGTATGATACTTAAACTATGTAGACCTGTAGTCCTTTATTTGCAGCTCCTGAGTGAGGACAACAAGCTGTGAGTTCCTTTTTATACTGGGTTACCTGCAGTGTGCAGGTAACCCTTAGGTCTCCAGCAGCAGCACCCTCTGGTGTACAGGTAAGGTGTGTACAGTGTAAGGGTACATTCAGTGTTGCATAACAGTGTTACAGACATCACACAGTAAACAGGCGTGCATACACAACACAGCCTTTCTTTGCTGCTGTTGTTATTATTGTTACTGTTGTAACTGTTCTCAAATTAAAAGTTTTTTGTAAATAATGTAAATTTACAAGTTTAAAAGTTTGTAAGTGATCTTAACTGAATAGTTTAACGTTTGATACAAAGAATATTTTTATTAAAGCTAAGTACAAACAAGTGTTAAAATTTTGAATAAAATATATTTTAAATTATAACTGAATCATTTACATTATTTGTTCCATTATTAACATAACACAACATTACGGAACAGGTTCAAACAGTAAACATGGTCCATTTTGAATAGTTGCCGCTGAGCCTTCAGGCAGAAAAGCGTTCACGGATGAGCTTCTGGAGCAAGGCTCGAGCAATCGTTAAAGGGGCATGACAGCCCGCCCTCCTCTGCCGTCGTGCTCCAGCTTCAGGTAGTTGCATGGCTTCCTCCTCCTCCTCGTCATCTGCATCTTCCTCCTCATCATCAGCCACTCTCACCTCAGGTGGGTCTTCTACTACCAGCTGCTGTTGCCTCATGATGGCTAACTTGTGCAGCATGCAGCAGACAACAGTGAACTGACCGACAATCTCAGGGGAGTATTGCAAGTAGCCTCCGGAATGGTCCAGGCATCGGAAACGCTGCTTCAAGATGCCAATGGTCCCCTCTATTATGCTGCTCATCGCAATAT
Source organism: Pristiophorus japonicus (assembly GCF_044704955.1). Lineage (NCBI taxonomy): Eukaryota > Metazoa > Chordata > Chondrichthyes > Pristiophoridae > Pristiophorus > Pristiophorus japonicus. Next base: position 103,803,476 of record NC_091982.1, read on the forward strand.
GTGACAGCTTGTATTCCTGCTCAGTTTCTGTCCGGGTTACGCGTTAGGTTGTCATGAGCCAGGTGTCGAGGACGTATCCTTTGTCCCCCAGCAGCCAGCTCTGCCTTCTGGCTGCTGCTGAAACATGGCAGATATAGCGCTCTCACATAGGATGAAAGCATCATGGGTGCTCCCAGGGTATCTCGCATCAACTGCCATGATGCGATGCATGTCGTCACACACGAGCTACATGTTCATGGAATGGAAGCCTTTTCTGTTCCTGTACATCTCGGAATCCTCCAAAGATGCTCGCAAGGTGATGTGGGTACAATTAATGCAGCCCTCTACCTTGGGGAAACCAGCAATCCTGGAGAAGCCCACAGCCCTGTCACGCATTGCTTGGGCGGTCATGGGGAACTTTATGTAGTCATTCCTCTGGGCATATAGTGCAGCAGTCACCTGTCGAATGCAGATATGTGTTGCATGTTGAGAAATGGTGCACACATCCCCAGTTGAGGCCTGGAATGATCCAGATGCATAAAATGAAAGTGCAGCTGTAGCCTTTACTTCAACTGACAAAGCAGTCCTCACGCTTCTGGGGTGCAGGTCAGCTTTTATTAACTCACAGATCTCGGTTACAACTTCTTTGTGGAAACGCAGCCTTCTCACACAGTCTTCCTCACTCAGGTGCAGGTATGAACGCATGTCTCGATATACCCGACGTGAGTAAGGCCCCCTGCCCATCATCCTACGTGCTCTGAGATTCCTGAGGTGATGCTGTCTAATCAATCTTCTCCTCCGCAGCACCATCATGCAGAAGGCTTGCACGAGGTATAGCATTGTCAATATTATCCTCATAATTAAATTGTAGCTTTGCAACAACCTCAAAACTGCAGGACAAAGCACTCACACCTCTTCTTCCCCCTCTCTCCAAGGTGGATGCCTTAGTATGGGCCACATCCTGGTCTGCGCATGCGCAATAGGTTTGCTTACAACGGGAAGCTAGGCATTCAATGAAGACATTTGGAGCAACAAAGTGTAATGCAATTCTTGAATTTTTTCAAAGTACCACCCCACCACCAAACTTCTCCTCACCAGGCTCGAGGGTCGGAGCGTCAGCTGGCAGAATCGCTCACTCGCCCGGACACTGGGGCTCAGGGCTCAGCTTCCACCACACACCCCTCCCCCCGGGTTTTTTTTGAAGCTGAGCCCCTGTGTCCGGGCGAGGGAGCGATTCTGCCGGGTGACGCTCTGGCCCTCCAGCCCGGTAAGGAGAGGTTTGATGATGGGGGTGGTATTTTGAAAAACATCAAAAATTCAACAATTGCATTACTCATCCAATTTCTCCCTTTTGACTTTGAATGATGCATATTTTCTGCCTTCTTCACTCCCTCCAAAACTTTGGCTAAAAACAATGGCATCTTTCTGCGCCAATTTTGTAATGTGCGCTGATTTTTGTTAAGTGCCCAGAAGGTTTTTTGGGAGTGGTCACATACGCTGTAACTTTGGGGAAACTTGGAGATTTTAATTTACTCCAAAAAAAGCGCAAATAATTGAGGAAAATTGAGCCCAAGGTGTGGAGCTGTTAAAGCTGGAACGACGCGTTCCTTGTTGGATTGAAACAATATTTTTACGCAGTGCAGAGCTGGATTGTAACAGCAAACTATTTTCCATCTTTTCAAGGAGGTAGGTGTCTGCCAGAAAAGTGGCTCCAGGTGTAACAAGCCGCGGAGTGGCCAAGATTTTCTTCTTTGGGGCTCACTAGCCTGCAATATTCCTGTTATTAAAATGAATGGGGGGAAATCTTAGGAATTTGAGGAAAACTCCACAGCCAGTTTATTGGTGATTGGCTCAGGTCCTTGGTTCAGAATGGTAGTGGGGGAAGGTTATGCTGATCCCTCCCTTGCAATTGGAAAGACCTCCCCCCTCTCTTCATTGTGGGGTTTTAAGGGGGAAATCTTCCTTTTTTTATGTAACACAAGCAAGTTTTGCGTTGACCCAGGCAGCAGGAGAGTTATATTCTTGCCTTGACCTGGACCGTAGTTGTAAGGATTAAACTATCCGTGTTGTTATCAATAAAGTTTGTTCAGGCAATTAAATAAAATCGACATCTAACTGCTGCTGTTTGCTTTGCACCAACCTTGGTGAAGCTGGTCCTAACCGTATCCCAAATAGACTTTCTCACCTTACAGTAGTGTATCAACAATGTTCAATTTTAGGGAATGTGCTCGGTGCAGCCTGTTTACGTCTGCTGGATGTTCACATTAAAAATGATACAAACTCTGATCAGCTAGCTCAACTGTTTTATTGACACGCTTCCAACTCCTCCTGTGACATGCTGATCCTGGCCTCTGGGATGCGTCTTCAGTAATGTGATCATCATCTTTCCAGGTTCAGTGACAGTCTTCTGTCTCCCTGCGTACAGTTTTACCATTAAACTGTCACAAGAATGGAGCACCACTCCAACCTATAGTAGATAATAAGTCTATCAGTCCTATTTACAGATTCCTTTTGATATCGAAGGCAAGAACCTTTCTTTTTAGAACCTTAGGTTACGAAAATTTAAATATTACTTCAGGCAATCTAACCCATCAATTGTTCCCACTAACAGTGGAGTTTTCACTAAATCTGCATGAAGATATCAGTCCAAATGACTTGCTCTGGAGACTCGAAAGACTAGACACTTCCTTCCTGGGGCGCTAATGGGACGGACACCTCAGCACCGTTGCCGCGTCCGAGGGGCCCTTCCCTCACTTAAAGGGAAGGGCCTACACTGCCAACTCTGCAGAAGAAAAAGAGACCTATCTGGACCACCAGGGAGCGGGGGTGCCATGCGATCAGCCCGACACTGAAGCAGAGTGCCGGGCTGAGCGATCTCGGCCAGGATCCTGTGGAGAAACCAGATCAGCATTGGGAAAACAAAGCCTCAGGATCTACATCGGAATATTGCATTCAAGGAGCAGCAGGAGATCGTCGCGAGGTGCGGCAAGTGTTTTTGTGGCGGAGGAGCGGCGAATGAGGGTACGGGGCCCAGAAGAGCCGAGAGCCCAGGGACAGCACGGGCCTACCCACACTGCAATATGTGTGCGCACTAGGTCTGTGCAGCAGAGCAGGTCTCCAGTCGTCCTGGTTAACTCTTGCCACTGGATAAAGGCCTAGCTCTGTCAAGCCCGTGTGGTGGCTGATGTGCAACGGTCACCACACATTTAAAAAATCCACATACCGGCATCTTCTACCCCTTCAATTGGAGTTCAGGACTGGAACATCAGGTCCTTCATTTAAACATCTGTGAACTCATGGAAGCAAGTCATCCTCATTCAAGGGACTGCCTATAATGATTTAAATCAAATTCATGTCAAATAGTGGGGCTGGGGGGGGGGGGGGGGGGGGGTGGGTTCAGGTGAACCGAAATGTAAAAAGTCAAAGAGAAAGGAGAAAGCAATAGAGCAGGGTAGCGATGGAGGAAATGATAACCAGAGTGTGACAGGAAGGGACAGAATGTATAAACATAAGAGTGTATCAGAAAGTGGGATCAAAGCAGGGAAAAATGGTAAAAAGACAAAATTAAAAGCCCTTTATCTGAATACACGTAGCATTCATAACAAGATAGATGAGTTGACGGCACAAATCGATACAAATGGGTATGATCTGATAGTCATTACAGAGATGTGGTTGCAAGGTGACCAAGGCTGGGAATATTCAGGGGTATTTGACAATTCGGAAGGATAGACAGAAAGGAAAAGGAGGTGGGGTAGCTCTGTTAATAAGGGATAAGATCAGTGTGTTAGTGAGAAACGATATTGGCTCAGAAGATCAAGATGTAGAATCAGTTGGGTGGAGATAAGAAATAATAAGGGGAAGAAGTCACTGGTGGGCGTAATCTATAGGCCCCCTAACAGAAGCAACTCTGTTGGCCGGAATATAAACCAGGAAATAGTGGGAGTAAAAAGGGAACAGCAATAATCATGGGTGATTTTAATCTCCATATTGATTGGACAAATCAAATTGGCCAAGGTAACCTTGAGGAAGAGTTCATACATTGTATCCGGGATGGTTTCCTTGAACAGTGCGTTGTGGAACCAACCAGGATTAATAAATGACCTCATAGTAAAGGATCCTCTAGGAACGAGTGATCATAGCATGGTTGAATTTCAAATTCAGTTGGAGGGTGAGAAAGGTGGGTCTCAAACCAGTGACTTGATCTGAAATAAAGGCGATTACAAAGGTATGAAGGTAGAGTTGGCTAAAGTGGACTGTTGATGAGCAGTGGCAGGCATCTAACTCTCAACAAAAATATATCCCAGTGAGAAAGAAAGATATGAGAAGGGAGAACTATCCATGGCTAACTAAGGAAATAAAATATGGTATCAAATTAAAAACAATGGCATACAATGTTGCCAAGATTAGTGGGAGGCTAGAGGATTGGGAAATTTTTTAAAACCAACAAAGGACAACTAAAAAAAAAGATGGATTATGAGAATAAACTAGCAAGAAATATAAAAATAGAAAGTAAGAGTTTCTACAGGTATATAAAAAGGAAGAGAGTAGCTAAAGCAAACATTGGTCCCTTAGAGGGTGAGACTGGGAAATTAATAATGGGGAACGGAAATGGCAGAGACTTTGAACAAATATTTTGCATTGGTCTTCACGGTAGAAGACACTAAAAACATCCCAATGATAGATTATCAAGGGAGGGGGGAACTTAAAACAATCACTATCACTAAAGAAAAGGTACACGGTAAAATAGTGAGAATATGGGCTCAATTTTCCCCAAGCCCGTTTTCTAGTGTATTGCCAGAGTTATGCCCGTTTTTCTAGGCCAGAAATGCGCCGGAAATAATTTGACAAAGTTTCCCCGATGTATAATTTGAATTTGGCACCGTGCAGCGTGTTCAGTCACCTCGGGGAGCCTGCTGTCTGCACTGAAAAAAGACGCTGCACTTTCTGCGCATGCGCAGAAAAAAAAAGTTATGTTTTTGACGTCGTTGCAATGGACGCGCATGCGTAGTACAGCTCCGAGTTAACAATCAACCACTTTTAAAGAGCCAGTTGTGTGTGAGAGAACGTTGAGTGCTATGTGAGAGCATTGGAAATCTCATTGTGAGGAGGCTCATGACGACCCTACGCGTAACCCAGACGGAAACTTACCGTGAATACAACATGTCACACATTGCGACGCGCAGCATCATCGAGAGGACCATTGGCATCTTGAAACAGCGTTTCCAATGCCTGGACCATTCCAGAGGCTACCTGCTGTACTCCCCTGAGATTGTCAGGTCTTTGCAGGTGACACTAAACTGGTTGGCGGTATAATCTCTGAGGAGAACGCAAAGAGGCTGCAGGGTGACTTGGACAGGTTAGGTGAGTGGGCAAATGCATGGCAGATGCAATATAATGTGGATAAATGTGAGGTTATCCAGTTTGGGGGCAAAAACACGAAGGCAGAATATTATCTGAATGGCGGCAGATTAGGAATAGGGGAGGTGCAACAAGACCTGGGTGTCATGGTACATCAGTCATTGAAAGTTGGCATGCAGGTACAGCAGGCGGTGAAGAAGGCAAATGGTATGTTGGCCTTCATAGCTAGGGGTTTTGAGTATAGGAGCAGCTAGGTCTTACTGCAGTTGTATGGGGCCTTGGTGAGGCCTCACCTGGAATATTGTTTTCAGTTTTGGTCTCCTAATCTGAGGAAGGACGTTCTTGCTATTGAGGGAGTGCAGCGAAGGTTCACCATACTGATTCCCGGGCTATCATATGAGGAAAGACTGGATCGACTGAGCCTTTATTCACTGGAGTTTAGAAGGATGAGAGGGGATCTCGTAGAAACATAACATTCTGACGGGACTGGAAAGGTTAGATACAGGAAGAATGTTCCCGATGTTGGAGAAGTCCAGAACCAGGGGACACAGTCTAAGGATAAGGGGTAAGCCATTTAGGACTGAGATGAGGAGAAACTTCTTCACTCAGAGAGTTGTTAACCTGTGGAATTCCCTACTGCAGAGAGTTGTTGATGCCAGTTCGTTGGATATATTCAAGAGGGAGTTAGATGTGGCCCTTACGGCTAAAGGGATCAAGGGGTATGGAGAGAAAGCAGGAAAGGGGTACTGAGGTGAATGATCAGCCATGATCTTATTGAATAGTGGTGCAGGGCCGAACGGCCTACTCCTGCACCTATTTTCTATGTTTCTATGTTAAAAGAAGTGGCTGCAGAGATAGTGGATGTATTAGTTGCAATCTACCAAAATTCCCTGGATTCTGGAGAGATCCCAGCGGATTGGAAAACCGCAAATGTAATGCCCCTATTTAAAAAAAGGAGGGAGACAGAAAGCAGGAAACTATAGACAAATTAGCCTAACATCTGTTGGGAAAATGCTGGAGTCCATTATTAAGGAAGCAGTAGCAGGACATTTGGAAAAGCAGAGTCAGCATGGTTTTATGAAAGGGAAATCATGTTTGACAACTTTGCTGGAGTTTTTGGAGGATGTAACGAGCAGAGTGGATAAGGGGGAACCAGTGGATGTGGTGTATTTGGATTTCTAGAAGGCATTCAATAAGGTGCCACATAAAAGATTACTGCATAAGATGAAAGTTCACAGGATTGGGGTAATATATTAGCATGGATAGAGGATTGACTAACAGAAAATAGAGTTGGGATAAATGGGTAATTTTCCAGTTGGCAAACGGTAACTAGTGGGGTGCCACAGGGATCGGTGTAGAGGCCTCAACTATTTGCAATCTATATTAATGATTTGGATGAAGGGACCGATTGTAATGTAGTCAAGTTTGCTGATGATACAAAGATGGGTGGGAAAGCAAGTTGTGAGGAGGACACAAAGAATCTGCAAAGGGATATAGACAAGCTGAGTGAGTGGGCAAAAATGTGACAGATGGAATATAATGTGGGAAAGTGAGATTATCCACTGGCAGGAAAAATAAAAAAACAAATTATTATTTAAATGGAGAGAAATTACAAAATGCTGCAGTACCGAGGGACCTGGGGGCCCTAGTGCATGAAACACAAAAAGTTAGTATGCAGGTACACCAATTAATCAGGAAGGCAAACAGAAAGTTGGCCTTTATTGCAAGGGGGATGGAGTATAAAAGCAGAGAAGTCCTGCTACAACTATATAGGATATTGGTGAGACCACACCTAGAGTATTGTGCACAGTTTTGGTCTCCTTATTTAAGGAGATTTACACTTGCATTGGAGGCAGTTCAGAGAAGGTTCACTAAGTTGATTCCTGAGATGAAGGGGTTGACTTATGAAGAAAGGTTGAGCAGGTTGGACCTATACTCATTGGAGTTTAGAAGAATAAGAGATGATCTTATTGATACATGTAAGATACTGAGGGGGCTGGACAAGGCAGATGCAGAGAGGATGTTTCCACTCGTGGGGGAATCTAGAACTAGGGAGCATAGTTTAAGAACCGAGATGAGGAGGAATTTATTCTCAGAGGGTCGTAAATTTGTAGAATCCTCTGCCCCAGAGAGCTGTGGAGACTGGGTCATTGAATATATTTAAGGTGGAGACAGACAGATTTTTGAGCGATAAGGGAGTAAAGGTTATGGGGAGCAGGCAGGGAAGTGGAGCTGCCCCCAAGATCAGATCAGCCATAATCTTATTCAATGGCGGAGCAGGCTCGGGGGGGGGGGGGGGGGGGTCAATGGCCTACTCCTGCTCCTATTTCTTATGTTCTTATATCAGTATGTTGCATGTTATTGCTAAAAGTTTGAGCTCCTAAACTTAGGAATCCCAGCTGTCCCCTAAAGGCCAACAAAGCATACATGTGAACCATTACATGTTATGGCATTTTTACAGATAGCAGTTCACCCAAAGTTTGGGTAGTGCTTTAAAGCATGGGGTATCATGCAGCGGTTCTTGAGTCCTAGGAAGTCCGGCAGGGGAGGAGATGTTGAGGATCACAATCAATGTTCCATAAGGTACCCGGCTGCGCAGCAATCGCGAGGTCCCGTGCAGGCCGCTCACCAGCTGTTGCCATTGGAAGAGATACCGTACAAAAAATTTAAAGGGACTATGCACAAAAAAAAATCAGAGGGAATATTTTCCACAATGGCCCTGAAATTGCAGTCGGAGGCTTCCCGCGGGGCAATGCCTCCGATCCGCAAATAGAATGCCCGCGTACCTGGTGGTCCTGGAGGTTCGGAGATTCACAGCGCTGCCTCAGCACTGCACTGGGGTGTCGGCCTAGATATTTTTGTGCTCAAGTCCCTAGAGTGGGACTTGAACCTACAATCTTCTGACTTAGAGAAGCGTGCTGCCCACTGAGCCACAGCTGACTGACTGGAGGGTTATGCTGATAAGAGTTAGATGAGTAAGGATGGGAGGAGGCTCGAATGGAGCATAAACGCCGGCATGGACTGGTTGGGCTGAGTGGCCTGTTTCTGTGCTGTATATTCTATGTATTTCTAAGTAATATTGTACTATTGAGTTATGCACTTATAGTGGATGCCCATTGGACACTGCTACAGGTGTACTTTTGGCAGGGCTACACGCCATAAATGGGCACAATCGGGATATAACCGCCTAGAAATATGGGCATATCATGTGCTTTCCCAGTGGTAGTTGTGCTAACACTGGAATCCCCTGTTGAAAAATGGCTAGAGTTTCATTTCAATATTATAATAAATTGGATATGACACCACTTCGTTATGACTCAGCTGTGATATCAGCAATATTATACAATGGGGTCAATGTGACATAAGGCCATCGTACTAATGGGATGTTGCTTCAATGTTATAATGGATTGACTACGCCATTTCAGTATTCCAATGGGTCAAGTATGACGACATTCAATGTTCATTCTACTTCTCATTGGGAATATGCAAGTCCACCCCCCTCGTAATTTCATCCATATAAAATCAGCTGCGCTAGGCTTCACCTTTGAGCAGAATGTTTTCAGATTTCATGTTTCCACCCCTGTCACAGGACTGAAATGACCCTAATCAAAATTACAAATGACATCCTCTGCCACTGTTGTGACTGTGGTGCACTATTCCTCCTCAACCTCAGTGGAGCCTTTGACATGGTCGACCATAACATCCTCCTCCAATGCCTCCTCGGTTAGCCAGCTCATTGGTACGGCCCTTGTTTGTTTGTACTCTTGTCAAATCGTAGCCAGAGCATCTCCAGCAGCAGCTTCGCTTGCTGCCCAACAGTATTGCCTCTACAATTCCTCCAAGGATCTATCCTCGGCCTCCTCCAGTTTTCTAATCTACACTTTACCCCTTGTCGACATCAACTGAAGACATGGAGTCAGCTTCTACATCTACCTCTTTCAACCCCTTCACTGGCTCGGTGTTGTCAGTTTGCTTGTCCGACATTAAGTCTTGAATGACCCACAATTTTCATTGAGAAGATCAAAGTCATCCCTGTCACAAACTCCATTCCCTCGCCACCATTTCCATCCCCCATCCTGGCCACTGATTGAACCAGACTGTTCGCAACACTGGCATCATATTCGGCCCCGAGATAAGATTCCAACATCATCCACCTCGATCCCTGCCTCAACCAATCTGCTCTGGGTCCTATGCTCTGGAATTCAGTCTCTAAAATGTTCCATCTCTGCAACCCCTTTCTCCTTTAAGACACTGCCTAAAATTGACCTCTTTGACAAAGCTTTTAGTCACCTTTCCCAATATCTCCTCCTCTGGCTCGGTTTCTGTTTTTGTCGAATTATGCCTCTGTGAAGCATTTTGGGACATTTTTCTAAGTTAAAAGACACAATACAAGTTGTTGACACCGTGAGGGACTATGGAGCGTTGTCCTCCATTTCGGCTGCCCCCAAAAGTTTGTCACCATCATCCGCCTGCTCCATGATGACGTACAAACCATGACCCTGACCAATGGATCCACCACAGACCCAATTCACATAGGGATCAGGGTCAAGTAGGGCTGCATCATCGTGCCAATGCTCTTCTCGATCTTCCTTGCCGCAATGCTCCATCTCACTCTCAACAAGCTCCCCAGGAGCTGGAGTGGAACTAAACTATAGAATCAATGGTAACCTGTTCAACTTTCGTCACCTCCAGGTTAGATCTACATAAGAATTAGGAACAGGAGTAGGCCATCTAGCCACTCGAGCCTGCTCCGCCATTCAACGAGATCATGGTCGTCCCATCCTCTGTCATCGAACTACAGTACGCGAAAGACGCTTGCGTCTGCGCACATTCAGAGGTGGAACTCCAAGCCAGTGTCAACATCTTCACCGAGGCGTACGAAACCATGGGCCTTACACTAAACATCCGTAAGACAAAGGTCCTCCAACAACCTGACCCCGCAACACAGCACTGCCACCCAGTCATCAAAATACACGGCACGGCCTTGGACAATGTGGACCATTTTCCATACTATCGGCGCCTACTATCAGCAAGGGTAGACATCGATGACGAGGTCCAACACCGCCTCTAGTGTGCCAGCACAGCCTTCAGTCGCCTGAAGAAGAGAGTGTTTGAAGACGAGGACCTCAAATCTGGCACCAAGCTTTATGGTCTACAGGGCAGTAGTGATACCCACCCTCCTATATGGATCAGAGACGTGAACCATATACAGTTGACATCTTAAAGCGCTGGAGAAGTACCACCAAACACTGCCTCTGCAAGATCCTCCAAATCCACTGAGAGGATAGACGCACCAACGTCAAGTGTTCTTGCTCAGGCCAACATCCCCAGCATCGAAGCACTGACCATACTTGACCAGCTCCGTTGGGCAGGCCACATCGTCTGCATACCTGACACAAGACTTCCAAAGCAAGCGCTCTACTCGTAACTCCTACATGGCAGGCGATCCCCAGGTGGGCAGAAGAAACACTTCAAGGACACCCTCAAAACCTCCTTGACAAAGTGCAACATCCCCACTGGCATCTGGGAATCCCTGGCCTAAGATCACCCAAAATGGAGGAAGAACATTCGGGAGGGCGTTGAGCACCTCGAGTCTCATTGCCAAGAGCATGCAGAAACCAAGTGCAGACAGCGGAAAGAGCATGCAGCAAAGCAGACTCCCCACCCACCCTTTCCTTCAACCACTGTCTGTCTGTCCCACCTGTGACAGAGACTGTAATTCCCGTATTGGACTGTACAGTCACCTGAGAACTCACTTTTAGAGTGGAAGCAAGTTTTACTCGATTTTGAAGGACCGAGATGAGGAGAAACTTCTTCAGCCAGAGAGTGGTGAACCTGTGGAATTCTCTACCACAGAAAGTTGTTGAGGCCAATTCACTAAATATATTCAAAAAGGAGTTAGATGTAGTCCTTACTACTCGGGGGATCAAGGGGTATGGCGAGAAAGCAGGAATGGGGTACTGAAGTTGCATGTTCAGCCATGAGCTCATTGAATGGCGGTGCAGGCTCGAGGGGCCGAATGGCCTACTCCTGCACCTATTTTCTATGTCTATGATGATGACTGTCCCCTACCACTACCACATTCCTTTTTACTCCCCCCAATTTGAATGGCCCCCTGTACCACAGTGCTTGGTCAGTTTGCTGATCCTCCCTGCAGTCCTTGCTCTCATCCACACAGGGAGCAAGAGCCTCGAACCTGTTGGACAGAGCAAGGGCTGAGGCCCCTCCATCACCAAGTCCTGGATCCCCATACCTGCCTTGCTCATAGTCACCATCCTGTCCCTAACCAAGACCAAATTTGAATTATGTAACTAAAGGGGTTGACTCTCTGCTTGAACACAGCATCCAGGGAACTCTCCCCCTCCCAGTTGTGTCGCAGTATTTGAAGCTTGGACTCCAGCTCATCAACACGGAGCGGAAGTTTCTCGAGCTGTAGACACTTACTGCAGATGGGGACAGTATAGTTGGGATAGATACTGTTCTCTGCAGCCGAGAAGGTTATGTTGCCTGCCACGGTTAAGGACATCTCTTCTGGGCTGGAGAGGAACTTGGAGTGGGAGGGGAAAGATCCAGTTGTCGTGATCCATGTAGATACCAATGACATAGGTAGGATAAACAAAGGTTCTGCTGAGGGAGTATGAGCAGCTAGGGACTAAATTAAAAAGCAGAACCACAAAGGTAATAATCTTTGGATCACTACCTGAGCCACGAGCAAATTTGCATAGTGTAAATAGGATCAGAGAAATGAACACGTGGCTCAAGGATTGGTATGGGAGGAATGGGTTTCAATTCATGGGCACTGGGATAGAAGAGAGCTGTTCTGTCGGGACGGACTTCATTTGAACCAGTGTCCTGGCGAATCAAATAACTAGGGCTGTAGATAGGGCTTTAAACTAAATGGGGGGAGGGGGAATGGAAATGTAAAAAGTCAAAGAGAAAGGAGAAGGCAAAAGTGCAGGGTAGCAATAGGAGAAATGACAACTAGCGTGTGATAGGTAGGGGCAGAGCGTATACACAAGACAAAATTAAAAGTTCTATATCTAAACGCACATAACAAGATAGCTGAGTTGACGTCACAAATAGAAATAAATGGATATGATCGGATTGCCGTTACATCATCATAAGTGGTCCTTCATATCGAGGATGATTTGTTTCCACGCCAAAAAGGGATGTGTTCACAGGTGATTCAATGAAGGACCTAATATTCCAGGTCCTGAACTACATGTTGAAGGGTGGAAGATGTCTGTTCGTGGATTTTTTTAACGTGTGGTGGCTTTTGCACACCAACCACCACACGGGCTTGACAGAGCTAGGTCTTGGTTTAGTGGCAAGGATTAACCAAGACGACTGGAGACCAACTCTGCTGCACAGACCTAGTGCGCACACATTGCCGTGTGGCTGGGCCGTGCTGCCCCTGGACCCTTGCTTCTTCTGGGCTTCGATCACGTCGCTCCACAATCTCTCGCCGCTCCTCCGCACCGAGACGTGGTTGCAAGGTGACCAAGGCTGGGAACTGAATATTCAGGGGTATCTGCCATTTCGTAAGGATAGGCAGAAAGGAAAATGAGGTGTGGTAGCTCTGTTAATAAGGGATAAGATCAGTGCAATAGTGAGAAATGATATTGGTTCAGAAGATCAAACCGTCGAATCAGTTTGGGTGGGGATAAGAAATAATAAGGGAAAGAAATCACTAGTGGGAGTGGTCTACAGACCCCCAATAGGCACACTGTAGGACAGAGTCTAAATCAAGAAATAATGGAGGCTTGTACAGCAATAATCACGGGCAATTTTAATCTTCATATTGATTGGACAAATCAAATTCACAAACGTAGCCTTGAGGAAGAGTTCATAGAGTGTATGCAGGATGGCTTCTTGGAACAATACATTGTGCAACCAATCAGGGAGCAGACTATTATAGATCTGGTAATGTGTAACAAGTCTGGATTAATTAATGATTTTGCAGTGAAGGATCCTCTTGGGAAGAGTGATCATAGCATAGTAGAATTTCAAATTCAGTTTGAGGGTGAGAAAGCTCGGTCTCAATCTAGTGCCCTGAACTTAAATAAAGGTCATTCCAAAGGTAGCAAGGCAGAGTTGGTTAAAGTGGACTGGGAAAATATATTAAAGGGTAAGATTGTAGAAAAGTAGTGACAAACGTTTAAGGAGATATTTCATAACTCAGCAAAGATATATTCCAGTGAGAAACAAAGGGCTAGAAATTGCATTGGCTTACCGCCCGGTTTCTGAGCAGTATTGGCCATTGTGGGTGATAACCAGGTTGGCCAGAAATTGCCTAGCTGAGTTATGCCGGCGGTTTAGAGGTACTACTGGGGTGCGGACTACCAGCGTGCACCGTCCTCAGATCGCCCTGGCGCAATATTTGACGCAAGTATAAAAAAAAACGCCCACGAGAATCAGCAGAGGTGAGTAGGTCTGCAAGAAAAAGGTTAGTAATTGTTTTTTTTTGCTCATTATTTTAAATTCTGTTGTGGTGATTTAAGTTAAAAGGGTCTTGAGAATGTTATGATTTTTTTATGTTCTGTTTATTGAAAAAATATTTTTATCGTTTTTCTCCTCGGCCCAACCTGTAGCCTCAGGGTAAATTTTTAGTGAGTTTTTTTGTTTATCACTCATTTTCTTTAGGAACTGCCTAATTAACATTTTTTTTTGGTGGGTGGATTTATTTTGGGGGGGGGGGGGGTTGTTTTCACCGGCAATAATCTTGGGAATCTTAGCGGTCTTTTGGGTGGCAATCGGGCGTTGGCGGGCTGTTAGGAAATTCTAGCCCAAAGACTAAGAGAAGGATGAACCATCCCTGGCTAACTAAGGAAGTAAAGGATGGTATCAAATTGAAAACAAAGGCATACAATGTTGCAAAGAACAGTGGAAGGCCAGAGGATTGGGAAATTTTTAGAAACCAGGAAAGGATGACTTAAAAAAATGATAAAGACAGAGAAGATGGCATATGAGAGTAAACTAGCAAGAAATAAAACAGGAAGCGAGTAGTTAAAGTAAACGTTGATCCCTTAGAGGATGATACTGGTGAATTAATAATAAGTAACAAGGAAATGGCAGAGACTTTGAACAAATATTTTGGATCGGTCCATGTATTTGGATTTCCAGAAAACATTTGATAAGATGCCACATAAAATTGCACAAGATAATAAATAGCTCACAGGATTGGGGGTAATATATTAACGTGGATAGAGGATTGGCTAACAGAAAACAGAGAGTTGGGATAAATGGGTCATTTTCAGGTTGGCAAACTTTAATTAATGGGGTGCCACAGGGATCAGTGCTGGAGCCTCAACTACTTACAATTTATATTAATGACTTAGATGAAGGGACCGATTGTAATGTGGCCAAATTTGCTGATGATACAAAAGATAGGTGGGAAAGCAAGTTGTGAGGAGGATGCAAAGAATCTGCAAAGAGATATAGATAGGCTCAGTGAGAAGGCAAAAATTTGGCAGATGGAGTATAATATAGGAAAATGTGAGGTTATCCACTTTGGTCGGAAAAATAAAAAAGCAAATTATTATTTAAATGGGGAGAGATTACAAAATGCTGCAGTACAGAGGATCTGGGGATTCTTGTACATGAAACACACAAAGTTAGTATGCATGTACAGCAAGTAATCAGGAAGACACATGGAATGTTGGCCTTTATTGCAAGGGGGATGGAGTATAAAAACAGGGAAGTCCAGCTCCAACTGCGTTGGTAAGACCACACCTGGAGTACGGTGTGCAGTTTTGGTCTCCTTATTTAAGGAAGGTATACTTGCATTCAAAGTAGCTCTCGAGGTTGATGTCTGAGATGAAGGGATTGTCATATGAAGATTGAGCAGCTTGGGCCTCATTGGAATTTGGAAGAATGAGAAGTGATCTTATCGAAACATAAGATTCTGAGGGGGCTTGACAGGGTAGATGCAGAGAGGTTGTTTCCCTCGCGGGGGAATCTAGAACTAGGGGCCATAGTTTCAGAATAAAGGGTTTTAAGACAGAAATGAGGAGGAATTTCTTCTCAGAAGGTCATGAATTTTTGGAATTCTCTACCCCAGGGAGCTGTGGAGGCTGGCTCTTCGAATATATTAAAGGTGGAGATAAACAGATTTTTGAATGATAAGGGAGTCAAGGGTTATGGGGAGGGGGTTGCAAAGTGCTGCAGTACAGAGGACCTGCGGGTCCTTGTGCATGCAACACAAAAAGTGAGTATGCAGGTACAGCAAGTAATCAGGAAGGCAAATGGAATGTTGGCCTTTATTGCAAGGGGGATAAAGCATAAAAGCAGAGAAGTCCTGCTACAACTGTACAGAGCATTAGTGAGGCCACACCTGGAGTACTGCGTACAGTTTTGGTCTCAGTATTTAAGGAAGGATATACTTGCATTGGAGGCTGTTCAAGAAGGTTTACTAGGTTGATTCCGGAGATGAAGGGGTTGACTTATGAAGATAGGTTGAGTAGGTCAGGCCTATACTCATTGGAGTTCAGAAGAATGAGGGGTGATCTTATCGAAACATATAAGATAATGAGGGGGCTAGACAAGGTGGATGCAGAGAGGATATTTCCACTCATGGGGGAAACTAAAACTAGGGAGCATAGTCTCAGAATAAGGGGCTGCTCATTTAAAACTGAGATGAGGAGGAATTTATTCTGAGGGTTGTAAATCTATGGAATTCTCTGCCCCAGAGAGCTGTGGAGGCTGGGTCATTGAATATATTTAAGGTGGAGATACACATATTTTTGAGTGATAAGGGAATAAAGGGTCATGGGGAGCGGACAGAGAAGTGGAGCCGAGTCCATGATCAGATCAGCCATGATCTTATTAAATGGCGGAGCAGGCTCGAGGAGCCAGGTGGCCTACTCCTGCTCCTATTTCTTATGTTATCATGGATCGTGTCATTTACATGTTAAAGCAATGCTTCAGTTGCTACAGCCTGGCAGAACATACTTTATTCTGTCCAATGCACATGCACAGAACTCCATTCACCGCTCACTTAAGTTTGTAAAGTCCTAGTAGATCCAAGTGGGTCCTCTAATCACATTATTTTTAAAACAGGTTTGACACTGCATGGGGGCTCTATTCCATGCAGTATCAAACCCAAGTAGGGACGGAGGCCAATGTCACACGCTGCTCCAGAGTCAGGTTGGGAGCCAGCCCACGAGTTGGACACCCAGAAAAGCACATTTGCAGTAATTGGGAGCAGGGATCCTGTATTAGTTTCCCTTCCCTAATGCAAGGGGGCGCTGAAGCCAATTGTAGGTCCCCTTCCGCTGTTCTGGTTAAGATCAGCTAACAGCGCAGACAGGAGCGCGAATTGCTGGTCTGACATTCTCGCCTAGCAGTCAGAAGATTGAGAGTTCAAGGCCTACTCCAACCGAGGCTGACACTGCTGCACAGGACTGAAGTGGTGCTGCATGGCGAAAAGCATCATCCTTCAAACAACACAATACAATGAGGTGTCGTCTGCCTGCTGCAGTGGTTCATACATTGATCCCAAAATTATATTAAGCAGAGATAAAGGGGCTGATATTCACCTTGGCCCGAAACGGGTTGCACCTTCCGCTCCTTAAGTGTTTTTTCTGCTGCGTCGGATGGGGTTGCCTCTTTCGGTAAATTCAGCTCTGTCGTTTTTTTGAAGCGGACTGGAAGTTGGTCATAATGGAGGCGGAAGTGGGGCAGGACGGTGTCTCCGCCACTGTCAGTCAGCAGCAGAGCGGTGATGATGTCATTACGCGTGTGCGTCACTGCATCTCTCCCCTTCACTTAAAAGGGAGAGAAGCAGCGATTCTTTAGGTTCAGTCCACTGGGCCAACAGGGAGGAGTTCAGCCGAGCCATCGGTCTGGCACCCATGAGGGGGTGCCCAGCTGCCTGTTGGTGGACTGGCAGTACCTGGGGGCATAATTGTCCGTTCAACATGGAAGTCGACCGGCAAAAAAAAATGGCGGCTACGGCAGTGGGCCGTTGCCTTTAATGGCCGCCGCGCAGCCAAGTCCCACACAGAAAATAAGATGCACCCGCAGATTGTGGATTTTTGCAGGTGAATTTGGCTGGAGATGCGATTGAGGTGCGGCCTTTGATGACGAACTTAGGACCGGTCGGCAGCAGCAGGGCGGAAGTGGGGACCACCAGAAAAATCCCCGAGCTAAATTTCGTTGGCAGCGGCCATTGGACCGTAAGTCAGCAGCCGCTCTATTCCGCCACCTTGCCGCTGCTTTCTGGCGGTAAGAGGCGTTTTTGGGGAGCTGAATTTCGACCCCAAAATTTGCTGGATCATCTATTGCTTTCCTGCTTAACCTGGAAAAAGTAGAACATTTTGTACACTGGAAAAAAAACAAAGTATCACATATGTATCAAAACTTTTATTTTCATCAACCTTTGCCACCATTTCCATACAATATTAATGAAAGCTTTGCTGAGCAATTAAAAATTTAGATTAGTAAACGCTAAATCCCAGGACTTAAAACACACCTCAAACATCTTGGCATTTTCCACTTTGGGAACCCTGAGATGAACCAAAGCACCCCAAAGGCCCTACTTTTCCAACACGTTTAATTCTGATGCAGTTCTCTAAACTCAAGAACTTTGGCACTTTTCTGCATAAAATGATTGCGTAATATTTTAAATAAAATGTATTGATCTCTTATGTGGCTTTTTTTTAAAAAGCAATTTTAAAAAGATATCAAGATACAGAGTAAAATGCTTCATAATTACTTGGACAATGGAATGTACTGAAGGCTATACCTGGAAAGAAAAGTTAGAAGGGCAATGCAATCTTCACCAAAAATAAAATACACACAGAAAATGCTTCAACTGCACAATATGTCAGTCAGCATCGCTAAATAGTAAAAAAGTTTGGTCTAGAATCTTTCATTGTAACTTATACTGCAAATTGTGTTGAGTCACAGAAGAATAGCAATGTTGGGCTAGAATATATAGTGAACAGTATGCACACATCATGGGGGAAAAAAATCACCAAGTTAATTATATGGAATGCAACAAAGAGCAGTGATTGTCAAATTCTGTAAAAGTGAGATCTTTAGTTTTTGTTCAAAAATGAGAACCATCTCGATTACATCACCAATTACCTCTAAACCAAACAGTCTAAAGCCAACTTCAAAAAGCCCAGCATAATCCATGTCCGACCACAATATATGATCAGTACTCTAATTGAGGGGGAGAAACCTGATGGTGCAGATATAACAGAGTATATTGGCATCTTCTGTGTTTATATATGAATACATTTCATTGTGTACCTTGCTAAATTAATGGATTACCATTTCAGGAAAAAATAATATATGCAATCCTCTCTTCCCAAGCACCTTGTTCTAGTCTTGGAAAGCAAAAAAACAAAACTAGTTCTGCCAACAGTATATTTCAACCTGGAAATATCTGAAAGGCCAATCGTTTGCTTGTGGTGACATTTATCTTGATAAGTCAGCATCTTGTTTACACTCTCTTCATTCCTCTGCCCATCAAACAGGCAAAAACAGTCATAACCATCTTAGACTTCACTTCAACCAGGTCCTCTGGAAGGGCATATACGCGAGCTCCAATTTTTCTAGCCATTGACACAGCGTATCTGTTGAGAAAAGAAACATATCACTACTGCTCATTTTCCATCTGCATCACCTGTTGCATTTAAATATAGCTCTTTTCCGTTTGCAAACTATTTATTAAGCTACTTTTCACAGATCATGTGAGTTCCAAGTACAGATACTGTGTGTAGAAATTATATAATATTTGCTATTGCACAGGGCCAGATGTTTTAAATGCTCTGCACGTGCCTAGATTGTAAAGTTGTTTATATGAAGAGAGGTTGAGCAGGTTAGGCCTATACTCATTGGAGTTTAGAAGAATGAGAGGTGATCTTATTAAAATGTGTAAGATTCAGAAAGGGCTTGACAGGGTAGATGCAGAGAGGATGTTTCCCCTCGTGGGGGAATCTAGAACTAGGGGGCATAGTTTCAGAATAAGGGGTCGCCCATTTAAAATGGAAATGAGGAAGAATTTCTTCTCGGAGGGTCATAAATCTATGGAATTCTCTGCCCTAGAGCTGTGGAGGATGGGTCATTGAATATATTTAAGGTGGAGATAGACAGATTTTTAAATGATAAGGAAGTCAAGGGTTATGGGGGGAGTGCAGGGAAATGGAGTTGAGGCCAAGATCAGATCAGCCATGATCTTATTAAATGGTGGAACAGGCTCAAGGGGCCAATAGCCTACTCCTGCTCCTATTTCTTATGTTCTTGTATGACGGTCTTTTTCCAGTAATACTTAACGATTTCTAACACAAATCTAATTTACTATCAAATACATTCACAATTGACTTTCTACATGAGTATAAGAGAAACGGTGTCACTTAAAAGTACCAATAAAGTTCAGGCAACATACTTGGCATTGTCTTGCTTATCGTCATCAGAAAGGACCCCAGTCTTCACCAGTTCATAGTTAATAGAGTTAGGTTGAATAGCATCAATCAAATCCAGTATCGGCAAACTTGAACTTAAGTTCCTGTCCTGTGTAAAGTAGTTTTTGCATTAGATTATGAATTGTTACAATCCCTTATGTCTCTTTGAAGCACCTGGTGACATTTGTGTCCTGAAAAGCTGCTATATAAATGCAAGTTTGTTTTGTTATTACATTCAGCAAGAAAAAACAGACTTCCATTTATATACTTTTCACATATCAGGACATCCCAAAGTACTTTGCAGCTGATGAACCAACTTTTGAAGTGCAGTCACTATTGTTGTGTAGGCAAATGTGACAGATAATTTTCAAACAGCAAGCTCTGGCAAACTGTAAATATGTTAAATCACAGAATAATGTTTTCTGATTGTGCTGATTGAAAGATAAATCTTGCCAGGATACCAGTAGAACTTGCTGTTTTTCAAAAAAGTACCATGGGATCCTTTACATCCACTTCAACAGATTGGGCTGCGGTTTAACATCCAAAAGTTGGCATCTCCAACAATGCAGCATTCCCTCAGTACTGTACTGAAGCATCAGTCTTGGTTATGTGCTAAAGTCCTGGAAGGGGTTTGAATCAATGACCATGTGCCTAAGATGAGAGTGTGAGATCAATGAGCAAAGCTGACAATGGGAGAAGCTAAAGCACTGGACACTGTAATACAAGGTAGACCTCCTATTTAGGTAACAACAAAAAGGATCAGAATAGCTACTCCACAGGATATATTTACACTTTTGTTATTTATCTCCTTCATTTGGAGAACCACTATTTTGGGATACCTTCTCAGCTATTCATCACTATCTTATGGTAACATAGTCATTACTGCAGATAGGTCAATGCTCATGACTTTAGCAGGCCACTCTGTCCTCCCAGCTGAAACCTGACCGCCCCCGTCTTGCACAGCATAAACCAAAAGCAAACCTGTGCTTCTCAGTCTTTGAGTCCACCTCTCTGTAGAATACCTTGTCAACTAGGTGCCAGCATAATTTAGTACCCTTTTTGTGTCCATCTTGACTTCGCCTTCTTCCAATCAGAGTAGTGTGTCTTTTTACCTCTTTCACATAGAATCATAGAATGGTTACAGCACAGAAGGAGGCCATTCGGCCCGTCAAGCCCGTGCTAACTCTCTGCAAGAACACTTCAGCTAGTCCCACTCCTCTGCCCTTTCCCCTTCCCCATAGCCCTGCAATTTTTTCCTTCAGGTACTTATCCAAATCCCTTTTGAAAGCCACGCTTAGATCTGCTTCCACCACCCTTTCAGGCAGTGCATTCCAGATCCTAACAACTTGCTGCGTACAAAAGTTTTTCCTTCATGTCACCTTTGGCGCATATCTGGGGAAGTAGCTGCAATTTTCGCAGGTACGTAAATTCATCCATCACTTCCATTTCATCATCATCAGTACCCAGTGAGTCAGTAAAGCAAGTCTCTGTCTCCTGTCCCAGAGATTCAGAGGATGTTGAAAATTCCCAGATATGCAATTAAAGAGCAAGGAGCTCTCCCAGTGTCTGAGGCAACATTTTTCTCCCTCAACCAACATCACCAAAACAAATAAAATCATCATACCTCACTGCTATTTGTGTGTCTTGTGTGCAAAATTACTGCCGCATTTAGCAACATACAGTTCATTTCCCAACACATTGCAATTGAAAGCAATTTGTTGTATGTTTAGTGCTTTGAGATGTTTGAAGAACATGTTACACTGCTACACATATGCACATGTCTTTTTGGTGTCCTTATATTATGAGCTCAGGGAAGCAGAGGACGATCTCTCACTTCTTTTCTTCATTATCCATTCCCTTACCCAACCAAGAAGCCAGTAAGAATACCACCATTCAGGTCCTTTAATAGATTCTGGCCTAGTCTTGTGTGTTTAAGATCAACATTTTGATTTAACAAATACCCTTTTGAAGATTTTTATGCCAGTCTATGTGTGTTATATGACTGAAGATGCATTGCCCTCAGATGGTAATGGAACAGGTCCTCAATACGAAGGCCAAAACTCAGATCACAAGATAATTATCGATGACGAAGGCCATTTGGCCAAACCTAATTTGTCAAACCAGAGAGATCCTAAAGTCTACCCATTTCAGCACCTTCACTGCTCTTCGTAGGACCTTATTCCAAACATTGATCACTCTGTGTGAAGAATACTTTCTAATATGAGACCTAAATTTGCCTTTTACTACTTTGAACCCGTGTTCCCCATAGAATTTAATTTAAATATTCCAGATTTGCTTTTTCTATTCCCTTAACCATATGATACATCTCCACTAGATCACTTCTCAGACACCACTTTGGCCTCTGACCATTGAATTTCTACTCCTTTCTCCGTGCAGGAGTTGTTGAGAGGAGAGAGAAGGAAGAACGAGAAAGGAAGGAGTGAAAGAAAGGAAGGAGAAGAGAAATAGGAGTAAGAGGAGAGATGAATGGAGAGAGGGGAGAGAATCAGAAAGAAAATGAGAATGTAAGAGACACAAGGAGTGCAGCAGTTGCTCACTTGTTAGTGGTTATGGTTTGAAACAATCAGGAGAGAGTTAAACAGACTGGTACCTGTCAGAGAGATTACAATTTAAGAAAAAAGCAACATAATATTTGGATTGGAACAACGGAGGGCTAGGGAGAAATAAATTTAGCAAGACTGATCCACAAGATCCATGTGAGTAAAAGGGAGATCTGGAGAATCTTTCAAGTCCATGATTTGTTGATTAAATGTTAATAGTGTACAAAAATAACTAGTTTATGAATATCTTTGTATGCATCATTGTTGCTTGAAATGTATGTACTTAGTCATTGCGCTAATGATCACAAGACTAAATTAAAATCCCGACTGTAATAATTGTGTTTTGTAGGTAACAGAGCGTTGGAAAAGCCAGTATGAGATGGTTGTGTTGGTGCCTCCTGTGTGAAGCATGGGAACGGTCAAGTGCATTGCTTAATGTGGGCAAAGTGACACAGTAGAATTGGGAACCAAGAGTGGTAGGAGATGGAGTGAGTAGGAAAGAAGAGGCAAGCTCCTACTCAAACTCTAGTCTGAACACCTACGAGGGATTCTTCCTTAGGATGTACAATGTTACCTGCACTGTGGTGACAACGTACTTGATTGAGGAAGGAATCCAGGTGTGTGTAAAATGATCAAGGCAAAGGAACTACTGTGTTACTACCACCGCAACTATTGTTTTACAGGACTAACAGGTCCTGTCCCATTGAAAGGTCCAGTGTTGTTTTACTCCGCATCCACACACAATCATCAAACAATACATTTTAATCAAATCCTATGCTCAAATTAAACTGATATTAAATGAGACACTCAAGTATGCACTGCACAATTATGAGGAATGATATTCCACTGTTGTCTGAGGACTTCAGTGAGCTCGTGATGCGACTGAACTCCTTGAAGAATTTCTATGTACTAGAGCAAGAAAACTCGAGAATAGATGTTGAAATTGAAAGCACAGGAGATGCGTCACACTGGTGGGATATTGGACTTAGTACATCAGCTCGCCCTTGGGTTCGTATTATTTCACACACTCGGGTAGTTCTCCAACTTGTAATGATAGGGTATTTGATATATGTAACTAGTGTAGTAAAAAATGTTAAAAAGGCTTAAGCACCTCACTGGACAGCTAGAAGTGTCTCAACTCTGGAAGGAAATTAAGTGAAGGAAGAATTCCCTTTTTGACTTGACTTATAAGCCAAATGTGTATCATTATCATGATATTACGAATTAATGACACACACATATAACTGAGGAAGATCCGAAGCAGTGTAGAGGTAGGGTAAGATCAG
This sequence comes from Pristiophorus japonicus, assembly GCF_044704955.1. NCBI lineage: Eukaryota > Metazoa > Chordata > Chondrichthyes > Pristiophoridae > Pristiophorus > Pristiophorus japonicus. The sequence continues at coordinate 103,827,071 of NC_091982.1, forward strand.
GAAGAAATGAGGTGGTATGCAACTGATGTTGAATATAAATGGAAAGGTTTTAAGAACAAGATTAACAATGTGGAAAAGAAACGTACCCAAAATGAAAAGGAAATGTGGTAAGAAAAAGCCAAAGTGGCTGACTGGCTATGTACTAAGACAAATAAGACGTAAACAGAAATGTTTCTATAAATTAATATTTAATACTCAAATAAACAGGGTTGAATACAAGGAAGTAAAAAAAACAAAAGCTGATCACATCAGCAAAAAGGCTAATGGAAAAGAGGATTGTAGACAACTGTGGCAGTAATGGGAAGAGCTTTTTTAGTTATGTGAAGAGTCAGAGAACTATCAAAGACTCTATTGGGCCACTGAAGGGTGTTCAAGGACAGGTTACAAAGGACTCACTAAGTATAGTGGAAATATTAAATGAGTACTTTGCATCAGTCTTCACCCTTGAAGATGTTGCTCGAACATTAGAATTTAATAATACTAGTTTTGTTAGTAACATTAACATAGATAAACATTGTTTTAGAAAGAATTAAGAACTTGAAAATAGAGTAGCAGGGCCGGATGATATCCACCCGAGGGTCCTCCAGGAGATGGGGCATGTGCTGTGAGAGCCCCGGCCTGTATTTTTAATAGCTCACTGCACTCTGAAATGGTTCCTACTGATCGGAATGAAGCTAATGTAGTCCCCATTTTTGAAAACGGTGACAAGACAGACCCAGGCCCATCAGTTTAACATCAGTAATAGGTAAGATGCTTGAAGGGATCATAAGGGATGCAATATATGAACACTTGGATAGGGAGGGACATATTAGAGACACCCAACATAGCTTCATAAAAAAATAAGTCACGTCTCACAAATCTAATTGTATTTTTTGAAAAAGTTACAAAGTTGGTGGATGAGGGAAGCCCGGTAAGACATTGTCTACTTAGATTTCCAAAAAGCTTTTGACAAGATACTGCATAAAAGGCTTCACTATAAGATCGGAGCCTCTGGTATTAGTGGAAATATACTGAGTTGGATTCAGAACTGGCTGGCAGAACACAGGCAAAGAGCAGTTATAGATGGGTTTGGATCTGTTTGGACACCAGTCACCAGTGGTGTCCTGCAGGGGTCAGTGTTGGGACTCTTGCTTTTTATTATTTTTATTAATGATCTGTATTTTGGGGCTGGGTGCACAATTTGCAGATGATACCAAGACCTGAGCGAGTATTAGAACTGTAGAAGATGCTTGTCTGCTTCAGGCAGATCTTAATGTGTTGGGAGATTGGGCTCAAGACTAGAAAATGATGTATAACTTAGATAAGTCCAGTGTTATACATGTGGGCAGGACAAATGCTCAATTCATACACCCTCCAGGGAAAGGCATTAAAGTTGGTGGAGGTAGAAAGAGATGGGCATTCTAATGCACACATCCTTAAAGCTACATGAGCAGCGATAGCTAGAGTAAATAGGGTGTTGGGGTGTATCCATAGGACAATTGAGTATAAGATGAGGCCTACTGTTTTGTCCTTGTACAAGACCTTAATCAGGCTGCACTTGGAATACTGTGTCCAATTTTGGTCTTCTCACATGGTGGGTGATATTGAGGCTCTGGAAAAGGTGCAGAAGAGGGCCACTAGACTAATTCCAAGTCTCAAGTATCTTAGTTATCAAGATGGGCTAAAAGAGTTGGGACTCTACTTTAGAGCAGCGTAGACTTAGGGAGATCTGATTGAGGTTTATAAGATAATGAAGGGAATAGACGGTGTTCCAGCTGACAATCTATTTAATTGAAATAAATTAGGCAAGACCAGCAGTCACAAATTTAAGTTGTAAAGGGCTAGATCTAGGTTCGACATCAGGAGGTGGTTCTTTTCAGAGATAATAGTAGACCTTTGGAACATGCTGCCTTTCATGTGGTGGATGCAGACTCGCTGAATTCGTTCAAGTGAAAGCTGGATTTGTTTCTGGCTGCAGCAGAGACCACCTCTTACAGAAGGTAGGTACTGCAGGGAATTCAGGGCCAGAATGATCTCCTGGATTAGTTTTGATCATCGAGATGTGTCGGAGAGGAATTTCCCAGATTTTTTTCCCCCCAAATTGGCCTGGGCTTTTTAAAATCTGTTTTTTTGCCTCTCATTGGAGATCGCATGGTTTCGGGTGGGGTGTATAAGTTGTGATACACAAAGTATCTCAATTGTGTGGGACAGGCTCGATAAACCAGATGGTCTTTACCTGTCCGCCATTGTTCGTAGGAACAGAGGATACCCCAGGTGGGGCAAAACTGAAACTGGAACCGGAACGGTGAATCGAACCTGTGTAGGGGCTTGGAGGTTGCTCCTCCCCTTCAAAAGAAATGGACTCTGTGAAAGTTTCCATTTCGGATTACCCCCACTAACATGAACTAAATGAAATAAGTATCATTAGTTATAGGTTCAAGTTTGTATTATGTAACTGCTACATAAGGTACAGAGATTCTTGAATATTTTTTTTTTAAATTAGTGTAGTATACCCTGTGTAGAATCACTTAGATTTAAAATGAAAGAATAAAATGGAAGAAACCAAGGCGCTCGGCCTTGCTTGGCCAAATTAAAGATGCTTTCCTAGCTGAACAAAACAGGCAACAACACTAGAGAAATTAATAAAATTCCAGGGACTGAGATAAGAGGCAATGGGACTATAAGATCATGGAATGTTATGATATCTGCAGTGAATTAAAAACATAGGCCCCTCATGGAAACAACATGGACATTATGGAGACCTGTTCTGTTTGTATTGCCACAGCTATCCCAGATATGAGTCTTGATGGTCAAAAACAGATGTCAGGGCGTCACAAAATTAGAATCTGTATAAAACCAAGGTGCTGCGGATATGGCATCTTTAGCATTGGATTTTGGGTTTGGGGTGTATGCCAGTGATTGGTTCAGAAGGATTCCACAGGTTTTGAATGGGATTAAGGGTACAAGAAGGGGTCTCTCAGACACTTAGGTTGTAGAGGCATTCGGCAGAATAGAGCTTGGGAATATCCACCAGACGAACAGAGGAGGGATTTGGGTTAGCGGAGGACCCACACATCACACCAGGAGGATGAGGGAGCCTAGAGGCCAGGGTCGGCGCGGAGATCTCGACTTCTACCAGGCATAACGGGCAATATAAATCTTGATTGCATCTTGTTTAACTAGTGCTCCGATGCTACAATGTATCACGTCTCGCTTACACTGAATAAACTGCAATTACCGTCAACAATATGGGTCAAGTCGAATCCTTTGGATCTTAGGAGTGAAAGGGTTAATTGGCAACAACCCAGAAACTCTAACACACTGTTACTGGTTATTATTAAATATACTTCGTTCCAAATACATGGTTGTGTTTGAAGCTTTGTCTGGAGGAAGCTGAAGACTGATGCTCACACAGGTCTTCACAGCAAGTCCACCACAATGACCTAGCTGTCTACCAACTGAGGTTAAAAGGCAACTGATAAATTGTCTGGAGGTGCATTCGTGCACCTCCCAGCCACTCGCTGAGAAGGATTTACCTGCGAGGAAATCACCTACTTACAATCTCAGCTCGGGCACAGAAAGGTAGAGCCGTGACTTTTTTTAAAAACTGCTTACCTTAAAACTCTGGATGGTAGTTGACTTGCCTGCCTCTCTCAATGTCTTATTTACCCAAGTGACAATGATATCATCGTTGGCTTTCTGACCATCACCCAGATCTTCAAGAACATTCAGTGTATACCTATTAATACACAATTGTAATTTTAGGACAAATGTGAAAATAGTTAACACTTGACTTAAATGCCGAGACATCCCAACTGACCTTGTAATAACCCATTTGTTTTAAATCAGTTGTATTGAAGCAATACCTACTTGAAAATCTAGGCGATAATGTATTTAAATGCAAGGTCGCAATGATGCCACCCATATCTTGCTCATACATCAACAAATCGCAGTGAAATACAATGGCCCGGAAATTCCGATGTCCTGGGTCCATACGAAGTTTCTACGGACCCTGGAGGGCATCAGAAAAGCTGGGTTTCAGTGCGCAATGCGCATGCAGGGCAAGATTTCCGGTATTTATGAATATCTTGCCCTGCAAATGTCCTTTAAAATCTTGCGCCTGTATAGTTTTACAGGCGCAAGTGTTTAAAAATACACAGACATTTTAAAATAAAGTTATAGAAACACATTTTATTTTTAAAAGCCCGCCCCACTACGGTAAGTTTATTTTAAGGCTTAATTAAAAATAACTTACAAAAAAAATATTTTCCTGACTTTTTTTTTTAAAAAGAACTTTAATTTAAATGAATGTTAACTATGTAATTTCTTTTCTTTTTTTAAATTATGTTTTGGGTGTTTTGGGGCGGGGTTCTCATTCATAGTAATAGGAGTTCCCGACATACAGAACTCATTATTATTATTATTATTATTATTATGAGTGAGAATTTATACTACACCTGATTGGCTGCTGTCTCCAGACCCCGGCCTGCGCACGTCCCCACGTGCACGCGCTGCGACGCGCAGTCACCAGAGGCCTCAGGCTCAGAAGTTCCAACAGGCACAGCAGCAACAGATAAGTGCGCATCTTTTTTCCCTATTTCACTCGTTTACCCGCGGGAAGACCTCAATTGGAATTTCAGGCCCGTTTTATTATTGAACAGTCTTTTAGCAGAATTTTGTAACAGTGCTAGTACCTTCTCATCAATTGCCAGACCAAGGCTAGAGTTAATGTTGAGATTCCATCATTCAGATCCTTCCCATCAATGCCCACAAGAGAAAACTTTGCTCGATTCCTTCCCAAGTCAACTGCATAATTGCAGTTTTCCAGCTAAATAAATAAAACATGTTTTTAGAATAATAAAGCCAGTTAAATTCTGCTAAGTGTCCTTCTACGCCTTTAGGGTAGGAACCAACCTACCTTTTTCATGTTGGCACCTAGTTTGGGATATGGCGGCTTGTTCACTTTATTCCAGTCAACTGAGACCTTGATTTTTTCGTACAGCTGCAATATCACGAGAGCGTCTACTAAGTCACTGTAAGAGGAACAAAATTCTTAATATTTCAAAAAAGCCTAAAAGACAAACAGAGCTGTAGCCGTCTTCCTAGAATCTGCGTTAAATGTTCCGATTCAACCAAATCTGTTACCCAATCTCAGAGGAATCACAATTTAACACTAAATATTCCAGATTTTTGTGTTGAAACAGATTTCCGATTAACAGTCCTGCAGAAAGGTTCAACAACAACTTGTATTTATACAGCGCCTTTATTATTAGCATTTATAGATAGATTTGATATTAAAGAAAAGGTTTTGGTTTCAAATCTGCCCTAATTGAGCTTCCCATATAAAGTGTGTTGCATATTCACTGTAAAGGCACTAATATACAAATACTAGTTTGAAGCTGGCATTTGTTTAGAGTGCCATGAAGTCAGCAGAGTGGAACTATCACTTTTTTGGCCAGTTGTCAAACAACAGCACGCCACATATGCATGACCAGAGCTTTACTCAGCCATACCGGAAGGCAGGTTAAAAGGGCGATGAGACAATCAGCTATTATAAAGCTGAGAAATTAAGCTCAATAAAAAGGGTCCCACGTGATCTGGTGGGATCTTTGTAAAAAAGTTGCTATGTAACAGTTGCAGTTACACTACAGCCAGTCCAAAGTTGCAGCAACACGAGACCATCTCTGAAATAGCTTAATATTTGCTTAGCTTAGTTCAAATTGGGAGACTTGATTTCTGAGCCACCTATTTTCAGGAGACCCAAGGCCTAAACTACACTACCCATCATACATTAACACAAAGATTCCAGCTTTGCATCAGCACAAAATTGGCCAGCACAACTGGCCTACTAATGGGAGTGAACACATCATATTGAACCTTAGGCAAGATTGCCGTGGCTTTCCCAATGTTAGTTTTTGAAATGCACCTTGAATTAATGTTCATGCCTCATGCAGTCTAATCACAGATTAATCCAGGTGTTACTGTGTTAGGAAACATCATTTCTAAAAGGACAGAGATGCAAAGTAGGGTCGCAGGGTAATGTGACACTTTTTTTTTTAAAAAGCGACTCCAAAACACAAGAGCATAGTTTTCCTTCATTGCAGTATATGTTTCAACTTGTCTACTGCCATGCCAAAAACAAATTCCTGAAAATTAAGGTCTGCCTGTCATATAGCAGGTGCCACACATTGTTACATAAGCAAATTTTTATCACATTTCTTTAAGTAAAAATAAAAAGTCCCTGTTGTTTTTTTCTGACCTTGGGGAGAAGCTGAGCACCTGCTGATCCACAGACATACTTCCCCAGTGCATGAGATTACCCTCAAATTGACCTCCGAGACTAATTGCTTCTGGGCTGATCTAAGTGTCCTCTAATGAGAAGCAATCCCCAGGAAGGGTTGGCAGCAGAAGACTCCGGAACTGGCCAGCAGCAGCACAGAATTTTTTTGCTCCTCCTGGCCCCACCAAAAAAAAGTTGTTTCTTTCCTGGACTGTTTTCTGAGTGGCCTCTAAAGTCCCTCAAGGACGGCTGATTAGGCCGCTCACCATCCAGTTGAGCAGAGCATCCGTGGCAGTTGCTCCGCCTATTTGTACCTGCAACCCTGTACCTGTGTACATCACGGGATCCCAATTTACATAACTTAACAAGGCTCCCACCTGATTCAGATGGACTTCTGGCCCAGTTCGAAAAGGCCCTGGGAAAAACATGCAGGATCAGAGCAGGAATGGGGAGGTTCGTCCATCACTCCGATTTGAGGGCCATTGTTCCTGTTTGGCGGACAGTTAAAATTGGTCCCAATCACTCCATATTAACACTTGTAATTGGTAGTTGAACCCAGTTGTTAAACCAAAACTGTATTAATCATCTCTTTCATTTCAGGTGAAAATATTTCCTCTTACCTATAGAGATGGTTCACTTGTGGATTTACACCTTGCGAGTTCATCCAGTTGCGGAAGGTTCTCTCTTCACGCGTTTCACCTGAAGTGCAAAAAACGTACAATTGTTAGCGAAAGAAAACTGTTGGAGAAATTAATTATTTCCATTTGAGCAAAACTTATTACATAAAGGTAACATTTGCAACCCCGCTCCCCAACACCATTAGAGGAAATTTTAATGAAAATGCATGCTTGAAAAATTACAATGGAACCCTCAAGTTTCTTACTATCATAGTAGACCTCCTGTGGCATTGTTCACAGGTAGTCTGGAAGCGCAGTTATCTGGTAAAGTGGAATTATCCCTTTAAGGCTGCTTCTCATGCACTTGCTGTGTAGAAATGACCTAAATGAGTAATTGCAGGTCATGGTAGCTACATCTTGAAGTCTTGTGGCCAAATAGAGGGTACTGGTCTATTTCTGGCTCTTGGTCAGAATGACCCAGCAAGAAATGTCTGGCTTTTCCTTTTCATTTTAAAATGGAAAAAAGTGTTTTGCATTTGTAACTTGGTTGAACATGTTGCGGAATATTGGGTGCACAACAAATGCAAAGTTCGTAGATAAATAGATAACTTAAGACAAGAACAAATTCCGAACATGTCCACTGCTCAATTTCCCTTCCTCCTACATATTATGCACCGACACCTGATTTTTCAACTTTCGACACACACTCAGACCATTGACAATTCTGCACAACCTAGCGATAAAGTTTTATTTTTCTTTCTGGGATGTGGGTGAGGCTTAGAAGACTCAATTTTATTGCCCAACCCCAGATGTTCGGCAAATATAGTTGTGGGCCTTCTACTTGAACCACTGTAATCCTTGGGGAGAGTCAGCAACAATGGGGCCAAGTTTCGGCCTGAGTTGCTCCTGTTTTTTTGGAGCAACTGGTTTAGAATGGAGTATCTTAGAAATTGCAATTCTCGGCATTTAATTTGCTCCAGTTCTAGTCAGTTACAGTGGAAATGGCTGAGATCTTAAACAATTATTTTGCTTCGGTCTTCACAGTGGAAGACACAAAACCATGCCAAAAATTGTTGGTCACGGGAATGTGGGAAGGGAGGTCCTTGAGATAATCACTATCACTGGGGGGCAGGGGGGGGGGGGGGGTAGTGCTGGACAGGCTAATGGGACTCAAGGTAGACAAGTCCCCTGGTCCTGATGAAATGCATCCCAGGGTATTAAAAGAGATGGCGGATGTTATAGCAGATGCATTCATTATAATCTACCAAAATTCTCTGGACTCTGGGGAGATACCAGTGGATTGGAAAGCAGCAAATGTAACTCCTCTGTTTAAAAAAGGGGGCAGACAAAAGGCAGGTAACTATAGGCCAGTTAGTTTAACATCTGTGGTGGGGAAAATGCTTGAAGCTATCATTAAGGAAGAAATAGCGGGACATCTGGATAGGAATAGTGCAATCAAGCAGACGCAACATGGATACATGAAGGGGAAATCATGTTTAAGTAATTTACTGGAATTCTTTGAGGATATAACGAGCATGGTGGATAGAGGTGTACCGATGGATGTGGTGTATTTAGATTTCCAAAAGGCATTCGATAAGGTGCCACACAAAAGCTTACTGCAGAAGATAAAGGTACTCGGAGTCAGAGGAAATGTATTAGCATGGATAGAGAATTGGCTAGCTAACAGAAAGCAGAGAGTTGGGATACATGGGTCCTTTTCGGGTTGGAAATCGGTGGTTAGTGGTGTGCCACAGGGATCGGTGCTGGGACCACAACTGTTTACAATATACATAGATGACCTGGAAGAGGGGACAGAGTGTAGTGTAACAAAATTTGCAGATGACACAAAGATTAGGGGGAAAGCGGGTTGTGTAGAGGACACAGAGAGGCTACAAAGAGATTTAGATAGGTTAAGCGAATGGGCTAAGGTTTGGCAGATGGAATACAATGTCGGAAAATGTGAGGTCATCCACCTTGGGGGAAAAAAAAAAACATTAAAAGGGAATATTATTTGAATGGAGAGAAATTACGACATGCTGCGGTGCAGAGGGACCTGGGGGTCCTTGTGCATGAATCCCCAAAAAAGTTAGTTTGCAGGTGCAGCAGGTAATCAGGAAGGCGAATGGAATGTTGGCCTTCATTGCGAGAGGGATAGAGTACAAAAGCAGGGAGGTCCTTCTGCAACTGTAAAGGGTATTGGTGAGGTCGCACCTGGAGTACTGCGTGCAGTTTTGGTCTCCTTTCTTAAGGAAGGATATACTAGCTTTGGAGGGGGTACAGAGACGATTCACTAGGCTGATTCCGGAGATGAGGGAGTTACCTTATGATGATAGATTGAGCAGACTGGGTCTTTACTCATTGGGAGTTTAGAAGGATGAGGGGTGATCTTATAGAAACATTTAAAATAATGAAAGGGATAGACAAGATCGAGGCAGAGAGGTTGTTTCCACTGGTCGGGGGGACTAGAACTAGGGGGCACAGCCTCAAAATATGGGGGAGCCAATTTAAAAGAGAGTCGAGAAGGAATTTCTTCTCCCAGAGGGTTGTGAATCTGTGGAATTCTCTGCCCAAGAAAGCAGTTGAGGCTAGCTCGTTGAATGTATTCAAATCACAGATAGATTTTTAACCAATAAGGGAATTAAGGGTTACGGGGAGCGGGCGGGCAAGTGGAGCTGAGTCCACGGCCAGATCAGCCATGATCTTGTTGAATGGCGGAGCAGGGTCGAGGGGCTAGATGGCCTACTCCTGTTCCTAATTCTTATGTTCAGTTTGGAACAGATTTTTTTTCCCAAAAGGGGGCGTGTCCAGCCACTTACACCCGTTTTAAAAGTTTAGGCAGTGAAAACATACTCCAAACTAACTTAGAATGGAGTAAGTGTAGATTTTTGTACGCTCAGGCGTAGGTTACAAATCAGGCACTGGGAATGGGGGGGGGGGGGGAGGGGAGGTTTAAAAGGGAAGTTTACAAACATTAAACACTTCAGTTTTACAAATAAAGAGCCATCATCAATAATAAATGATAAATACATCAATAAATCAATCAAAAAAAATTAATAAAAAATACAAAAAATGTTATCAATAAATAAAACATGTTCTACTTACCGACTGCAGAACTGGGAGTCCTCCAACAGCGTGCTGGGACGGCCCCCCCCAGTGTGTCTCTGTCAGTGTCTGTGTTTCTGACAGCGAGGGGAGGAGGAGGAGGGGGGAGGGAGAAGGGGGAAGAGGCGGGAGGGAGAGAAGGAGGCTGAACAGCCGGGCCCAAGACTTGGGGCTGGATCTACAGGTAGGTGGAGTCGGGTCTTGGGTCCCGGGGGCGGGAGCGGAGGTCGGGTCGCCGGGGCGGGGTGGGGAGAGCGCGGGTCGGGTGGGAGCTGAGCCTTATCCACGCAGCCCCAGTGAGGCCATTCGGCCAGGGCTAGGGGCTGCATGCTTCGGGCCCCTCCCACAGTTTTGGGCGCCTGGAGCTACTGCACATGCACGCCCACTGTAGCGCGTATGTGCAGAGGTCCCAGCAGTTTTCAGCGTAGGGACCTAGCTCCGCCCCCCCACAGCTTATGCTGCGCCGCACCCAGCTTCAGAGGACCTGCAGGGAGCTGGAGAATAGGTAAGTTTTTTTTAGGCGCACTTTGTGGCGCGAAAACGGATGTCCAACGGCGCAGCCCGAAACTTGGGCCCAATGAAGGGGCAGCAATATAAAAGAGTACGTGATTTGGAGATGATGGCTTTCCCAGGACATTGCCGTTTGTCCGACTCAGTGGCAACGGTCACAAAGTCACAAGGTAAAGTTAACAAGTTGCTGCAGTACATCCTCTAAAGCAGGGGTTCCCAAACTGTGGTACACGAGACATCTCTGGGGGTACGTGGGAGAAATTGTCCAACGGTGGATTTTAATTATTATATTTATTGTATTTTTATATTAGGCTACTCAGGCAAAGTTTTAAAACTCTGTGGGAATTTATTTTATAAAGTAGTTAATTTACTTCAAGATGTATCAATCAGAATACAGATGCAGAGAGACTATGATGTACAGCGCCCTCACCTCCAATCATCGTACACTACAGCGTGGTTTCAGTTACCCAGTAAATGTCCAGTGTAAAGCCTGTATGCTGGTAGATCTGGAAGGGGGTACACAATAAGCAAAGTTTGGGAACATCTGCTCTAGATAGTATACGCTGCAACTCCAGTATACTGGTAGTGAAGGAAGTTGATACTGAGCCCAACAGCAGGTGCCAATTAAACAGTTCTTTCTTTGGTGGTGCCAAAGTTAAGTGTTGCATGTGCACCCATCCCTTAGTCTTATAGATGGTAGAAAGGCTTTAAGGGGTCAGGTGGTGAGCCACTTATAATAGACTACCTAGTCTATTTGGTGTTTTATGGTCAGTGTTGATGTGGATGGTCCAGTTAAGCTTCTGGTCAATGTTGACCTCCAATTCATTGATGGTTAAAGGTCAGCAGTTGGGCTTTGTTCCTGTTGGAGATGATGCATGCCTGGCACTTGTTACCTGTCATTTCTCAATCCAAGCCTAGATGTTGTTCTGGTCCTGTTATTGGCTAGAATGGGTTGCTTCATTAACAGAGAAGCTATGAGTAGCACTGAATGCTGTCAAATTGTGAGCAAACAGCCCCACTCCTGGCCTTATGATGGCGTGAAATTTACCAATGAAGCATCTGAAGATGCTTGGGCTCCGGGCACTAACCGAAGGAACTCTTCCAGCTGGGGCTGCAATAACTGGTCTCTGACAACACCACCATTTTCCTTTGCATCAGTTATGACCCCAGCCATTGACCTTGGTTTTACGAGGGCACTTTGGTGCCATATTCAGTTGAATATTGCCTTGATGTCAAGGACAATCAATTTCACCTCCAGCTCTGGCTTTCAGTTCCTGGGTGTAATGTATGCACCTGTGAATATGCTCGCAGATTTGTAGAGCTGTTGCTCATCACGCCCAGCAACCAAATTTTAATTTGATTTTAATGTCTAAAGTTTAATTTGCTTAAGTTGTCGGTTTTAGTGCCACCCCCCGCCCCCCCGCCTTTTAGCCAGGGGGCACTTGTATAATGTGTGTTTTTGTGCCCCAAAAAAAAAAACAAGGGGGCACTTGAAAAGTTTTTGGAGTATGCCCCCCCTTTAATCTTGATTATTAGTTTAGTTTACAACAAAATAGTTGTAGAGCTGTTGCCCCTTTCCATTCTAAGTGGAAGGGATTCCTGTATTGGCTGCTCTCGCACACCCTCCATTTTGCCATCCTCATTTGCCATTCGAACACGCCATGGCGCAGCACCTTACCATCCAGAGGAGGCGGGGGTCCCCAATGAAGGGCTCTCTATGCGGGAGACCTCCTTTTATCTATTGGCACCTTGGCCTGGAGGGTGTTGCACACGGCAGTTCCGTGCAATAAGTTTTTAAAAATCAGTTCACAGACCCCCAGGCCGCCTGCAATTTCTGCGGTCTGGAGGCGTCCGTGTTCCATGTTTTTAAATACAGTGTTTGACATTACAGCCCCTCTTCCATTATTTGAAGGGGCTGCTCCTCGATTTTTGGCTGCACATCAGTCCCACACTCCTGATCTTTGGGCACCCGGTGCAGAGAAGCGGGCAGGTCGGAGGGCCTCCTCATGCGACTGCTCCTGGCCAAGGTGGCCATTAACAGGTCCAGGAAGTTGAGGGGGTCGTTCAGCCCGACTGGCTGCCTCTCTTCCACAGCTACGTTCGCGCCTGGGTGTCCCTAAAGATGGAGCGCGTGGTGTCGACTCGTACGCTCGAGGCGTTCTGTGGGCACCGGAGGGACTGGAGTGCATCATTACAACAGAGAACAGGATTTTAATTTGATTTATTAAGGTTCCCTTGAACATTTATTTGTTAATTTGCAGGTTCTAGTCATTGTGCACTTGGCTTAAAGTTATAATTTAAAAGAGTTGTAGAGCTGTTGCATTGTGAGTGGCTTAGTCAGTCACGTGATGTTCACAAGACTCAATAATACACCAGTCGGTTGAGTCTAGGTCATCCACAATGAGGTTGTGAACCTAGTGGATGAACTGGTAATGTGTAATGTTTATTTGTTAATAAACCAACTAGTTTTTAATAGCAATGTGTTTCTATGAATTCTTAAGCAAAGAACCTATGAAGTAAATACATTACAAAATGGTGAAGAGAATGGGAGTTTCATCATGAAGACATTTTGGTGGAATTTCCTTTTATGAGAAGGCAAATGCAAGTGGAGTACAGCAAGCAGTTATATCGGCAGCATAGTCCCCAAATGAGAGTCTGGCCGTAACATTTTTTTTTGTGAATAGTGAACAGTGTTGAACTGACAAAAGGAGCTTGTGGAAAGCCAGAGTCATTGAAAAGCAATTCAAGATTATCAAGAGTGATTAACGGCTATTAAGCGAAGCTAAGAAGATAACATGGATGTGACAATTATGTCAGTAATTTGGGAGCTTTTGATAAGAATAAGGAATCATTTAGATCCTACAGTAAAAGATTGCAAATGTTTTTTTAAAGCTAATGACAGCAATGAAATCTCAGCAGGTGTGGCAGGTTCACAATTAAGCAATCAAGCAGTTCAGGCGAAGCTGAAAGCTATTCTGTCAGTCATGATTGGAGCAGAGAATTATAGTATCTTAGTGAATTTGTCAACCCCGAGAAAGGTTAAGGATGCTTCATTCTCAGACGTACTACTGATATTGGAGAATCATTTAGAAATAGCGGAGAGCTACAAGTTCGTAATCAGAAACCAAAGACCTGATCAAACTATCAGTGAATACATTGTTGCCATAAGAAAATTATCTCTACACTGCAATTTTGGAGGATTCTTAAATAGGGCTCTTCGAGATAAATTTGTATGTGGACTAACAGATGAATGCATCCAGTCAAAATTGTTAGGTATGAATGATCTCTCTTGAGAAAGCTTGCAAGATAGCCACCTCCATGGAGGTGGCAGAAAAAAATATTAAGGAATTTCACCCATTATCAGCAGTAGTAGCAGTTCACAGCCACTGGGCTGTAGAAACAAAGAGGATAAGTCAGAGGGAGAGTTATGAAACCAAGAATAATCAATGTCATAGGTGTAATGGCAACCATACCGCACAACAATGTCAATTCAAGTGGGCAAGATGCTACTGGTGCCAAGTAAGGGAACACATTGCAGCCACATGTAAATCCAAGGACAGGCCCAATGATAATCAAAGACTTCACTGGGTGGAAACTGATCAGAACAGGGTAGGTTTTGGTCTATAGGCAGTGAAGGGCAAGGCAATATATTCCTCGTCAGGATTTCAGAACGTTAGTATTGATTAATAATCGATGGATTCCGACGACAAAAAGGTACAGCGGCTGATTGCTCAATAATGAGTCAGGATGTGTATTACAAGAATTTCAGGGGCACACCATTAAAAGCGAGCTCAGCAAAGCTGAAAACATATTCAGGGAAAAAACTGCAGACCCTTGGACAAATGGAGTGTATAGTACCAAACCAGGGGCAACAAGCAAGCTTATTATAGCGAAATACGACAATCGGCCGACACATATGGGCAAAGATTGGGCAAGAGTGCTTTGTTTGGATTGGTACAACATCTGTAGTACAGAAATGGTTAAGTCTGACTAGATACTCTGCTGGAGAAATATGCTAAGATGTTGAGGACTCATACGAGGGCATCAAGGGATACAATGCACATAATTGGATTAGGTTGGATGTCAAACCTATTTTTGTAGACCAAGGCTGGTACCATATGCATTAAAATCGCAGGTTGAGCAAGAGCTTGATAAGTTGGAGAAATAGAGTTTTAGTGAAGACTGAGGAGTGACTGGGCCACCCCGTTAGTTGTAGTTCCAAAGGCAGACAAAACGGTACGGCTCTGTGGGGATTATAAAATTATTCTGAATCGTGCACTTGATAATGAACATTACCCTTTACTGACATCACAGGACCTGTATGCAGAAATGGCAGGAGCCAAAGTCATCACAAAACTGGATGTCTCCCATGCTGATGCTCAACTCCACGTTGACAAGGATAGTCAACAGTATCTGACAGTCAACACTCACAAAGGTTTATATTCATACACTAAATTGCTCTATGGTATCAAGTCCTCACCAAAGATATTTCAGGCTACCATGGATCAGATCTTACAGGGAATAAATCACTGTTTGTGCAATCAAGATGATGTGTTGATAGCCACCGGCACAGAGAAGGTAAACCTGGAAATCTTAGAAGTATTCAGACATTTCAATGACCATAATCTGAAGCTGAAGAGGAGTAATGTGCATTCATACAGCATGAGGTGCTTTAGCTAGGATTGCAGTTAGATGAAAATGATCAGCAACCAGTTAAGGAGAAAGTGCAAGCCATCATGATGGCTCCGGAACTGAAAAACATTACTTAATTCCGATCCTTTTTAGGCATGGTCCAATATTATGCTTGTTTCCTTCCTGGACTAGTAATGGCACTCGCACCACTCCATTATTTATTAAAGAAATGTGTGCGTTGGATATGGGACAAAGAGCAACAGAATGCATACAACACATGCAAGCGATGCTTGAGCAGTAGTGCTCTTCTCATCCCTTATAAACTGCCTCGTGAACTAAGACTAGCATGTGATGTCTCTGGGCATGGTGTGGGAGCAGTGATCAGCCATGTTATGAATGACGGGCAGGAAAAAACGGTTGCCTTTGCATCATATATGGTCGACAAAAGCAAACAAAATTATGCCCAGATTGAGAAAGAGGCTTTCGCATTTATATTTGGTATTAAAAAGTTACCAGTTTTTTTGGGGACGCCAATTCAAGCTAGTAACTGATCACAGTTACTAGCTATCCTTAGCACAAAGGCGGAAATTCCATCTATGGCAGCCTTCAGGATGCAAAGATAGGTTATTTTTTTGTCTCCGTATGATTACAAAATCGATTATCATACATCAAAGCAGAATGCAGTGGCAGATGCCCTTTCAAGATTGTCTCATGAAGATTCTGAAATTGGCCGTGAACAGTCAATTTTTACTCTAGATGTCGTTGATGAGGATTTCCCAGTCACCACCTCAGTTATTGCAGAGCACACACAGAACGATGCCACGTTACAGTAGGCCTATTTTCGGTTCTGGAGCTATGCGAGGATGGTCTGACGATCAGACGCATTTAGACAAATCAGATCGAATTATCATGTGAGCAGGGATGTCAAATTTTTGTCTTATAATACTCCTGTGAAGCACCTTGGGACATTTTACTACTTTAAAGGCACTATATGAATACAAGTTGTTGCTGTTGTTGTTGTTTAAAATGGGGCCGAGAGTAGTAATTCCCAGTGCACTATGGGCCAAAGTCTTGACGGAACTTCAGAGTTAGCATACTGGCATGAAAGCAAAAAGGTTTATTGGCCTGGGTTGGATAAAGACTAAGAAGTATTAGTTAGTAACTGTACGATGTCAAGACTGCAAGGCCATGCCAGCTAAAGCGCCGCTGCAAACATGGACTTGGCCAACATTCCAAAGAATACATATTGATTTTTGCAAGAGGGGCAGTGATAATTTTCTGGTTCTAATTGATAGTCATTCAAAATTGCTCGAAGTACAACATATGGAGTCATCTACTACTACAGAGCGTATATTGCATGAATTACTCGATATTTTTGCATGCCATGGTCTGCCTGAAGAAATGGTGTCAGACAATGGACCGCAATTTCGGTCCATGAAATGTGCCAGACAACGGTAACAAACACACATTGGTAGCACCATATCATCCTGCTTCGAATGGTGTAGCTGAAAGATCGGTCAGAATTGTCAAAGGGGCTTTGCGGAAACAAGTTCTACAGACTTGTAGAAAAGAGGCAGACAAAAAGCAGGAAACTATAGACCAGTTAGCCTAACATCTGTGGTTGGGAAAATGTTGGAGTCCATTGAAGTAGTAGCAGGACATTTGGAAAAGCATAATTTGGTCAGGCAGAGTCAGTATGGATTTATGAAGGGGAAGTCATGTTTGACAAATTTGCTAGAGTTCTTCGAGGATGTAATGAACGGGGTGGATAAAGGGGAACCAATGGATGTGGTGTATTTGGACTTCCAGAAGGCATTTGACAAGGTGCCACATAAAAGGTTACTGCACAAGATAAAAGTTCACAGGGTTGGGGTAATATATTAGCATGGATAGAGGATTGGCTAACTAACAGAAAACAGAGTCGAGATAAATGGTTCATTCTCGGGTTGGCAATCAGTAATTAGTGGGGTGCTGCAGGGATCAGTGCTGAGACCCCAACTATTTACAATCTATATGAATGACTTGGAAGAAGGGACAGAGTGTAACATAGCCAAGATTGCTGACAATACAAAGATGGGAGGAAAAGCAATGTGTGAGGAGGACAGAAAATCTGCAAAAGGACATAGACAGGCTAAGTGTGTGGGCAAAAATTTGGCAGATGGAGTATAATGTTGGAAAGTGTGAGGTCATGCATTTTGGCAGAAAAAAAATCAAAGAGCAAGTTATTATTTAAATGGAGAAAGATTACAAAGTGCTGCAGTACAGCAGAAACTGGGGGTACTTGTGCATGAAACAAAAGGTTAGTATGCAGGTACAGCAAGTGATCAGGAAGGCCAATGGAATCTTGGACTTTATTGCAAAGGGGATGGAGTATAAAAGCAGAGTCTTGCTACAGTTATACAGGGTATTGGTGAGGCCACACCTGGAATAATGCGTGCAGTTTTGGTTTCCAGATTTAAGAAAGGATATACTTGCTTTGGAGGCAACTCAGAAGGTTCACTAAGTTAATTCCAGAGATGAGAGGGTCGACTTATGAGGAGAGGTAGAGTAGGTTGGGCCTGTACTCATTGGAATTCAGAAGATTGAGAGGTGATCTTGTCGAAATGTATAAGATTATGAGGGGGCTTGACAAGGTGGATGCAAAGGAAATGTTTCCACTGATGGGGGAGACTAGAACTAGGGGGCATAATCTTAGAACAAGGGGCTGCCCATTTAAAACTGAGACGAGGAGAAATTTATTTTCTCGGAGGGTTGTAAATCTGTGGAATTTGCTGCCTCAGAGAACTGTGGAAGGTGGGACATTGAATAAATTTAAGTTAGAGATAGACATTCTTAACCAATAAGGAAATAAGGAGTTAAGGGGAGCTGGCAGGGAAGTGGACCTGAATCCATGATCAGGTCAGCCAAGATCATATAAAATGGCAGGGCAGGCTCGAGGGGCCGTATGGCCGATTCCTGCTCCTATTTCTTATGTAGACTGGATCATCGGTAAGCATGAAGCATGGGTTAGCAAATTTTCTGTTCAAATACAGAACTATGCCCCATTCTACAACAGGGTACACACCTGCTGAATTATTGCTGAAGCGTAGGCTGAGGACGTGTCTCAGTTTATTGCAACCAAACTTGTCTGATATGGTAGAGAAGGCACAATTGGTGCAGAAAAGTCATTATCATTTCAGTATTAAAGAGAGGTGCTTTCAAAATGGTAATCAGGTCAGAGTTCACAGTCTGTCAAAAAGGGCAAGTCCACACAAATTGGACATTGGTACAATTATTCGGCTATGTGGCACCAAGAAGTACTTGGTCAAAATTGGTGAATACATCAGGAAGTTTCATGTGTTTCTTGTGAATGATGCACCTTCGTTACCATGAGTAGATGAGTACAAGGCTGACTTGGCGATGATCAGAGTGATTTGGCAGGTCCAAGTACTTCAACAGACACAACGTCCATATTCAATTCAGATGCAGCCAATTGAAGGCAGTTGTGCGGGTATGGAACAATCTCGCAGAGACTCTATCTTCCAAGGGAGGAGGTGGAGTTGGGGTTCACTTGAGAAGATCAATGAGAAAACACAAACCAACGAGACAGGATATTAATAACTGGGAATATCAAGATCTTAGGAAGAAAGCTAACACTTGGACTGATGTAAGGGTTTCATGGAAACTCAAGAGAACACAGGAAGATAGAGGTCAGGAATCCTGGGCTACACGCTCTGAAAACAGAAATTCCCCAAGACAGTCTCCCGAGTCAAATAAGAATATTGAAAATGTGGCTAGCCAGGCAATTGCAAAGAAAGGAGGTCGGAGCAGGAGAAAGCTAAAAGCTTACAAGATACTCAGGCTCAGCAGTTGAATTTGTAAAATTGTAATCATAAGTAATCTTTTTGAAATATTGTATAAAGACCTTGCTTCTAAAAAAAAGGGAAGCAGTGCAATGTATGCACCAGAGTGTGTATGCTCACAGGTTTGTAGAGCTATCGCCTCCCTTCCACCTGCAATTTCTGCAGTCTGGAGGAGTCAGTTTTACACATCTATGTACAATGTGAGGTTGCATTATTCCATTATTTAAAGGGGCTGCGCCTCAATTTTTGGCTGCACTTCTGTCCCATGCTCCTGATCTTTGGGCACCCGGTGCGGAGGGGAGCAAGAAAATCGGAGGGCCTCCTCAAAGAACTGCTCCTGGGCCTGGCCAAGATTGCCATTAACAGGTCCAGGCAGAGGGTGGTCGAGGGGGTCATTGAACAGACTGGCTGCCTCTCTTCTGCAGCTACGTTCGCGCCTGGGTGTCCCTGGAGATGGACACGTGATGTCCACCGGTATATTCGAGGCCTTCCGCGACAGGTGGGCATCAGAGGGACTGGAGTTTCAACATGGAACAAAATTTGAGTTTAATTTAATGTGTCACGGTTCCCTTTAATGTTTGTTAGTTAATTTGTGGTTTGTGTGCCATTACAAAATGGGGCACTTGTATGAACGTTCTACCCAAAATAGTTGTAGAGCGGTTACATTGCGAGTTGCTTAGCCAGTCACGTGATGTTCACAAGACTCCATAAAACCCCAGTCAGTTGAGTCTAGGTCATCCGTGATGAGGTATGCAGTTGTGAGCCTAGTGGATGAACTGGTAATGTGTAGTCTGATTGTTAAACCTTTGTTAATAAACAAACTAGTTCTTAATAGCAATGTGGTGCTATGAATTCTGAAGCAAAGAACCCTTGAAGCAAATACATTACACTGAGTTATGTTTGGATCAAGGCTGTAACTTGTTGATTTTTGAATGTGGCCTGGGTTATTCTTCCTCCCTTTGAGGAAGCAGCTGCTGCTACTACTAGGATCTCCTGACAATACAGTAAGCCACTGGAAACTTGCTTTGAACCTTCCGATGCAAATCCAGAGGAATATTATTAACCCACGCGGTGGGTAACTGAAAGGCTCTGAATCGTCCGTACATTTACACCTTGCTCAATTTAATTGCCCACTGATTTCAATGGAAAGTAAAATTGGGTGAGATATAAAACGGTTGACCCATCCAAACCCCTCCATTTCCCGTTGGGCCAGAGAGATTCAAATTAAACCCCTCGCCCACCCTGCCAGATCCCCACCACTCTTGATGTGCTGGGGTAATAAATTAGCTAAGTTGTGACTCCACAGCCTTAAATTGCCCTGTGGAATAATCAAAATTTCCACAAACGTCTTGGTTTAAAAAAAATGCTTAAGCTTTCGAGGTCTCATCAGAGAGGTCAACACTGGGTTCAAAGTCACTTTCCAGAAATACATGAGATTCATCTAGATAGTTTTACCTTCCAGCAGACTCCAATCAATGTCTTGATTTACAGGTTTCTGAAGTGCTGGATACTTGTTGAACAGATTAGCTACAAATGCCAAATTCAGTTTAGGGTTCCCTTGGACAACATCTGCTGGGGTCACAAACTGTCTGCAGCCCAGTCTGTCTGCCTCCTGCAACATGTATTCAGCTCGCTTCATGTCATCTTTCTCCTACAATAATTCAAACAACAACATAAGTGATAATACAGTGAGTCAAACGCTCCTTAGTATTCATCATCATTTACCGATCTTACATTCTTAAAATAATGTTCCTGATTTTGCGATAGTAATGACAGTGAAACTGTCAGCATTCGCCGTCATTAGTCCTCTGAAACGGACCATAACTTCAGGATTTAGCGCCTGTGCAGATAAACGTGGAAATCCTGAAGTTGCAGTCAGTCATTCGCTGCTCCATCACAGGTTGCGCTATGGAACTCCCCAGAGTCAGCAATCAGTGAAATCATTTAAACTGACGAAAATGTCCCCTTTTTCACGGTTTAAAAAAACCCTAAAATGTTGAGTCTTGCTAAAAGAGGTGTAACTGGGTTTTAACGGTGTACTGACTGAACAACCGTTCTGCCCCAGAAAAATTAATTTTTATATTTGTTTATTAACCCCACATCTTTACTTCATTTTTGTGTTTTTTCTCCAATTTATTTAAGGCTGTATAAATAGCATATTGAATTAGTTAATACACACCACTGCCACCTATCTTAGTTATTTAGTGCCATTTCTCCCCATTTTAAGACTGCTTTATATTCATGTATGACCAATCTTTAATTAATTTTTCCCAGTTTCACACATTTTTTTAATTACTCCTTTCTCTTTCCTTTCCCGTGTCCTCTTCCCATTCTCTGCCCCAGTCGCCTCACCCCCACCCCCCTCTGCCCTCCCTGTCGCCCCCTCCCCACCCCTCCGCCCATCGCAGTACTGAAAGTGATGTCTTTATTCACGCATCAGATTTTAAGTTGCATCAAAATTACACTTCCTAACTGATCATTAAAACATCCCGGTCTTTGTACCTCTCCCAAGTCCGTTCTCAGAATTAAAATGGAAACGAGTTTTCAAACTTTCTCGCCACCTTCTTGTGAAATGAGGCCATGCAGCACAAGTTATAAGTTTGTGAAGAGAGTGCTTTTGTAAGCTTTAAAACAGTGTGGGAGCATTAACAGGACAAGTTGATGGCTGTGATGCAAGTAATGTTAAAATGCTGGAGCAGACAGCTAAAATCTCCATTTTTATGGTTATTTCCCTTTTTCTATGGAGACTAATTTCAGGAATGCTTTCTCCCATTATTAGCCTCAGGGGCATCTGTAGGAAAGCCCTATCCATCAGCATCAGAACAGTTTCTGGTTGTCAATCATTATGCATCTGAGTTTTGAAAATTCAGAGGCAGCCGAGTTAAGCTCGTGCACTCAGCTGGTTTCTAAGGGGAAGAACTGTCCTGTTTGAAGATGACTGACATCCAGGACTGGTATACTGACCACAGGAGACGTTCCTCATTCACCCTCAGTACAGGAAGCTCTCTGCAGAGAGGGGAATCTCATGGGGCACAATAGGAACCAAAAACACTCCTTTCAAGGTTATGCTAAACTGCTCAACAACAAAAAACTAAAATTTTAAAAAATTGTCCTTCTCCATTTTCACTTCATAAAAACAAATGATTTCAACAGCTTTAATAGCAAAGATTTTATAATCTGAACTCAGGTTTGCTTATCTGATTAAACAGTTAAAAACTCCAAGATGGCAGAAAGCCTTAAAGTTTTGTACAAATACCGTACTCCACCGACTCTTAGTCCAAGTCAGACCAACAAGTCACTAGTTAGTAAATTATATATTTATTAATTGATCATCATTTACACAGTTTGTGATGCAATTTATTTAGGGACTGTAATAAATTATTTCCTCAAAAGTTTCATCAGTTCTTTGGGAATGATTTGTGTGTTATTATAGAGAGACACTCGTACTTACATTGAAGCCCCGCATGTTGATGTCAATACATGGTTCACCTTCTTTATTGCCTTTTGGTGAAATCTGATTCAGAAGATGATAGTAGGCCCTTGAATCCTGAAAACAAACAAAATAGATCAGATACAAACACCACTCTTAACAAAAGTAGATGTACTGGAATAGCAATGGTAAGATTTAAACGAATGCCATTTATTGAATTATGAAATGTAACTAAAGAAGTTGTATATATTTAGCACCATTCATGTCCTCGGGGTGTTCCAAAGTGCTTTACAGCCAATGAAGTACTTTTGAAGTGTGGTCACTAATGTAGGAAAAACAGCAGCCAATTTGTGCACAGCAAGTTCCCACAAAGAGCAAAGCATTTAATGACCAGATAAGTAGTTTTAGTGATGCTGGTTGAGGGATAAATATTGGCCAGGATACCCTGCTGAGATGGGATCTTTTAAGTTCACCCAAGAGGGCAGACAGGGCATCGGTAAATGTCTCATCTGAAAGACCCTCATTACTACTCTGGAGCATCAGCTAAGATTATGGGCTCAAGTCTCTGGAGAAGGACTTGAACTCTCAACCTTCTGACTCAGATGAGAGTGCTACCACTGAGCCACGGCTGACACCTCTCAATTCAGGACAAGCTGAAAATGCCAAATTAAAAGTGTTCCGGGATGAAGGAAGACATTGCAGGTGCAAATTAGGCCAAAGTGGGGACTGGGTCACTGAAGTCCATATAATCACAGATGGCAAATGGTCATAAATCCAGAGAAAACTTTAAAACCAATGAGTTACAAACAGCAGCATGTTTATTGACCACAAGGTGGCACTGCTTCCCTTTTAAATCTGCTCAAAGAACTCTGCAAACACAACAACTTCAAAAGGTCTGACATTTAATCGAAGATGTCCCTGTTGATATTTGTGCAATAATCATATAGATTATAGTAGATATAAAGGTTACTAATTCACTAATACATCAGCAAGAAAAATATTCATTAATGATGGTCTACTCAGTCAGAAAGTGGAGGCAAAAACTCAATCATTGTAAGATGGAAATCGCAGGTCCCGTGATTGGTTGGGGGCGGGGGGGGGGGGGGGGGGGTGGAAGGAGAGGTTGTATTGGAACTCCTCAGATAATGAAGCAGTCCATGCCTGCATGCAGCAAGACCTGGACAACATTCAGACTGGGCTGATCAGTGGCAAGTAACATTCGCGCCACACAAGTGGCAGGCAATGACTATCTCCAACAAGCGAGAATCGAACCATCGCCCCTTGACATTCAACGGCATTACCATTGCCGAATCCCCCACCATCAACATCCCGGGGGTCACCATTGACCAGAAACTTAAATACTGTGGCAGTATGGGCAGGTCAGAGGCTGGGTATTCTGTGGCAGGTAACTCACCTCCTGACTCCCCAAAGCCTTTCTACCATCTACATGGCACAAGTCAGGAGTGTGATGGAATACTCTCCACTTGTCTGGATGAGTGCAGCTCCAACACAAGAAGCGCGACACCATCCAGGACAAAGCAGCCCTCTTGATTGATTCCCCATCCACCACCTTAAACGTTCACTCTCTCCACCACTGGCGCACCGTGTCTGCAGTGTGTACCATCTACAAGATGCACTGCAGCAACTCGCCAAGGCTTCGTCGGCAGCACCTTCCAAACCCGCGACCTCTATCACCTAGAAAGACAAGGGCAGCAGGTGGATAGGAACACCACTACCACATCCACATTCCCGTCCAAGTCATACTCCATCCTGACTTGGAAATATATCGCCGTTCCTTCATCATCGCTGGGTCAAAATTCTGGAACTCCCTCCCTAACGGCACTGTGCGAGTACCTTAACCACAAGGACTGCAGTGGTTCAAGGTGGCGGCTCACCACCACCTTTCTCAAGGGCAATTCGGGATGGGCAATAAGTGCTGGCCTTGCCAGCAACGTCCACATCCCAGGAACAAATAAAAGGAAGGCCCCGTGATATTTGTGGGCGGGGGGGGGGGCTGTGGTTTGGGGTGGTAAACCAAAGGAGGACAGAGTAGTTTTTTTACGCAGCGAGTAATTTGCCAGTTGTCGTAAATCTGTTACCTCTGGTTACCGCCCCTCCCGCCAGTAGAAACAGTTTCTCCCCACCTACTCTATCAAAACCCATCACTGTTGGTTACCTGTGGCCTTGGGGAAATGGTTCGGATTAAATGCACATGGCGGCATAGCAGTGGTTCTTAAGATACTGATCAAGGGAGAAAAGGTCAATCTAAGCAGTGGTGTGCCTTAATAATGCACATTGAGAAGGACATCTAATTGGCAAAGTGCCTGTGCATTTTACCCAAGTGTCTAAGGACCATTATCATTACTTGTAGAACAATTTCCTGTGTGTAACAAAATCGCAAATCCGTTTATAAAGAACAAGTTTATTACATGCGGTGTACAATGATTACCTCCCATAACGTTTCACCTCAACTGCAATTCTTCAACCATTCTCCCTGCATATTTCCCCAACCAAAGTAACCATTTCACATCTACTTCCCAAATAATTACTTCAGGTAAACTTAAGAGTTCTTAGCAGCTGTACCTGACATAATAACATCAGGTTTTAACATTTGAAATTGGTGCTGATCCCAATCTGCATAAAATTATACCCAGAGTGGAATCATATCCCATAATCTGCAGCAGAAAAGCTTTCCGCTTATACATCATTTTGCAGGTGCAGGTACCTTGATATCAGAGTGGAAGTTGTTGATTTTCTGGTGGCCTGCATTCTCCAAATGGTAATTAGCCCATCGTAACAGCAACTCTTCTGGAGACAGCTTCATCAGATCCTCCAGATTTTCACCATCACGGAGCAAAGCAACCAGCGCTAAGGAAACAGATCCCAATTAATCTAGAGTCTCACTCTCCCACAGTCATTATTCATTGGTTTCATGTGTGTATATATATATTTATATATATTTATATAGAGTAACCCAGTGCAACAATGGAGGCAATTTTCTACTTCAACACGTAGGAACATAAGGACTGAGAGACAAAAAGAAAAAAGGTCTGTCCCGTCCGTCTTTTACCCGGTCGGTAGCCTCAAGGTACAATGATAGTGGAATTATTGACTAACCAAAGCAATCAATCTATCAATTTGTCTACAGCAGACCCAGAAATGAGGCGAGAAACTTCCAGTACTGGAGAGTTTGGGCAGTAACTTGGCAACTCGTCCTTTAAGGAACTTGCCCGATTTCAATCCCATTCATTTCTGAGGGTTCTACAGCGGGCAGGTTCCTCGGCGAGAGAGATCGCCAGGTTACCTCCCAGACAGCTATGTTGAAAATTACCTCCAATATATCTACACACAATTCATATCCTAATGTTCCTTAACCTCAAACTACTGCACCTCTAGGCTTTAGTCACCTGTACTGAGGGCAATTAACTTCTTCTGAACAGTAAATTCTGTGTCACAGCACCTCTTTCATTTAAACGATTTTCAAACTGGGGTCTTTGAGCTGATTTCGGAGAAACCCCGAGATCAGATTCCTGTCTTTGGCTTAGTTACTAGCACATTATTTCTGTTACTGTACTCTAATCAGGAATGCCCTCTACAATGGTACCACTGTTTTCCTGTGGGCAAGTGACCAAAAGCTTGTTCATAGAGGTTTTAAGGAGCTTCTTAAAGGAGGAAAGATGGAGAGGTTTAGGGAGGGATGGATAAGATGTATAAGTTAGGGCAGGGAAACTCCAGGAACCTGCCAATATTTGCAGGGGGGCCTCACATGGACAAGTTTGAAAATCACCACTTTAATCCGAGCAATTCACTTGTAGCCAGTTTCTCAACATTCTTAATTTTTAAATGAGGATATAATTTAAGGCCTAACCAAGCAACTTGTCCAATTTCAACATACAGAAGTAAAGTGAGTAATACAAGAAAGCTGTGACAAAAATGCATTAGCAGCAAAAGAAGTCTAGTTAACCATTGAACTGTGCTGTAGATCTGGATCATTCATAGTACAGTGTTGCAAAAACTAACACAGCAATCACAACTGGACTAATGTTACTGGCAGCTTATACATGGCCTCGCGCCTTCCCATCTCTATAACCTCCTCCAGCCCTACAACCCTCAAGAGATCTCTGCGCTCCTCCAATTCTGGCTTCTTGCGCATCCTCAATTTTAATCACTCCACCATTTCTGCCCTTGCTTTCAGTTGCATAGGCCCCAAGCTCTGCAAATCCCTCCCTAAACCTCTCCATCTTTCCTCCTTTAAGAAGCTCCTTAAAACCTCTTTGAACAAGCTTTTGGTTACTTGTCCTAATATCTCTATGTGGCTCAGTGCCAAATTTTATAACGCTCCTGTGAAGTGCCTTGGGACATTTTGCGAAGTTAAAGGTGCTATATTAATGTAAATTGTTGTTGTTGTACACAGGTTTGTATTGAGATAACAGCTGACGTTCCAGGTGTTTGCTGCAGTGATTCTCATTCGCGTTTATGGAAAAACTATTATTGTGAATCAAAATAAGGGATCACGCAGCCCAAGGAAAATGTGAGTCAAGTTTAAAAAAGTTGAATATCTAAAGTTCCACCCACCATTGCAAAGCAGAATCTTATTACATTTAACACTGCGGCAGAAATAGTTCAAAGTAGAGGCTCTCCATTGATAAGCAATTAATGACACTTTTAGCAAACACTAACAGAAGAGTAATCAGTAACTGTTGCATCTGCCGCAGGATGACATTTAATTGACTGTAATAGCGTGCGAGAAGCACCAGGTCTATCTGCATGTCCAAGTGTCTGGTTGGACAATGCAGAAATATCAAAACCTGCCACCATTAAAATAAAACCAAATGGCGCAGATATTTTATTGTGTTAGCACTATAAGCCTCTCTCATTTCAACACATGCTGTGGATCTCTAAAAGCAAGTGATCATTATATTTGCCTCTTCTACGCTAAACATGGGATCCTGAATGGACTCTGTCGGAGTCCCAGTTCTAACATCAAGTAGAATTCCACTTACCCCGAGCTCTGGTGGATGAAATACAAAGTTCCCAAATGACATGCTATTGCTCATTCCAATTAATTTATCTGCACGGTTTAACGCCCAAGTCTTACAATAGTCAGTTTACATTATCTATCATGACTATCACCGTTCCTATGCTTCACACCACCCCAGAACTGGGTGGCGTTGGAAATAATGCTTATTAAAACAATTGTCATACAGGAGACTGCTCAATTAAAATATTTCAACTTCCTATTTGCAGATCATTGATGTCGGAAACAGAATGCATTGTAAAATTGTGTTGGGCCTCAAGCAGACATCCATTGTTAGGCTTTAAGCCAAAGCCGACTGCCCCTTTAATTTACTAATTGGTTCTTACCTTCATTTCTACTGAGTTCGATGTCAGCAAACAGCCCGATCTTGATAATCTGCCACAGAAGTCCCAAGACCAAATGGGGCTTTCCTTCTCTCAAGTCTTGTGCACCAATATTGACAACATGGCAGCCAATGGCAGAGGCAGAGTTCAAAGCAAGATTCAGGTTTTCCTATGTAAATGAAAATGTTCAGGATCAGAGTGTACATTAAATTCAGAAAACAGGTTAGTGATTGACTGAGAAGTGGTGCAGATGTGCACACCTGTGCATACAGCACGATGGTGGCATACAGGTTTATGTTCACAATCCCCAACACCGTCCTGTTCCCGATTCCAGTTTCATTGTTATAAACAGGAGCCGAGTGAAGGACAGGTCCTGGTTTTAGAAACCTCCAAAGGGCCCGAGCAGAACCAGGGCTGGGTGAAACATAGAGAAACATAGAAAATAGGTGCAGGAGTAGGCCGTTCAGCTCTTCGAGCTTGCACCACCATTCAATATGATCATGGCTGATCTTGCACTTCAGTACCCCATTCCTGCTTTCTCGCCATGCCCCTTGATCCCTTTAGCCATAAGGGCCACATCTAACTCCCTTTTGAATATATCTAACGAACCAGCCTCAACAACTTTCTGTGGTAGAGAATTCCACAGGTTCACAACTCTCTGGGTGAAGAAGTTTCTCCTCATCTCGGTCCTAAATGGCTTACCTCTTATCCTTAGACTGTGACCCCTGGTTCTGGACTTCCCCAACATCGGGAACATTCTTCCTGCATCTAACCTTTCCAATCCCGTCAGAATTTTATATGTTTCTATGAGATCCCCTCTCATTCTTCTGAAGGTTGAGACTACCCCCAATGTTGGTGCATGACCTGGGGAGAACGCACTTAGATAATTTAAGAAGATTTCAAATGCTCATTGGATCAATATTTCTTGCTGATATTAATATTCACCCATGAAATGCCCTCAAACAAAATGACCCAAAATGTTACTGCATATCAGCATACGCCCTTCCTCAACTTGTTATCCAATGTTTGACCCTCACGTGCTCACTCACACTGGGATATTATTCTTGGAACGCTGGCAGTCTTCCAGTAACTTGCCCAAACTATTGGGGGGCGGGGGGAGCGGCATAAGTTCCAATCTCTAAGACCATCCCTTACAAGGTCACCAAACACATCATCAAGGACATCAAACAGGATGTGTGACGGTAAGGAACCTTTGCTTCACTTCTCATTCCTTCCACGGATCTCGGAGCTGGAGAACACATCTCTGATAAAATCCTAGTTTCAGCCATGTTCACCCATTCCTTCCAGCTTCAAGAAGGCTGCATGGGCTACTAGGTTGGAAGCTTTAAGAAATTTGATGAAAGTAATATTTCTCCCAAGCCTTATGACATTCTAGAATTGTGTTTGAAGTCCCAATCTGCCCTATGCATTCCTTACAAGACCAAAACTCAGCCAAAGTGGTAAAATATTGATGGTAAGTTTCTTAGGAGTTGCACTTTCAACAGCAGTATATTCCTGATGATGCAGGATTATAATAAAATTTAAAATACATCATGCTCTAGTAGATTGAGCATTAATAATGACTTGCATTTATATAGCACCTTTAACGTAGTAAAACGTCCCAAGGTGCTTCACTGTAACTAGATAAAACTTGTCACCGAGTGAAAGCAGGCAATATTCGGAGAGATGACTAAAGGCTTGGTCAAAGAGCATATGGGATCCTTGGCTTTATTAATAGAGGCATAGAATACAAAAGCAAGGAAGTTATGCTGAACCTTTATAAAACACTGGTGAGGCCTCAGTTTCGAGTATTGTATTCAATTCTGGACACCACACTTTAGGAAGGCTGTCAAGGCCTTGGAGAGGGAACAGAAGAGATTTACTAAAATTGTACCATGGATAAGGGACTTCAGTTATGTGGAGACACTGGATAAGCTAGTTGTTCTCCTTAGAGCAGAGATGGTTACGAGGAGATATTATGGAGGTGTTCAGTCATGAATGGTTTTGATAGAGTAAATAGAGAGAAACAGTTTCCAGTGGCAGAAGGGTCAGTAACCAGTGGAAACAGATTTAAGGTGATTGGCAAGAGAGCCAGGAGGTGATTTGAGGAAACATTAACTTTTGTACACAGCGAGTCATTGTGATCTGGAATGCACTGTCTGATGGAAGCAGGTTCAATAGTAACATTGAAAGAGAATTGGATATATATTTTAAGGGACAACATTTACAGGGCTATGGGGAAAGAGCAGGGGAGTGGGATTAATTAGATTGCTCTACCAAAGAACCGTCATAGGCACGATGGGCCGAATGGCCTCCTTTTGTGCTGTATCATTCTAAAGATTTAAAGAGGTAGGTTTTAAGGAGCATCTTAAAGGAGGGGAGGTGGAGAGGCGGAGAGGTTTAACGAGGAAATTCCAGAGCTTAGGGTCTAGACGGCTGACAGCAGAGCTACCAATGGTGGGGCACAGGAAGTGGGGGTGCACAAAAAGCCAGAATTGAAGGAACACAGATCCCAGAGGGTTTTAGGGGTGAAGGTGGTTACAAAGGCAAGAAGGGACAATCATGGTTTCAGTGGATAAATGCCTTCAAGAATTAAAGTTCAAGGTAGCTGCACAACACCTGTCCGGACTTGGTTAAAATAGTTGTCTCCCCCGCCCCCACTGGACCGGCATCAATCTCAAGGAAGACAGTGTCTCAATATTGCTACAGGTAACTGTTGATGCCAAGGCAGTTTCAGCACTGTCCAAAAGACAGAGGACCATGGACTCCTGCAACCTGAGGGAAATTACCTTTCTGCTAAATGGTCAGACTTTGCCATCATCATCAAAGAAGGAAAAGGGAAGAGGAAAATGTAAGGGTTCTCATTGGAGAAACCTCCGCCCGCCCCAGGAATGAGGTCCGGACAGAGTGCAATCTTAGCACATCACATCTGATGTGTTTAATTTGAAGATAGACTCCTCAGTTGAGAATCCAGCATAGGCACACCTGTTACAACATCCTCCTTCCATCAGAGGAGACCACCAAACAATTGGGAGGTAAGGTAGGAAATGAGAACATGGGAAGAGAGACGGCCCCCTACAACTGAACAGTTAACAACATAAGGCTGCAGATCTTGCTGAATACATTGGTGGTGGGTGTTGTCCATGGCCATTCAGATCAAGCTCGGTCACAGCAGGCTGCTACTGAAAGTGGCACTTGGTTAACAAAAGTGCAAGAATTTGCACATTAAACTCCGAAAAAAAATTTCTGGTGTGATGAGAGTAATCATGGACTCTTACAGCACAGAGAGGGGTTATTCGGCCCATCATGACTGCTCTTTGAAAGAGCTATCCAGTTAGTCCACCTCCTCTGCTCTTTCCCCGTAGTGCTGAAAACTTTTGCTTTGAACCCCCCCCCCCCCCCCACCTTCTCAGCCAAGGTTTCATGGGCAGCAAAGTGGACAAAGATCTGACGAACCAGTGAGAATTCCTTGACTGACCATGTCCCAGGTGATTCTTTTCTCTACCTTCCTCCCCGCAAAAAGAGAAAAACAATTTCTATCTGTACATGGAAGCTGAACAAATTGGGAAGAATCAACTTTGAGTAAAGAAGTAACTTGTTGCCAGAATTCTTATCACCACCACAAACACAGCATTCAAGTGTTGCTGAGATGATTTAACATGGCAACCATTACTCTGAAAATAAGACCTAGGTTCCCATTACCTGAATAGTAAATGCTGTGAGCTTTTTCTTGTTGATAGTTCTTTCATCAATTGTATCAGGCACAGAGAGGTTGATCATTTTGCTGAAAGTGCAGAAGGGGAACATTAACGGAAGGCCAAACTGTCCAACAGCTGATGTTAAACAATACTGCAATTTACGGTAGTTGACAGAGGCAACCACATGTAGACTTAATCCACAGTATCTGTTGTGCCAACAAACTCAAACTTTCAAAACATATCAAGAACTACATCATTTCAGTTCTATCAGTCAGTTTCATCAGTTCATCTGAAGTATTCACTTGCATTTGAACTTCTGTAGTTGTCAAGAAGCTCTGATGCTGAAATCAAAAAATCTCATCACTTGCGGGCGAACACTAGAGAAAAAAAAAACCACGAAAGCTTCTTCCCAGTCTAGCATACGTGTGACTCCAGTCCCATACTATGTTGCTGACTCTTAATGCCCTCTGAAGTGACCTAGCAATCCAATCGATTCTGACGGCAAACTGCTACTAAAAAGGCCCATCACCTGCACAGGGCATAAAGGTGGCTTTGCCGGCATTGTGCATATTTCGAGAACAAGTACCGTATATACTCGCGTATCCTACGATCTCACGTATCATGCGACCCCTAAATTTTCGTCCCCAAAACATGATTTTATCATATATCCCATGTATCATGCGAGTCACTTTTTTGAGATACCAGATGACACTAGGCTAGGCTTTCAAACAAGTTTAACAAGTACCCAACACGTAACAAGCGGAACAAAGCAACAACGTTAAAGCTGCAAAGCTGTTTGGTGTCGGAGAAAGCTGTGTCCGAAACTGGAGAAAACAAAAAGAAAAATTGAAGGAAACTCCTTCCTATAAATGCGCAAATCGCGGGTCACGATCTAAAATAAGACTTTATGCTTTACGAGAAGCAAGAAAAATGGGCATTCGTGTGTTTACTGCAAGTCCTGGATGGTGTACGCGGTTCATGAAAAGACATGACTTTGTGTTAAGAAGAAAAACAAAAATTGCACAGAAACTCCCAAAAGAATTAGAAGAAAAAGTGACTAGTTTTCAAACATTTGTAATCAAACATCGCAAAGCTAACAGCTATAAGTTATCGTGCATTGGAAACATGGATGAGACACCCGTGAATTTTGATATGCCATCAAACTCAACCGTTAATAAAGTCGGCGAGAAAAGTATTTTTATCAAAACTACAGGGCATGAAAAGACACATTTTACAGTTGCTTGGAAAGCTGATTTGGAAAGCGTAAACATTACGTGTGTATCAGCAAGTAAAACAGCAGTTTTATCAAAATCATCTTTACTTGATATACATATGTACTATTTGACTTACCGTAAATGGATACGATCTGCTTAACAGCCTAACAGCCTAATCTTGGCCAGCACTTCACACCCGCAAATTTTGTATCTCGCGTATCATGCTACCCCCCAAATTTAGGTCTTCAAAAGTCGCATGATACGCGAGTATATACGGTAAATCATTTTAAAGAGAAGCTGATCTTAGATCAGATTGAAAGTGTGTTTTACAAATTTGATTGGTACAAGAGGCAAGAAGGATGCATTCTCAAGCGTTTTGATCACAATTCTGGAGCAGTTTATACAACTGTCTCAACATGAAGCTTACTGACAGTTAAAATTCGCTGGTCAAATTACAATTGTCGATGGTGATCGCAATATTTGAACAAAGCGAAGCTGATCTCTACCTTTATCAACCATTTCACTCAACTACAAAGTTGATTTTACTTTGCAAGTCTATCAGCATACTAGATAAATACACTGCTACAGGTCCCAATGTCACAATATTTACTGCGATTTGATCCGATTTTGCATTGTTTGATATTGAGTGAAATTTTTTGCAATCTTGCCAGCGAACATGAATGGTTTACCTTCCAAATATTTTCAGCAAATGACTCCATTAATCCCCAGGTTGACAAACTCCCATCTATTGTGGTAATTGAATGTTGATTCCTGTATAATACTTTTATCAAATCTTGTGTCTCACTTGGGAAACTAAACACTTACCACTCAAACTGCATTCTAAACTGACCCCGACACATCTGGAACCCAGATCAATTCTAAAATTGGTTCAACTAAACAGGCCAGGAATCACAATTTTAAGTTATACACGGCCAGAACTAGGTTAGTTGTCAAGAGGTGGTTCTTTTCCCAGAGTATAGTGGGCCTCTGGAACAGGCTGATGGACACCAATTAACTAAATTCCTTCAAGCGAGAACTGGACCAGTTTCTAGCTGGGGCAGAGATCACCTTACACAAACGATAGGTACTGTATGATATTAATCAGGGCCAGAGTGGTCTCCTGAACTAGTCTGATCGCCTAAGGTGGGGTCAGAGAGGAATTTCCCACCCCCCACCCCCTAATTGACATGGGTTTTAAAGGAACAAGAGTAGGCCATTTAGCCCCTCGAGCCTGTTCCACCATTCAATGAGATCATGACTGATCGGTGACCTAACTCCACAAAATTAGTTTCCAGTCTGTCCCAGAAGATCGCATGGCTTCCATGCGTGGAGTGTATATATTGTGATGCACAAGGCATCCCAGATGTGTGGGACAGGCTGGATTTCCTATTCGTCATTGTTCGCATGTTCATAAAATCGTAGCAAATCTCCCACATCACAAAAAGAGACAACCACCTCGAACAGCTCTCACTTTCACTCTCGCATGGCAGCATACTGCAAATCAAAGGAAATAGGCAGCAGTCAACAAGGACCTTTCGCCCCAGCTACACAACAGGCTAGCATCCTGGTCACATTAACTTAATGAAACTTTCTCTAAATGAATGTTGTAACAGGTGGGTGATAAATAGTTAGCACCATGACAAGTGAAACTCAAACAGGTTTCCTCATTCTTGGAAAAGTCAAGCAACAGAATGATACCAGAGCATAAAAGGGATAAATTATGAAGACAGGTTGCTTAAACTAGGCCTATGTTCCCCTGAGTTTAGAAGGCTGAAGATAATCAACTCGAGGAATTAAGAAATTCGATAAGGTAGAAACAGAGAATCTATTTCCTCTGATGGAGGAATCCAGAACAAGGCGGAACAATCTTAAAATTAGAACCAGGCATCTTTTGAAGTGAAATCAGGAAGCACTTTTTCACAAAAGTAAAATACGACTGATGTTGGAAATCTGAAATAAACACAGAAAATGCTGGAAATAATCAGCAGGTCAGGCAGCATCTATGGAGAGAGAAACAGGATTAACACTTCAGGTCGATGACCCTTCGAGAAGCACTTTTTCCACATAAAGGGTAGTGGAAATCTGGAATTCCCGCCCCCCCCCCCACCACACACCCCTCTGGTGTTCAGAGAGATTTAGGTGCAGAGAGTTAGCATGTAGGTACAGCAAGCAATTAGGAAGGCAAATCGCAGGTATTTATTGCTAGAGGGTTGGAGTATAAGATAAGGAAGTCTTACTACATTTGTACAGGGCTCTGGCGAGACCACACCTGAAGTACTGTGCACAGTTTTGGCCTCCTTATTTAAGGAAGGATATACATGCCTTCGAGACGGTGCAACACAAGGTTTACTAGATTGATCCCTGGGATGAGAGGGTTGTCCTCTGAGAAGAGATTGAGTAGATTACAACAGTGACTACATGCCAAAAGTACTTCATTGGCTGTAAAGTGCATTGAGACGTCCGGTGGACATGAAAGGTGCTATATGAATGCAAGTCTTTCTTTCTTGACAGGCGTTTAGAAGAATGGGAGGGAATCTCATTGAAACATCTAAGATTCTGAGGGGAATTGACAGGATAATTGCTGAGACATTATTTCCCCTGGCTGGAGAGTCCAGAACTAGGAGGCATAGCCTCAGGATAATGGGCCGGCCTTTTAAGAATGAGATGAGGAGGAATTTCTTCAGAGGATTGTGAACCTTTGAAATTCTCTGACCCAAAGTGCTATGGATGCTCAGTTGTTGAGTATATTCAAGGCTGAGATAGACAGATTTTTGAACTCGAGGAATCAAAGGATATGGAGATTGGGCGGGAAAGTGGTACTGAGGTCAAAGATCAGCCATGATCTTATTGAATGGCGGAGTGGGCTCGAGGGGCAGTATGGCCTGCTCCTGCTCCTAATTCTTATGTTCTTATATCCCCACCTACCCCCAAAAAGACTGTAGATGCTGGGGGTCAACTGAAATTTTCAAGACAGAGATATAGATTTTTATTTGGTAGCAGGATTGAAAGATATGAAGCAAAGGTGGGTAATTGTTGAAATGCAGATCAGCCATGATCTAATACAATGGTGGAACAAGCTCAAGGGGCTGAATGTCACAGGAATATAGGAACATAGGAACAGGTGTATGCCAATCTAAAACCAGTGACAACAATATTAAGATAATTGGTAAATTTAAGATAACTGGCAAAATGGTACGCAGCAAGTTGTGGTGATCTGAGATGCACTGCCTGAAAGGGCGGTGAAAGTAGATTCAAAGTAACTTTCAAAAGGGAATTGGGTATATGAAAAGAGAAAACATTTTGAGGACTATGGGGAAAGAGCAGGGAGTGGGACTAATTGAATAGTTCTTTCAGAGTCGGCAGAGGCACAGTGGGCTGAACGGCCTCCTGTGCTGTGTGATTCTATGAACAGGCATAATGGGAATTTGTTGTTGGGAAGGATTTAAGGCAGAAAGGCAATTTTAATAGCAAGCAAACTGCAATGGTCATTGAATAGGATTGGGACCAGTATTGCACCAAATAGCATATTAAACTACAAAATAAACTGCAAACTACTACTCCTCCTCCTCTCTACTAGCCTAAAGCTACAAAGAGAAATTCAAAGTGTTTCTGGTGTGGGAGACAGATCTGCTGCCAGCGATGGTTGATGGGAGGAGGAAAGGGGGCTCCCCAGAGCAGAGTGGGGGGGTAGATTATTGGACTGCCTAGGTTTCAGCTTTCTTAAAAGGGATGTGACCTGTGGGATTCACTTTTTTTTTGTTACATACGTTACAACGAACATATTGTGAAACAAAATGCCAATCACAGATTAACAGTCACACTCATCAATTCCCTTAATCTTCCGACACTAATTATAGCAGGGGTTTCAATGCCAGAAATCGTAACCATTCAATTACCCAAACCTTTGTGCTTGCATCATAAATTATTGATAAATTCTACTTTTTAATCAAGAAGGTTGGGCTGTTTTAAGCTGCTGGGCAGAGCAAAAGTAGTTATTTAAAAAAATATATACTTGGGCATGAATCATAACCCTTCCCAAAACATCAATCAAGAGGAATATTAAAGGTCTGGCGAGCAATCAGGAGAGTGTGATTAGACTACGTGGCTGATCGAGAAAACCACCAGTGCTGACTTGATGAACCACACGACTAACATTTTACAATTCCTAGGGCTCTTCGAGGTACACGCTTCAAGTGGGAACAATCAGAGTGGAAAAAAAAGTGAAGAAAATAAGTCCGAAGGAATACATTTTGTGTGGTATGTAATGAGCAAAATAGCATCGAGTCGTTCCATGCTTTGTGTTCTCATCAAAATAAACTAAAAAGGTCAATAGTTGTACACTGAGTTACTCTTGGGGAAATAAAGTTATAATAGATTAACTGTGCTAACTGCATCACGAGTAGAAATAATGTGACTCACCAGAGTACAATGCCATTATCAACAGCTTTAAACAAAGCATCCGTGTTGGGATCCATAGGCAGCATACTGCTACAATCCGGATCACTCTCCAAGGCTTTATTTATCCAGTTCACAAACGCATACTTTTCTTCCTCTGTACATGAAAAAACAAAATCAGTTGACAAATCAATGAGAGAAGATGATTCATATTTCACAATGCCGTACACAGTACTAAACTCAAATAATTTAAAAATCAGTCTTGCTAGCAGGACATATTGCCTGGTGAGGAAGTTGCACATCACATGTACACGAAAACCTTTAGGCTTCTCAACAAAAATGGATTTATTAATGTCCTTAACTTGGAGAGGATTTTCAGGGAGGAAAGATGGTGGAAGGGCTGGATGCTTATTCAGGTACAACGTCTGAAATCCGGAATCCTCAGGATTGAGTCCGTTCCGTTTTTGTTGTTTTTCCGGATTTCAGACAAGAAAATCAACAGTCTGAAATCCAGAATCCTCGACCGAATCGGGTTTTACTTCAAAAATGTCCAGTTTTCAGACAATAATTCCGGATTCCATCAGCTATGTGCAAAATGTCTGGTTTTTGGACAAT
Organism: Pristiophorus japonicus; assembly: GCF_044704955.1. Classification (NCBI taxonomy): domain Eukaryota; kingdom Metazoa; phylum Chordata; class Chondrichthyes; family Pristiophoridae; genus Pristiophorus; species Pristiophorus japonicus. Next base: position 103,864,746 of record NC_091982.1, read on the forward strand.
TCTGGTTTTTAATTCGGGACGTTACACCTGTACTTACCAAGGAGAGAGATGTCAGTAATGGACAGGGAAGCACTTTGATACCCAGTGTTGGTATCAACTACTCTCCCGTTTACAGCTGAGTCAAATATACAGGAAAGCTGCTCCCTCCACCCCGTCCCCACTCTGTGCAAACAATCACCCAACCTCAAGCATTACCCCCGAATGGTACCCCTACTAAACCTATGCATGTTTTCCCCACTGCCAACAACAGTCATCCTCATGATCCGAGCAAGGTTGCCAACGAATGGGCAACTTGGCCCTGTGGGCCCACAGCCACGAGGACGGTCTGTTCTGTCCGACTTAGATTCAAACTCATGGAGCACTTACGCCCGACTGAGCAAGTTCTGAACTCTGCCTTAAATTAAGTAGATTTGGCACATTCTGTCGCATCGCTGCTACCTAGCTTCAATATCTAACCTTCTTACCCAAACAAATAGGAATAAGGGACTAATTATAAAAGGAAGCTGCAGTTTATTTTCAAATACATTTAGTAAAGGGCAAGTACATTTCATGCATTCCTTACTTTACAGGATTTCAAGCAAAGCTGAGCCAGACAGATTAACCATTTCTAAATATTATTTTCAATTTCTTCAGGTACTGTAATTTTGGAAGTAAAGAGGGCCAACGAATATAGGAGGCAGAGAGAACATTTTGAAACAGCTCAGAGTTCTCCTGTTCCATTGGAAACCAGATGATTGACTTTAGCCATTGTAGGCTGGGCTTTTTGTACCTCAGCCAAACAAGGAAACTTCTTTTTTGAATGAACAAAGATCAAGTTAAAATGGATAGGAAAGCCAGCAGCGATTCAGGTCAACAATCAAGGCTTTGCACGAATTAATGTTTGGCCCCATAAAAGACTAATATAAATAGAATCCACCCAACTTGACTCCATATCTGATGAACACTTGAATTTTGATATTTTAAAAGAATCTACCTTTGAAAGTGATTTAAAACTAGAAGTGCCAATGATGCTGAAAAAACATCATATTAGAAAGGTAAAGAAACAAACTTGAATTTGTAAAACACATCATATTTCTTGGAAACATACCAAAGCCTGGGCAGTCCCTTTTCTATAGGCATACACACAGCATCTCACCAGCAAATAAGTTGAATGACCAGTTCATCGGTTATTGGTGCATTGGCTGAGGTAGGAACCTGGGCCAGATCACTGGGAGAGCTCCCTGCTTTTCAAATACAGGTGCAGCGTCGAAAATCTGGAGTTCTGGAATCCGGACCGATCGGTGACCGGGTCGTCCAGAATCCGTAAAATGTTCCAGAATCAGACCCGCCAACTCTGCCGAACTCGGGGACCCGCCACTACCCGCCCTTGGGCTTTGCCTCTGCTCGCCGCTGTTGCCATGATCTTGGGGCCTCAGCAGGGTGGTCCGCCCGAACAGCTCCTCAGCAGGGAGGGGGGGGGGGAGGGGGGGGGGGGGGGGGGGGGCGACCACCCCACCACCACACCCTTCTGATGTTCCGAAATCCGGAAATACCCGAACCTGGGCTTGGGTATTTCCAGATTCGTGACGTCAGAAAGACGATCAAAAGTCCGGAAAAGCCCGGAATCCAGAACGGCCTCTGTCCCGAGGGTTTCGGATTCTCGACGCTGCACCTGTAGTTCAATGGGAGTTTAAACATCCAGCTGAACCAGAATAAGTGGACAAGGCTTTGGTTCAACATTGCATTCAGTCTCCCATCTTATCCCAATACTACAACTTCAACTACAGGCTTAAAACTTGAGCATACCTGGTGATTAACTGCACTGCCTGTCCATCGCCAAGTATCATTCGAACCACTAAAACCAACTTATCTCAACATCCCTCAACTGAACCTTCCATCCTCACCTCAGACAGACACGACCTGCAAGCAGCTCATGGATTTCAGTTTACTAAATTAGGCCATCCACTCAGCTGCCTTGGACACCTCCCTTTCTAATCTACATCCTTCCTTCCAGCCTCTTCCAAATTGAGCATTACATCATAGGTTCCTCCTACCCTTCAATAAACATTGTCAAATGGACCCCACTCTTCTCTTCTTGGGCAGTCCCTTGGAGTCAAGGCTGACTTGCTTCCACACTAAAAATGCGTTCTCGGGTGACTGATGAGTCTAATGCGAGACCTACAGGTGGGGCAGACCGTGGTTGAAGCAATGGGTGGGTGGGGTCGTTCCCCCATCTACACTTGGCTTCAGCTTGTTCCCGGTGAAGAGACTCGAGGTGTTCAGCGCCTTCCCGGATGCTTTACCTCCACTTTGAGCGATGTTGGGCCAGTGATTCCCAGGTATTGGTGGGAATGTTGCATTTTTCCAAGGAGGCTTTGAGGGTGTCCTTGAAGCGTTTCCTCTGTCCACCTGGGACTCACTTGCCATGTCGAAGCTCCGAGTAGAGGCATGCGGACGATGTGGCCCATCCAATGGAGCTGGTTGAGTGTGGTCAGTGCTTTGATGCTGGGGATGTTGGCCTGAGCAAGAACACTGACGTTGGTACTCCTGCCCTGCCAATGGATTTGCAGGATCTTGCGGAGGCAGCGTTGGTGATACTTCTCCAGTGTTTTGAGGTGCCCGCTGTATGTACATAGTCCATGTCTCTGATCCATATAGGAGGGAGAGTATCACTACTGCTCTGGAGACCATGAGCTTGGTGCCTGGTTTGATGCCCTGGCCCTCAAACACACTCTTCCTCAGGCGACCAAAGGCTGCGCTGGTACACTGAAGGCGGTGTTGGACCTCATCGTCTGCCCTTGTTGACAGTAGGCTCCCGAGTAATGGAAAATGGTCCACGTTGTCCAAGGCCACATCGTGGATTTTGATAATCGGGGGGCAGTACCATGTGCGGGGGCAGGTTGATAGAGGACCTTTGTCTTACAGATGTTGAGTGTAAGGCCCATACTCTCATACGCCTCGATGAAGGTGTGGACGATGGCTTGGAGTTCGGTCTCCGATTGTGCACAGACACAAGCATCGTCTGCGTACTGTAATTCAATGACAGAGGATGGGACGACCTTGGATCTGGCCTGGAGGCGGCGGAGGTTGAACAGATTCCCGTTTGTTCTACAGATTAGCTCCACTCCAGCGGAGAGTTTACCGAGGGTGAGATGGAGCACTGCAGCAAGGAAAATCGAGAAAAGCATTGGTGCGATGACGCAGCCTTGCTTGACCCCGGTCCATACGTTGGTCAGGATCACGGCCTGCATGTCATCATGAAGCAGGCGAAGGATGGTGACAAACTTTTGACGGCAGCCGAATTTGAGGAGGACGTTCCATAATCCCTCACGGTTGACAGTGTCGAAGGCCTTTGAGATCAAAGGTGGCCATGTACAGGGGTTGGTGCTGCTCCCTGCATTTCTCTTTGATTTGCCACTACTCTTCGCTTGACCCCCTCGCATCCCAGCACCTCACTACCCAGCTTTCTCTCTCGTCCCCTGCTTGCTGATATCTGTTCTCTTGCACAGTCCTTACATCCTTCAAAACTGCCTCTAACTCCAGCTACTCCCCCATTTCCGACCTTACCTTTCTCTCTGGAGTCCTTGAGAGCGCATTGTTGCATTATAATTATGTTTGCATTTTTCTGCTGTTAGAAATCTCCCAATCGGACCTCTGCTCTATCTTTAACACTGGTCAAACTCAAACAACACACTTCAAGACTCAAGTTGTGGTTCACTCTTCATAACTATTCTCAACTCTCCACTGCCTTTAACAGACTAACCTTCCTTCAATGCATCTCATCCACAGCACACTTCTGTGATGTTGCTCCCTCACGATTCCACTGCTCCCTGCTGCAGTGCAGATAACATATTGGGGGCAAAATTACCAGTTTTTATAGCTCCGTTAGCACCTTCCTCGCCTGGGGAAGGGGGGGACTCCCAGGAAATTGCCCCAGGGGTTTGGGGAACAATGATTTAATCGCTGTGCGTGCCAGCCCCTCAATGCTCCGTGGGGGAAACACAGGTCAGGAAGCTGGGGAGAGGCCTTTAGCACCCCGGACCACCATCTTTATTTGTCGGTGGACTCTTGGGTCGGTCCGACAATAGCAGTCCTTACATTGACCGGACCACCATCGTGCAGCCTGGCACTCCCGTTTTGGGTGCCGGGCTGCTGGCCCGGTCAATCGTCTCCTTGGTGGGCCAGTGGCAGCCATCAAAGGGCCTGCAGAATGCACAATAGCCCTGCCCTGTAATTAAAGGTGAGGGGCGTTGTAGCGTGGTAGCGCCACGCGGAGCATCCATGCAGTGCTGGCCTGCTTTGAGTGTCGTTGGACTCAGCGCTTGGCTGCCGCCCCGAGAGCGACCCTCCAAGGAAGCGGAGTGCCGAAGACAGCGCTCCACTTCCTTTGAGGGACACACGGCCCAATTCCGCATCGGGGGCATCACTTCCGGTCCAGGCGCAGGAAGTCCCGGCCCCGGAAAGTTACCGCCCCCATCGGACGAAAGGCAATTTCTAGCCGATTGTCTTCAACAATTTATTGACAATATTTGTGAAAGGCAAGTTGTGTTTGACTAACTTTGATTAAATTCTTTGATTAAGATAGTGCTGTTGATGTTGTGTATATGGACTTTCAAAAGGCGTTTGATAAAGTACCACATAATAGACTGGTTAGCAAAATTACAGCCTGTGGGATTAAAGGGACAGTGCCAGCATGGATACAAAATTGGCTAGAGACAGAAAGCAGAGGGTGAACAGTTGTTTTTCAGACTGGAGGGAAATATACAGTGGTGCCCCCAGGGGTCAGTATTGGGACTACTGCTCGGTTTGATATATATTAATGACCTGAACTTGGGAATACAGGGGATAATTTCAAAGTTTTCAGATGATACAAAACACAGAAATATAGTAAACCGTGAGAAGGACCGTAACAGACTTCAGGAGGACCTAGACAGACTGGTAAAATGGGCAAACACATGGCAGATACCGAGAAGTGTGAAGAATGGTGGAAGAATGAGGAGAGGCAATATCAACTAAATGGTACAATTTTAAAGGGGGTGCAAGAACAGAGAGATCTAGGTGCATATGTACACGAATCTTTGAAGGTGGCAGAACAAATTGAGAAGGCTGTTTTTAAAAAAAAAAAGCATATGGGATTATTGGCTTTAGAAACAGCAGCAGATTGGGGGTGGGGAGGGAGGTCAGAAGCCAGCAAGAAACCAGGAAGGCCGGATTTCTTGCAGGCCCTGCCGATTTAAATGGCAGGGCCTAATTTGAATGTCAAACCTTGGTTTCCCAAGCGGGCGGGTAGGCCTCAGTTGCGAGGGGTCGGTCCGGCAGAGGGATCGCGGTCTGGTATCAGCTGGAGGGGAATCAGGGATTGGCAGGAGGTCGGGGGGGGGGTGTCGCAGGACCAGTAGGGGGTGGGGGGTGGTCGGGGAGATTGGGAATCGTTAGACAAGCAGGGATCGTGGGGGTGCGGCCTGGGGGTGGTAGGCCTGTGATTGGAGGCCTTGTGGGAGGTCTCCGATTCCGGGGAAGGGGAGGTGGGTTAGGTAGGGGCCCTAGATCCAGGAGGTAGGTACAATTCCACTTACCTCCTGGATGCAGCAGTCCACGCCTTGGTTTGACTGCCAGATTTATGAGGTTATAGCCATTACAGAGACACGGCTGAAAGAGGGGCAGGTTTGGAAGATCAATATTCCTCGTTACAGGATTTTTAGACAAGCCAGAGAGGGGCCGTGGTATTGATTAAAGAAACTATTACAGCGGTGAGGAGGGATATGTTAGACGGATCAAAAGAGGCCATATGGGTTGAATTGAAAAATAAAAAAGGGGTGATCACACTGCTGGGCGTGTATTATAGATCCCCAAACAGTGGGAGGGAGATCGAGGAGCAAATAGCTGTGAAATCTAAAAACCATAGGGAAGTAATAAGTAGGGGATTTTAACTATCCTAATATTGATTGGGACAAATATAGTGTGAAGGGTATAGAAGGTGCGGAATTCTTAAAATGTACCCAAGATAACTTTTTTTAGTCAGTATGTAACAAGCCCAACTTTACTAAACTGATTGAATTTTTTGAGGAGGTAACCAAGAGGGTCGATGAGGGCAGTGCGTATGAGGTAGTGTATATGGACTTTAGCAAAGTTTTTGATAATGTCCCACACGGTAGACTGGTCAGGAAGGTTAAAGTTCATGGGATCCAGGGCAAAGTGACAAGTTGGATCCAAAATTGGCTTAAGAGGTAGGAAGCAAAGGGCAATAGTTGATGATGTTTTTATGGCTGCAAGGATGTTTCCAGTGGGGTTCCTCAGGGCTCAGTATGGGTCCCTTGCTTTTTGTGGTATACATCAATGATCTAGATTTGAATATAGGAAGTATGATTAAGAAGTTTGCAGATGACACTAAAATTGGCTGTGTGGTTAATTTTGAAGAGGAAAGTCATGGACTGCAGGAGGATATCAATCTACTGGTCAGGTGGGCAGGGCAGTGGCAAATGGAATTTAATTCAGAGAAGTGTGAGGTAATGCACTTTGGGAGGGCTAATAAGGAAAGGGTATACATATATTAAGCAGTAAGCTACTTAATAGTGTAGATGAACAAAGGGACCTTGGAGTGCTTGTCCACAGATCCCTGAAAGTAGGCCAGGTGGATAAGGTGGTTAAGGCAGCATACGGAATGCTTGCTTTTATTGGCTGAGACATAGAATACAAGAGCAAGGAGGTTATGCTTAAATTGTATAATGGTTAGGCCACAGCTGGAGTACTGCGTGCAGTTCTGGTCACTGTATTATAGGAAGGACGCGATTGCTCTAGGAGGTGCAGAGATTTACTAGGATGCGGCCTGGAATGGAGAATCTTAGCTACGAGGGCAGATTGAATGGGCTGGGTTTGTTCTCATTAGAACAGAGGAGGCTGAGAGGAGACCTCATTTTGAGGGGCCTGGATATAGTGGATAGCAAAGGCCTATTTCCCTTGTTGGAGGGGTCAATTACAAGGGGGCATAGTTTTAAGGTGGTCGGTGGAAGATTCGGAGGGGATTTGAGGGGAGGCTTCTTCACGCAGAGGGTTGTGGGGGTCTGGAACTCTCTGCCTGGAAGAGTGGTGGATGCAGAAACCCTCACCACATTTAAAAAAGGTGCTTGGATGGGCATTTGAAGTGCCGTAAACCTGCAGGGTTACGGACCTAGAGCTGGTAAGTGGGATTAGACTGGATAACCTCTTGTTGGCTGGCGCAGATACAATGGTAAGTACTGCAGCAAATCGAATACGGTCAGGGTAATCTCCTGGACTAGTTTTGATCTCCTGGATGGGTCGGAGAGGAATTTTCCCAGATTTTTTTCCCCCAATTGGCCTGCGTTTTTATCTGTTTTTTTGCCTCTCACAGGAGATCACGTGGCTCCGGTTGGGGTGGAGTGTAGAATGTTTCAGTATAAGGGGTGTCGCAGTTGTGGGGCGGACTGGTTGGGCTGGGTGCTCTTCACCTTTCCGTCATTGTTCATAGGTTTATATGTAATATTCAGGGCTGCTGACAGAGGGTCGTGTGGCTCTTTGTCGGCCAGCACGGACACGATGGGCCGAAATGGCCTCTTTCTGTGCTGTGGATTTCTATGTTTCACAAATTGTGGAAAAATTGCAAGCGGGCAGGTTGGAGGTGAGATCAGGTCAGGAATCCCATTTTTAACAATTTAACTGCTCCCACGCTCCAAACCCTACTTTTTTTTTTAAATGGGAGAATTCCAGCCAGAGTGTACAAAAGAAAGGGAGTTATACTAAACTTTTATAAATCAATGGTTAGAGCCCAGCTGGAGTACACCACACTTAGGATGTCAAGGCCTTGGAGCGGGTGCAGAGGAGATTTCCCAGAATGGTACCAGGAATGAGGGACTTCAGTTACATGGGGAGACCAGAGAAGGTGGGATTGTTCACCTTAGAAAAGCAAGGGATGCGGGGGAGTCCAAAGAGAAAGGTCTTGAGGAAGATTTTGAAGACAGGAGAGAAAGGGAGTAAAGAATGGTACTGGGGGAGGGAGTTCTAAAGGGGCAGAGCCATTGTGGTCAAAGGAATTGAAAATGAGGAGTTGGCTGAGTGTGTACACAGCTGGAGTCAATCACTGATGTCAGGTGGTGAAAAGAATGCGGAGGAATTTGAAGGCAAGAATGAGGGCCTTAGTCATTTCATTGCAGCATAGGGAGACAGTGGAACTTGAAAAGGATGGTGTATGGGCCTTGTCCTTCTAAATAATGATTTAAAGAGGCTAGGAGACCAACAAGTAGAATGTTAGAGAAACTGAGCCTTGAGTCAATAAAGATGGATTAGGGTTTTGGTAGTAGAGGTGGAAGAGATATAAGTGAAGGCAGATGATGTTTAGAAGGTAAGAGAAAGCAATCTTGATAACTGGATACCCGAGAGGAAGGTGAATCTAAATCAAGCAGTGCATCAAGGTTCCACACCCCTGGGCTTAGCTTTAGGTGGCAGGGAAGGTGGAGGGGATATTGAAATAGGGCCAGATACCCATCGTTCCTGTGCTCTCTGGTCCATTGGCTCCCATTGGCCAAAAAAAACAAAAATACATTTTTGGGGAAATAGAATAATAAAACACAAAAAAATGGCAGAAAGCAGGCCACTTTAAAACTCGCAAAGCTTGATTTCACCATTTGACACTCATCCAAATAAGATGGGAGTCTGTTACACAGCAGGAAATACACCGATGAATTGCGATGTTACAAATTAATAGGCTAAGGAACTTTATTTGTATACCTTCAGAATGTTATTTTTAAATTACTGGACAAGTTAACCATCAGATATAAATAACAGGCAAACATCCAATCCAGGAATAACTATCGAGACATTGCTTTTGAAAAGCCTAGTGTTGAATATTTGGTCTGGTCTCCACCCAACCCCTTTTGGCAAGTCTTGTTTTAGAATCATTCCTAAATCCCTGGATACGGGTGTAACAGGGAGAACCAAAAGCCAGGCAGGGAACAAGCTTTTACTGAAGGCTGAAAGAAGAATAAAGAATAAGGAATATAATAAATTAACAAGTGAGTTGGTGGAGCTACAGTAACAAAGTGGGAGATGTTACTGGATGCAAAAAGGTGCATGAATAGAGCAGCACTGAGGGTGGGTGAACAAAATGATTTGGGGTCCAAATACAAGTCATTAAAATTCAGATCACAGGTGTAAAAAGTTACTAAACAACTAGTTTTCTCAGAAAAATAACCCAGTCCCTTTCTGCATGTGCAGCAATGTATGTGAGTAGAGGGTACCTGAATAGGAATGCTGGGTTCCTTCACTGGACTGAAGAGATGTTCCACCAATAGCACAGATGCCCTCTCTCCTGTTGATTGCCATTCTGAACGTTTTAGCAACATGGCTACTTTTCAAATTTTGAACAATCTGTGAATTAAACAGTTACACAAGGGCATTTCAGGTTAATTGAAAACTATAATTCATGGTCTTGAACTTGACTAGCCCAACATCCATTTAAAAAGTGACAGAAGTACAATTGTGCTGTGGCGTGCCATTTAATATACTATGTAATAATCGGTGTACCTCAGTGTCAGGATCATTTCTTAGCTGATTTTAGTTTAAGTTAATAAAGTGATTGACAAATCGATTTAGTGCCCATTATTTTAATTCACTCTGATCAGTGACAAATTGCCAAACCGAATTACCGCATTGCTACATTCTCTACAGTTTTCTACATTCACCCAAACCATTAATGAACATGTCTGCAAAGCAGCTCATTCACAGACAGTCTCAATGGTCAGCAAAGAATGCACACAAGAAACAAAATCCTCTCAAAAGATTTTTCTGGCTGAAGTCAACCAGTCAATTGTGTACCTAAATCTCTAGCAGAAGCATGCAACAAAATCAAATGGTCTGAAAAGACCAGATTGGAATTATTTTACACAAATATTACACTGAAATGGATGCACAGCTAGTAACATGTCTTAACTTAAAAAAAACAAACACAAAGTGGACTGGTATTTACATACTGCCGATTCTAGTGCATTGTATGTGACTTGTTCCTGTTCCGATGCATTAACAGAAGCATTGGTGCACGTTAAACAGCCTGTGTTTGTTTATACAAGGACGGCAAAGATAGCTTTGTGCCAAAATTAAAAGGCAAGCTGTACTTTGAAATTGTGCAACATTACCACATCAACGTAATTTCAGTACCTGTATTGGTATCCAAATCTTTATTTAATCTGTTATAACCAGAGAATGATAAATCACATGACACAGATTTTTTTTAAATTTGGATACAAGTGCAATAGTGAGTTCATGTTTCGGAAAATCCAATTTTATTACAGGAAACTCCAGTGAAAGTGACAAAGCGAGTCTTCGTGTTTCTCTGTCCTTTACTCTTTTAGTAATCGCAATGATCTTGTTTGGAGTTTACTTCGCCATAGCCTCAACACTGGAAGCAGACATCCTCTAGCTTATAGGAATTGCCCATACTGTAGGGCATCTCTGGATCAGTCACTTCTACCACTGGTTTACCCTCCAGCTCGATATGCCTCCACCCCATTTCCACCCCCCCCCCACCCCCATCCCCCTCCCCTCCATTCCCCTCCGAGCATTGTTGAAAATCAGCATTCATTGCACAGTCGCCCACTTGATGTTCTTTCCCAATACCTCAAAATTCATGGCATTGATCTTCTCCCTCAATCTCAACATCAGCTGGTCAGTTACTTAATTTGTCCTACTCTTTTCAAGCATCGTGGTGTCCTGCTTCAGCTATTAATCTCAACTGGGGAGGTTTTGCAAGTAAGTACAATCTATATACTAGTCACCCCACTCCCCCCACCCCCCCCAAAAAAAAAAATCATGGGATAATGACCACCTCGATTTGCAATAGGATAATGCTTCTGAATGCCCACACCTTCCTTCCAATAAAGTGTGCAGTGAAACAAGACGGTTTTTTTCTCACATGCTAACCTACACAATGAGCCTTTTGTTCCATAAAGGCAAAGACTATGTTGGGTATCAGATCAGGTTCAATGCATGCTTGGGTCTTTATAATGTTCTCAGCAGCTGTTACTGGATTGCCTTTTTTGGGGGCTAGCCGCCTGCTAAGTCGCTGCAGATCCACACAAGAGCTTGTCCTCCGTTTACTACCACCTGCCATCTCCTACAGCTGCCTGCTGTTATCACTCTTCCCATCCAGGTTTTCTTGAAATGAAACCGTACCCAATATGTGCAGTTTCATCTCATGGTCCAGCCTGGAAAATACATCAGCTTCAGACCCAAGGATTTTGTACAGGAATACCAATGCCCAGCTGGTGCAGAATCTAAAGACCAATGGTCACATCAATTCGCTGGATGGATATCTCCCATTATTGCATTAGTAGGACAAAAAGCAGGTGTAATGCATGTCCAGCATAGCAAATCAGTGATACACTGAGATAAGCCTAACAACAGAAAATCAAAAGGGATAGGAAACAGTATGTTCTCCAAGAAATGAAACCAGCCTAAATATAAACAAAACAGAAAAGGAGAGCATAGGAAAGAGTAAAGTAAAGAAGGACATGGATGGACAGGGGATAGAGTTATAGAACACGAGTGTAAAAAATGGTTAAAATAAAGTGAAAGGGACTGCTATTAAAAATTAGTTAAACTGTCTGTACAGCAAGTCACACAGTGTCTGTAATAAAACAGGGAAGCTGCAGGCAATCATGTGTTGCCAGGAACCAGACATAGTAGGCATTACTCAGACATGGCTACAGAAAAATCAGGACTGGAAATTAAACATTGCCGGGTATAATATATTTAGAAAAGAGGAGGAGGAAAAGGAGGTGGAGTAGCTGTACTTTTTAGGGATAACAATGACAGTAGAAAAAAGTGACACAGCTATCAGCAAGACAGAAATAGAATCCATGTGGATCGAGATACAAGATAATAAAGGATCAATCACATGAATAGGTGTAGTATACAGAACATTTAATAGTGGAAGGGAGGTAGAGGAAGAAATATGCAGACAAATTAGGGAAATGAGTAAAAAAAATATAGAATAATCATCATGAGGGATTTCAACTACCCACATATTAATTGGACAGAAGAGGTAGGTAAAGGGAATAGGGAATGGAGTTCCTACAATGTGTACAGAAGTCCTTTCTAACCCAATATGTAAAATGCCCAACAGAGGAGGATTAATTATTGGATCCAGTAATGGGGAATGAACCAGAGCAGATGAGAAGTAAAAGTAGGGGAACATTTAGGCAATAGTGACCATAATATAATACATGTTAAAATAATAATTGAGTAGGACATAACTATGAAGAAGAACAGTGTAATAGATTGGAGAAAAGCTGATTTTGAGGGGCTGAGAAAATAATTTGGGAAAATAAAATGGACAACAATATTGGCAAACAATGAAGCAGAACAGCAATGGGAAACATTTAAAACGTTGTGCAACAGAGTCCAGGAAAAATATATTCCGCTAAAAACCAAGAACAAGCTAAACACTAATGAGACACCATGGATGAATAAAGCCATAAGGGAAAAATTAAGGATCAGAAAAAGGGCATACATTAATTACATGGACAGCAGGGGAGAGCATGATAAGGGAGAATATGAAGAGATTAAGGGGCCAAAGTTGCACCGCGCTGGGTTTGGGGCACATAATTTGAATTGTGTGAAAACTTAGCATTGGTCGAGATGGGCGGGAGGAAGTTTGTAAATTTGGCACTTTGTTTCCCAAATCGGAGAGCTGCGTTGTAGCGTTAAATGGTCTCTGTGTGGCGCTGGAGGGGCAGTGGTGGAAATGTGTAGCCAATTTTAGATGAATTTCATTCACTCATAACAAGTCACCTGGTCATTGGGCTTCTTAAAGGGGATGCCTTGCAGGTTTGTTCTGCTGATTCTCCTGTTCTTCACAGTCGAGTAGCTGCTTAGTGAGGCCCGTCATGGCAGCTGAGAGAGGCAGTACAAGGGCCAGCCGTTTCTCAGACGGCGAACTGGAGACACTGGTGGGTCAGTGGAGGACGGGAGGTACATCCTTTCTCCTCCAGCTGGGAGGTCCGCTCCACAGCGCTCTCTGGGCAGAGGGGGCTGAAGAGGTGTCGGACACCTCCGTCATTGACCGCACACCCACAGTGTCGCAGGACGTTCTGCGACATCACTCGTCAGGTCAAAGTGAGTACATGTTCCCTCAACTCTTCCCTATGAACCTGTGACCTATGAACCTGTGAGCCTGTCTGTTCCCACAACTCTTACAAGGCAGCTTCTATGCAGACTCAGCAAACCAGCATTTAACTCCGGATGTGCCTACTCACAGTTATTGCCTCATTTGATGCTTTGCTTAGAATCACAGCTACTTAAGCTGCCCATGCATTTCCTCCACATATATAACTGCACTGTTACTCACCAAGCTTCTTTTCTTTTGCAGGCCAAGGTGGCACATAACAGGCTGCAGCAGCAGCAACAGGAGTAGGGGAGCCTGAACTGGGCCAGCTCACAGACCTGGAGGAGCAAGTGCTTCGCCTTATGGGCCTGCAGGTTGCCATGGCAGTGGGTAAGTGAAAACCTTCCTCTCATCCTATCTTCCATTTAAAGCAGAAGGCCTCATCATTTAGTTGCTCCATATTCTGACCACCTTTCTTCCTGCATGCTCACCCGCCCTTCCCTCACCTTAATGCACCTCTTGTGTTTTCAGACAATGCCCGGCCCATAGCCCAGCCTGTGCCTGTGCCCCCCAACCCAATCTGCAGGGAGAAGAAATGGCAGAGCAGGCTCCTGCTCTTGTGTAGATAGAGAGAGAGAGAGAGAGAGAGAGAGAGAGAGAGAGCTTCCACTTGGGAAGAGCATAAATAAAGGCCACAAATGCAAGAAAAGGAATTCAGAAGAAATCTCTTTACCCAGAGAGTGGTGAGAATGTGGAACTCGCTACCACAGGGAGTGGTTGAAGCAAATAGTATAAATGCATTTAAGGGGAGGCTAGATAACCATATGACAGAGAAGGCAGTAAGAGGGTTAGGCTGATGGGGCTAAATGAGGAAAGACGGGAGCAGGTTGGAGTGGAACATAAATGCCATGGAACATGGACTGGTTGGGCCAAATGGCCTGTTTCTATGTCGTATATCCTATGTATATCAATGCCATTGATGGAAAGTTATTAAAAATGTGTTCATTACACAAATGGAACATTTCACATATCAAAGTTCTCCTGATTCAGGAATTGTCTCTTTGGTTTGGAAAATCATTATTTTTTAAGCAGAGTGGGGGAGAAAAAATGGGAAATTATAGATCTATTAGTTAATGTCTGTTGTGTGGAAGCGACTGTAAGCTGTTATTCGGGACAGAATGACAGCACTTGGACAAATGTGAGCTGATCAGAGAGAGCCAGCATGGATTTGTAAAGAATAAGTCACGTCTAACTGAACGAGTTGAATTTTTTGAGGCGGTTACTAACGTGGTAAATAAGTGAGTGTCTATGGATGTAATTTATATGAACTTCCAGAAGCCATTCGATAAAGTTCCAGACAAGAGGAGCAAAAATGAAAGTACATTGAATTGGAGGCAAACTATTGACATGGGCAGGGAATTGGTTGGGAGGTAGGAGAAAGAAAGTTGGAATAATAGATATGTACTCCAATTGGCAGGATGTGACTCGTGGTCCCCCAGGGAGCTGTACCGGGGCCTCAGCTTTTAACGATAGTCATAAGTGACTTAGATGAAGAGAGAGAGAGCCATATATCCAAGCTTGCTGACAGCATTGTTAGCTGGCACAGAAAGTCATGTAAATGGGAGCAGAAAGTTGCAAAGAGACATTCATAGATTAACTGAGTGGGCACAACTGACAGACCGAGTCCAATGTGGGACAATGTGAGGTCATCCACTGATAGAAGGCATCCATTTTTTTTTTCAGCTCAAAGCTAGAAAGTAACTCCCCCCTGACTGAATGCTGAATGGAATTAACCAGCTCTCATCTACACAGATTTGCTAGCTGACCACAGACATAGGGAGCCTCAGCTTAGATACAGAATGAGATCATTTGTACTTGGTCTTGTGCTTGTACTTGTCCAATGCTAACCTCAGGTGAACAAGTCCACTCTGATTAAGTCTGTGACAACGTTGTCTATTTACTAACTCATTAGATGAAAAGGCAGTGGGGACCCTCAGAATCCCGGGAATTAACATGAGCAATTACCATCTCAGCTTTTCTGGACAATCAGATTTCCTCATACTTGAGCAAATTTTCTTCACCCGTTCCTTGATTTTCATCAGATATTCAGTAAAGACAGGGGGAAAAGGGAAAATATTGGTCGTGACCATGCAGTCAGAAGGGAAAGCCATGTGTGAGGGAGCAGGAGATAATACTGCTTTACAAATAGTACTCAAAGTAAAGGATTTCATCGTCGTGCTGGGAGACGGAACACCTTTCCCGCTTCTATCACTCAGTGCCAGTGCAAAGTACAGTCAGATGAAGGGCTAAATCCTGCTACTTTGCTCCAACCTCATGCTTTACTGAAATAAAAACAGAAAATGCTAGAAATACTCAGGCAGCATCCGTGGAGAATCCTTTACTGCACCAATGCGCAGGTTTCCATTTAATACACCTTGTATTTAATATATTTAATGTACCCTTGTATCTCTGTTGCTTAGTGCCAAATTGCAGATAGTTTGATTCCACAAGTCCATGTTTACAAGGAACGGGTTTGAAACTGCCCAAACTCATTTCCCCTCCAGCCAACAGAGGGGGGACTCGTCATTGCATCAGTGCAGACTGAAAAGAAACTTGGCTTGAAGATGTGAATTGGCATGGTGCTAGCTTACGGTGCCACCCAGTTTCCTACCACAGTCAGTATGAAAAGGAAACATCTGAATTTCCTCTATTTGTAAGTTATTGATGTTGGCATATGACCCAGGATATGTAGGGAATGAATGAGAAATGTTTCTGTGCTGCACGATTGTTAAAGTGTATTTAGAAACAATAGACTGACTGCAGCATACACTGTGCCTGCTGCAGCCAGTTCTCGTGGGCCTAAAGCAGTCAAACTAGTGGTTCTTAAAGGGAACACTAGAGACTGTCACCAATAAGATAAGTAATAATTTGAACGTGGGAGCCTGGAGAAACAGGTGTGCTCCATACTGAAACTGTTGGCCGTTGCCGGCCACAGCTCACACTGCCAGCCATAGACCACCCTTCCTCTCCCGATCTTGTCCCCACCACCCCCCGCCCATAGTTACCATAGGCCCAGTGCCAACGTCCCCGGTCAGCCGGCTT
Source organism: Pristiophorus japonicus (assembly GCF_044704955.1). Classification (NCBI taxonomy): domain Eukaryota; kingdom Metazoa; phylum Chordata; class Chondrichthyes; family Pristiophoridae; genus Pristiophorus; species Pristiophorus japonicus. Next base: position 103,880,941 of record NC_091982.1, read on the forward strand.
TCCTTCTCTTTGCGACTGATGCTCTGCCTCTTGGAGGATGATGAGCACCCCCAGCACACCGGTCACGTTTGATGACGCAAGAGTACCAATTCCGTGTGGTCCTCTTATGCATCAATTTCCCCTTTGCGGTCATTGCCGGGTTCGTGCCAGAATTCGGGCCTGAACCAATTTCTCGGCCCGAAGAGTGGAAATCCTAGGTTATGTAAACAGTTGTCTGTAACAGTGCAGTTGCAGGCACTGGCCAGGAGGTGGTGTTTCAGAAGCCGACCTTCCATCTGATATTCATTAAATGACTGTGGACAACTTGCTAGTTTGACTGAACTGTACAGCAGTGGGGAGAGTAGCCTTCAGCTATCCTTCAATAAGACAATGGAAATAAAAGGTTTCAACATTCTTAGTGAGGCGGAGCAAGAAGAGATACAGAAAATTCCTCACCCCACTCATCGCCGCATAAAACATTTGATAAATTACACTGCTCTGTGAGCACAATCCAAGCATTCCATAAACATGTTGGAGCTGGATGTAAAACATGCAAGTACTGCTTAAAATGGAGCAATCATAAACCACAAACATGCAAATGTGCTGAGAAAGAAGAAAATAAGACTTACTACACAACTAAGAAAATGAAAACAAACAAGGCTGAAAAGATAAAAGTACAAAAGAAAATGTGAAGTATCTCGTACAACCCGCTGAAAAAGCAAAGATAGATAAAATAAGAATGTCTTTTGTTCAACAATATTCATTCGTGAAACTGGCCTTCATATACATATTTTTAAAAATATATTATATAATTTGCATGGACAGTTCAATATTCCACAAACTTTCAAACTGTTGTCACATTTATTTTCAGCTAATGGCAACATCAATTACTATTCACTTAAAGTTCACATTTTGTTGTTGGATTCATGAAAAAAAATTACGTAATGGAAAGAAAGTGTTTGAAATTGTCTCTCTCTAGCTCGCTGGCAAATTTACAGAAGATGGTGCTGACCAAATAAATCATGTTGCCAATATTCACACCACACTTTTACTCAGATTGCATGTCTGACATCCAGTTCTGGATGAGCAGACATTTTCTCAAATTAAATATTGAGAAGACCAAAGCCAGTATCTTTGGTCTCCACGTAAACTGTGTTCCCTAGCCACCAACTCCATCCCTCTCCCTAGCATCTATCTGAAGCTGAACCAGAGTGCTCGCAACCTGGATGTCATATTTGACCCTGAAATGAGCTACCGGCTACATATCCGCGGCATAACTAAAGCCGCCTATTTCCACCTCCATAACATTCCTTGTCTCCACTCTTGCTTCAGCTCATCTGCTGCTGAAACCCTTATCCATGCCTTTGTTACCTCTAGACTTGGCCACTCCAATGCTCTCCTGGCTGACCTCCCACACCTCTACCCTACATAAACTTGTCATCCAAAACTCGCCAACCCATGTCCGAACTCGCACCAAGTCCCGCTCACCCATCACTCCTGTACTCGCTGACCCACATTGGCTCCCAGTTAAGCAACGCCGATTTCAAAATTCTCATCCTCGTTTACAAATCCCTTCATGGCCTTGCGCCTCCCTACCTCCAATCTCCTTCAGCCTCACAACACCCGCCCCCCCCACCCACCGAGATATCTGCGCTCCTCTAATTCTGCCCTCTTGAGCATCCCTGATTATAATCGCTCAACCATTTGTGGCCGTGCCTTCAGCTGCCGCAGCCCTAAGCTCTGGAACTCCCTCCCTAAGCCTCTCCTCTCTACCTCTCTTCCTCCTTTAAGACACTCCTTAAAACCTACCTCTTTGACCAAGCTTTTGGTCATCTGCTGTAATAATTTCTTATTTGGCTCGCTATCAAATTTATTTTTTGTCTTGTAACACGCCTGTGAAGTGCCTTGGAGCGTTTTACTATGTTAAAGGCACTATATAAATACAAGTTGTTGTTGACGTTGATAAATCACATTGCTCTGTAGCCAAGCACAATCCAAGTACCCCAACAAATCAGAACACTAACAATGATTAAGTATGGAACCTCAGCTCTCGACTTGTTTTAAAAGTGCTGAGAGCGCAATCGCTCCTGAACTTATTTCAGTCTAATATGGAAGACACAGTGCACCAGGAGGATGGGAACCAACAAAGATGCCAAGATCTACTGGGTTTCGACAGCATCCTGCGTAGAATGAGCTCGCAGCAGGAGGATACTTACGGAAACAAATTCGTTAAAGCTGATCCTGCAATCTTTATCTTTGTCCCCTTCGATCATGAGGTTCTCAACAATTTCTCTTATTTTGTAGCCAGGCAGTGAAACATTGGCTTCACGGAAGAGATCATGGAGTTCGGAGTCATTAATGTAGCCATTGCTGTTCAGATCTATTGAGATAAACAAAAGATTTTTTAATCAAAAAATCAGAGCAATGACAATTAATGGCTGCCCATTTGGAAAAATCTAAATCTGCTCAGTTTCAGCTTTTCAATGTATCTAACAAATCTCTCAGCCTGTAACTTGGTTAAAAATATCGTATTTAAGTTTACATATGCAAGCATTGTTTATCTGCAAGTATATTTTCCACCAAAATGGAAAAGTACATCTTACTGTGGTATACGTGATGTGAGGTACACTCAGCACATACTTATATCATGATATATATACACACAACTTTTTAATCTGCTTACGTACCACTTTTAACTGCCAAAAATAATTTTTGCTCCATTTTGTCAAACTTCACGAGAACTTTAAACCGGGTTCAGCTGAAAAGTTGATGGTCAAAGATTGGCACTCGTGCATTAATCTGAACTAATGATCCAGAGACAAGAGTTCAAATCCCACCATGGCAGCTGGGGAATTTAAATTCAGTTAATTCAATAAGTCTGGGATAAAAAGCTAGCAACAGTAATAGTGACCATGAAACTATCGTATTGTTGTAAAAACCCATCTGGTTCACTAATGTCCTTTAGGGAAGGAAATCTGCCGTCCTTACCTGGTCTGGCCTGTGTGACTCCAGACCCACAGCAATGTGGTTGACTCCTAACTTCCCTCTGAAATGGCCCAGCAAGCCACTCAGTTGTAACAAACCACTACAAGAAACAATTAAGAATAAAAAAACCGGACGGACCAACCGGCATCAACCTCGGCACCGGCTACAGACATGACAATGGCACACCCAGCAAAGTCCTCCTCACCCAATTTTAGCACAAGTCCCCAGATGTTGGAGAGCTGTCCCACAGACTAGTCAAACAATAGTCTGACATGGTCATACTCACAGAATCATACTTTTCAGCCACTGTCCCAGACTCCTCCATCACCATCCCTGGGTATGTCCTGTCCCACCGGCAGGACAGACCTACCAGGGGTGACGGCACAGTGATATACAGTTGGGAAGGAGTGACTCTGGGAATCCTCAACATTGACTCCGACCCCATGAAGTCTCATGGCTTCAGGTCAAGCATGGGCAAAGAAACCTCCGGTTGATTACCACCTACTGCCCTCCCTCACCGATGAGTCAGTACTCCTCCATGTTGAACACCACTTGGAAGAAGCACTGAGGGTAGCAAGGGCACAAATTGTATTCTGGGTGGGGGACCTCAATGTCCATCACCAAGAGTGGCTCGGTAGCACCACTACTGACCAAGCCCCAAAGGACATAGCTGCAGACTGGGCCTGCGGCAGGTGGAGATGACAACCAACATGAGGGAAAAAATCTACATGATCTCGTCCTCACCAATCTACTTGTCTCAGATGCATCTGTCCACGACAGCATTGGTAACAGTGATCATCGCGCAGTCATTGTGGAGATTGTTATGTATGTAACCCTTGGCAACCTGTATCACATCACCACCAGAGGGCCTACCTGTTGGAGTCCCAAGGGATCCCAGCATCCCTTGGGAGCACAGTATATAAGCAGGCCTCCCACGCTGTACCAAAAATCTGGAGTTCAATTAAAGGAGCTAAGGTCACACTTACTCATTGCATACAGTACTCAGTTTCATCCTTTATTATGAGCATAATAGAGACGAAGTCCCAACTTCACACTGAGGACAGCCTCCAGGGTGTTGTGTGGCACTACCATCGTGATAAATGGGATAGATTCATAACAGATCTAGCAGCTCAAAACTGTGCATCCATGAGGCACTGTGGGCAATCAGCAACAGAGGGATTGTATTCCACCACAATCTGTAACCTCATGGCCTGGCATATCCCTCACTCTACCGTTACCATAAAGCCAGGGGATCAACCCTTGTTCAATGTGGACTAAAGAAGAGCATGCCAGGAACAGCACCAGACCTACCTAAAAATGAGGTGCCAACTTGGGGAAGCTGCAGCACAGGATTACTACTTCTTAGGCAGTCCCCTAGAGTCAAGAATGACTTGCTTCCACACTAAAATGGGCTCTAAGGTGACTGATGAGACCAAAGTGAGACCGACAGTCTCTGTCACAGGTGGGGAAGATGGTGGTTGGAGGATCGGGTGGGTGGGGTGCTCGATTTGCAATACGCTCCTTCCACGGTTTGTACTTGGCTTCCGTGTACTCCCGGCGACTAGACTTGGAAGTGTTCACCGCCTTCTTGGATGAGCGGTCTTGGGCCACGGATTCCCAAGAGTCGGTGGGGATGTTATATTTTTTCAACGAGTCTTTGAGGGTGTCCTTGAAGCATTTTCTCTGCCCTCCTGGAGTTCGCCTGCCATGACATAGCTCGGAGTAGAGCGCTTGTTTCAGGAGTTGAATATTGGGCATGTGGACAACGTTGGCCCATCCATCAAAGCTGATCGAGCGTGGTTAATGCCTTGTGCTGGGATGTTGGCCTGAGAGAGAACGCTGACGTTGGTGTGTCTATCCTGCCAATGAATTTACAGGATTTTGCAGAGACAATGTTGGTGGTACTTCTCCAGTGCTTTGAGGTGCTTACTGTACTAGTCCATGTCTCTGAAGCATATAGGAGGGAGGGTATCACTACTGCTCTGTAGACCATGAGCTTGGTGCCAGGGTTTAAGATCCTGGTCCTCGAACACTCTTTTCCTCAGGTTGCACTGGCACACTTAATGTGGTGTTGGACTTCGTCATCGTTGTCTGTCCTTGCTCATAGTAGGCTCCCAAGGTATGGGAAGTGGTCCACATTATCCAAGGTCTCGTCATGGATCTTGATAATCGGGGAACAGTACTGTGTGGCGGGGGCAGGTTGGTACAGAACCTTTGTCTACATGTATGCTAAAAAGCAGACGTAGCATGCCATAGACAGGGCTAAAGCTATCCCACAAATCAACGGATCATAGCTCTGCAGTCCTGCCACATCCAGTCGTGAAAGGTAGTGTACCATTAAATACCTAGCAGGAGAAGGAAGCTCAATGAATATCTCCATCCTCACTGATGGCGAAGCCCAGCACATGAGTGCAAGACAAGGCTGAAGCATTTGCAACCATCTTCAGCCAGAAGTGCCGAGTGGATGATCCATATCGCCATCCTCCGGAGGTCTTCACCATCACAGAAGTCAGGCTTCAGCCAATTCGATTCACTCCACGTGATATCAAGAAATGAGCGCAATGGATACAGCAAAGGCTTTGGGCCCAGACAACATCCTGGTTGTCGTGCTGAAGAGGTGCTCCAGAACTAGCTGCGCCTCTAGCCAAGCTGTTCCAGTACAGCTACAGCACTGGCATCTATCCGACAATGTGGAAAACTTCCCAGATATGTCCTGTTCACAAAAACCAGGACAAATCCAACCCGGCCAATTACAGCCCCATCAGGCTACTCTCAATCATCGGCAAAGAGATGGAAGGTGTCGTCGACAGTGTTATCAAGCAGCGCGTACGCACCAATAACCTGTTCACAGATGCCTAGTTTGGGTTCCGCCAGGACCATTTGCTCCAGACCTCATTACAGCCTTGGTCGAAACAAGGACTAAAGAGCTGAGTTCCAGAGATGAGGTGAGAGTGACTGCCCTTGACATCAAGGCAGCATTTGACAGAGTGTGGCATCAAGGAACCCCAGTAAAACTGAAGTCAACGGGAATTGAGGGGGAAACTCGCCACTGGCTGGAGTCATAAATAGCACAAAGGAAGATGGTTGTGGTTGTTGGAGGTCAATCATCACAGCCCCAGGACATCGCTGCAGGCGTTCCTCAGGGCAGTGTCCTAGGCCCAACCATCTTCAGCTGCTTCATCAATGACCTTCCCTCCGTCATAAGGTCAGAAGTGGGGATGTTCAGTGATGACTGCACAATGTTCAGTTCCATTTGCAACTCCTCAGATAATGAAGCAGTCCATGCTCGCCTGCAGCTAGACCTGAATGACATTCAGGCTTGGGCTGATAAGTGGCAAGTAACATTCGCGGCATACAAGTGCCAGGCAATGACTATCTCCAGAAGCGAGAGTCAACCACCACCCCGTGACATTCTACGGCATTACCATCGCCGAATGCCCTACCATCAACATCCTGGGGGGGTCACCACTGACCTGAAACTTTACTGGAGCGGCCACATAAATACCGTGGTAACAAGAGCAGGTCCGAGACCGGGTATTCTGTAGTGAGTGTCTCATCTCCTGACTCCTCAAAGCCTTTCCACCATCTACAAGGCACAAGTCAGGTGTGTGATGGGATACTCTCCACTTGCCTGGATGAATGCAGTTTCAACAACACTCAAGAAACTCAACACCATCCAGGACAAAGCAGCCTGCTTGATTGGCTCCCCATCCACCACCTTAAACATTCACTCTCTTCTCCACCACCAGCGTACCATGACTGCAGTGTGCATCATCTACAAGATGCACTGCAGCAACTCGCCAAGGCTTCTTTGGCAGCACCTCCCAAACCTGTGACCTCTACCACCTAGAAGGACAAGGGCAGCTTGCACATGGGAAAACCACCACCTCCAAGTTACACACCATCCTGACTTGGAATTATATCGCCGTTCCTTCATCGTCAAGGAGTCAAAATCCTGGAACTCCCTCCCGAGCAGCACTGTGGGAGTACCTTCACCATACAGACTGCAGCGGTTCAAGGCGGTGGCTCACCACCACCTTCTCAAGGGCAATTAGGGATGAGCAATAAATGCTGGCCTTGTCAGTGATGCCCACATCCCATGACAAATATTTTTAAATCACCTTGAGAGATACCCAAAAAAATTTAAGTTGGTTCAAAAAGTGCAGTTGAAGTACAAACTATAAATCAAGTACAGACAATGGGCTAGACTTTGCATTGTGGTCTATATCGCCCAAAAATGAGCAATATTTCCGGTGTTAGTGATATTTTTTTTTCGGGATTGTCGGAATATTGCCCATTTGAAAACCGCTAGTTTCCATTTTTTAATTTGGGCATTGCCGTAGCGATGTGAAATGGGCATTAGCGATGATTCCATCGTGCAAGGCCAGCGTCCATTCTGCGCATGCATGGGTTTTTTTTGTGATTAACTTTTCCTGCCAATCGGGAGGTCAGGGGTCACCTGCGCATGCGCAGGAGAGAGAGAGAGAGAGAGAGAGAGAGAGAGAGAGAGAGAGAGAGAGAGAGAGAGAGAGTTGTTGTTGTTAGGAAGCTGGTGTGCAGAGTAGCTGAATTATTGGGTTATTGGATTTTAGTTATTAACATGGATCAAATGATGAGATCATGACCAATATAGAGGTGGAGGAGGTTACTGAAGTGAGTGATCTGGGTGAGGTGGGAGAGGAGATGGACGGTAGAAGGCGCACAAAGCGCTTTTCTGAGGAGGCCAATACTGCCCTTGTTGCTGAGGTCGAAAATCGATGGGCATAATTGACCCGGGGTGGTCTTGGGAATACTCCTTTAAAAAATAGCCACTAAGGAAACTTGGCATCCTTTTAAGTTACGTTAGTAACAATTAATAGTGACTTTACTTGGCCTTGAGGTTCAACTAGTGATATAATTGACAGAGCTTATCCCCAGACTCTCCCTCATGGAAAGCTTTGAGGTCGGAATGTGTGGTCAATATTGAGGAGGCTGCTACCATTATGCATTGGGAGGAGAGGGGAAAAAAGTACAAGTTTAACTGAACTAAGGTTTATTGTGCAGTTTTATTTATAAATTAATTAGTATATTGATATCAGACACAACTGTATTTGTGTTTTCTTTCCAAATAAATAATGGCTGATCAATATACACACACTATGAGCCTAAATCGCTACCTCCAAATTCTACAGGTTCAACTCATGTCCGACTATCTATAAAGAACTACTGTAAATTGGCTCGCACAGATAAAGTAGTAACGAATATATCTGCAGCGCAGTGGATGATTTGGAGACTAAGTAAACATGGTTTGTAACTCAAGCTATGTAACATATGCAAATGCAATGAGAGATATATATATATATATATATATATATAAAAAAAGAACTATCTATGGATCCATATCTCTCCTCATCCCACAATTATGTTCATATGAATGAAAGTGAATGAAAGAGAGACAAATCAGATCATAAGTCATGGTTCCTGTTAATAAAAAACCCTCAACGTGTATAAATGGGGAACAATTGTGAGTATGAGACAGACTGGCGGGAAGTCTTTGAAGTGTGACCTGGGACAGCAAGTCACATTTGTGTAATGGAAAAATAAGCTGAAGAGTCACAAGCTTTTCCAAAGCAGAGGCAGGCTCCTAGAAAACTCTGAAACCAGCTGTAGCAAAGCCTGCTGTATGTGTGTGTGTAGGTGTGTGAATGAGTACGTGAGCTCGCGCTTATACTCATTCACACACCTACACGCACACACACAGCAGGCTTTGCTGGCTGATGGCAAAACGAGAACAATGTCCTCCCCAAAGATCTCCCAAGAAGGAGGAAGGGAAATGTTGATGCACATTAACCCTTACTCCCAATCTGTGCACAGTATTAATAAAATATAAGTGGCTACACTGAAATCACTGAACCGTGCATTTATATTGTGCCAGTATGCCACCCTACTATGAAAAAAGTAGGTGGGTTTGATTAGTTGACTTTGTGGGGTGCAGTGGGAGTGGGTACTACCGATTCTGCGCTATGGACACAGCACCCTAGCTGTGACATGCAACAATAAAGTGAAATGAATAATTATATCGACTGGCAGTGTTGAGAAAAATCAGAAGAATTGGTTTTGAAGTTTATAATGAGAGGGAGCCAGACAACTGGCTGGTCTTTACAATTTAAGCGGATACAGTTGAAAATTTCACAGACCTACCATTATGCTTCACTAAAATCCGTGAGATATCACTAATCGATTAGATGAGACAAGTTGTAACTGTTGTTTATAGAACCTCAAAGCACCATAGTCAGACACTGCACGTCACTGGATGCTCCTCAACTAATAGCTGTGTTTACATAGGTTACTGAACACAGTTTGCTTTGTACGGTCGGTAAGGAGGCAGCAACAATCCAAGAACTACTCACCAACTTTTTTAAAAGCCTCTTTGAGCTCTTCCAGCTCATCCTTGGCAATATGTGTTACGACGTCCATTTTCTCTACTACGTGGATAATCCGACTTCAGGTTACTGATTCAAAGCTGGAGGGGATGAGAAGAAAAATTCTTAAGACTGTAAATACCTCATCCTTGGTTTGTTATGCCTTGTGAAACAAAGTGGTGTGTGGGAACTTGCCAACAATCTCTTGCTATGCCTAATATGAACATAGTCCCATGGCATCGCAATGTTCTGGGAACCACAATTACTGTGCGAGACACTGCCCAATACTAGAGCAAAAAACCACGATCTGTAGGACAGGAATACATTTCAGGGTCACAATTTTTTAATTTTTTTTTTAAGTATTTTTTTTTTTTAAAAAGCACAATAATTTCCAATCTGCAGGAAAAACATTCAGAACAGAAAATATCTTCGAAACATCTTCAGGACTCACATTTAATAAATAAAATCAATCTGACCTCTAAATGACCCAAAGATGTACCCAAGAACACTTGTGTTAGGAAGGTATAGCCGTTACAGGTGAAGTTACACAGTACAGTGCACCTGTCATATTAGAATGAACACACCTCCCAAAGAGATCAGCAGTGCGAGTACACAAACAGTGCTCCTCCACTGCACAAAAAGCACAATGTTGGTGGACTCTGTCAAACTCTTTGAAGATATTCTTCATCATCATCATAGGCAGTCCGACAAATATCAAAACTGTTCAGTAGTAGGCTTTGGAAGGTAACATGTTGAAAGCCATAATGGATTAAGTCAGAACTTTTGAGATAATGGAGGCGTTAACAACAGCGTCTACAACTCTGCAAAACAAGAGTGCTAAAGTGGTGGTCAGAAGATGCGAGTCTCACCTTCATGGGGTGAACACGAGCTAAAGGTGGGTGGGGAGCAGCCTGACGAGCAGGAGCCACAAAATTTAAGGACGATGAGCGGGATATCAGGACTGAGGATCTTACTGCTGAAGTCCAGCAAGGGAAGATCAGACAGACCTGGTGGGGATAAAGTCTGGTTGGTCACAATACTACAACAGAACAATCAATGAAAGGAGAGACTTTACACAGATCAGTAAGATTAGAGTTGAAGGAGGAGGGATACAAAAAATGTCAGCTCTCTCTGGCGTGCAAACATCTGTAGGATTATCTGTTTATTAGTGAAAAAAGGTTATGTCAGCTTATTGTACATCAGGAGAGGAGGTTAGTGCGTCCTGTTTAAGGAGAGAGCACATCAAGCTGGTCAGACAGGTGGAAACAGTCAGTGAAGCAATGAGTCAGATACACGTATTCTACATCTGAATCTACTCCAACACAACAGATGCAAGGGACTGGAAAGGAGGATTCACAAAAGTTGTACAAGAGCAGGAGTAGCTATTTGTACGGCGCCTTTAATGTCATAAAATGTTCTAAGAGTTTCACAGGAGAGTATCAGACAAAATCATATACTGAGCCAAAAAAAGGAGAGAGTTATGACAGACTTGGTCAAAGAAGTAAATTTTAAGGAACGTCTTAAAGGAGGAGAGAGAGGTGGCGAGGTTTAGGAAGGGAATTCCAGAGCTTAAGGCCTCAAAGCTGAAGGCACGGCCTCCAATGGTGGGGCTGAAGGCACGGCCTCCAATGGTGGGGTGCAGGAAGTGGGGGAAAGGCTAAGGGAACAATTTTCCACATGGCCGATTTTTGGCGCAGTTGTAGAGATATGTCCGATTTTTTAGTGGCCGACTGTGGCAAAAAAAAATGTTCCAAGTTTCACCGCCATAACCTTTCATTTTGGAGTGGTGCAGATTGTCCTTAAGCTCTGTGGGTGGAGCTTAAGGTCTGTGCCGAAAAACTGACATTGCCAGGGTAAGGAGGGACGCACTGAAGGGCTGAGGCTATCCCGGGCCGAATGTGGCCCCCCACCCTGCTGGTGCTGCTGCTATCCTGGGCCGAATGTGGCCCCCCACCCTGCTGGTGCTGCTGCTATCCTGGGCCGAATGGGCCCCGCCCCCGGCTGGTGGCGCTGCTATCCTGGGCCGAATGTGCCCCCCCCCACCCTGCTGCTGGTGCTACTATCCTGGGCCGAATGTGCCCCCCCCACCCTGCTGCTGGTGCTGCTATCCTGGGCCGAATGTGGCCCCCCACCCTGCTGGTGCTGCTGCTATCCTGGGCCGAATGGGCCCAGCCCCCGGCTGGTGGCGCTGCTATCCTGGGCCGAATGTGGCCCCCCACCCTGCTGGTGCTGCTGCTATCCTGGGCTGAAGGGCCCCCCCGCCCCCTGCTGCTGGTGCTGCAATCCTGGGCCGAATGTGCCCCCGCCCCCTGCTGCTGGTGCTGCTATCCCAGGCTAAGGGGCCCCCCGCCCCCTGCTGGTGGCACTGCTATCCCGGGCCGAATGTGCCCCCGGCCCCCTGCTGCTGGCGCTGCTATCCCGGGCCGAATGTGCCCCCCGCCCCCTGCTGGTGGTGCTGCTATCCTGGGCCGAATGTGCCCCCGGCCCCCTGCTGCTGGTGCTGCTATCCTGGGCCGAATGTGCCCCCGGCCCCCTGCTGCTGGTGCTGCTATCCTGGGCCGAATGTGCCCCGCCCACTGCCAGTGCTATCCCAGGCTGAAAGCCTCCCCCCCCCTCCCGGTGCCGTGTCTTCAGCTCCGCTAAAACAATGGCGTCTTCTCTGTGACGATTTTCTTAAGTTCAGGTAAGGTTTTTCAGAACGATGCATTGCGCCGTTTTTGAAAAAAATCCTACTTGCCAAACTCGCTTAAATGGCCAGAAATGACACAGCCGGCAACCCTAATGATGTCAAAAAAATCAGGAACTAAAAAAATCGGCCGTAAGTAGTTTTGGATGGCGCAGAAACTTTGGCGAAACTTGCAGATTTTGTTCTGCTCCAAAAAAAGCGTAGGCCAAAAAGACGGCATAAAATGCTGGCGAAAATTCAGTCCAAGAGGTCAGAGTTAGAGGAATGGCAAGTTGTCAGAGGGTTGTAGGGCTGGAGAAGATTTACAGAGATAGGGAGTGGGTTACAGAGCATAATTTATTGTACAGCATTCTACAAGAGGGATATATGAAAATAAAGGGCAGTAGTGAGAGAGCAAATAAAGTACACCATGGGCCTTGGACCATCACCTCAGATTTTTCCTTGAAAAAAGGATCGGCATGAGTAGCTGAACATGAGTGGAACTACACAGCAGCACAAGCCACTGCCTGCAAGGACAAGAGGACAGAGAAATGGGGAAAACTCGCTGAAAGCAAAGAACATTTAACTTAGTGAAATGTAACTGTCCCAATGCGCTACTGCTGTATACATTGTGTTGACACACAAAGTCGGAGCTAAATAACGCTGCTGATGATCACAATCCATTATTAATGTTGATACGCCAGAGGTCAACTTCAGGAATGCAGCTTGTGTACACACACTGCTGCTCTCTGCAACTGGGGTTTTATACTCCAAGCCAGAAGTCAAAGCAAAGAGAGACTGGAGGTCAGCAGTGAGAGTACACAAACAGTGCTCCTCCACTGCACAAAAAGCACAATGTTGGTGGCAAAACGCTGGGAAGAGGTTTTCACCCAACGACTCTTTAGCGGTTAGCTACACACGAGAAATAACTAGCAAACCTCCACTGGCGTTGCTTGCAGATAATCGGAGCCCTGGAGTGCAGATTCTGATGTACACCATAGCCTCGCTACATACTAAACAATGTAGCAGCTCACTCATCACTGATTTATATCAGTAAACCTACTGACCTGCCGCCATTTTACAAAACCTGCTAAAAGTCGCAAGTAACTTTGTTCTTTCCTTTGAAGTTAGAATCTACCTCCTACTATTTATTTACAAACACAAGATGTCTACAGATTCAAGCATTATCCCATCTAGCGCCTTGCCAGTTGAACGTTCAAAACTATAAGTTACTGACAGCAAGTCCTCTGTTAATTCCCAGTCCTGTTACCAATTGCAAAAAGAACATACTGTTAAGTGTTACTCCTCACCCTCTTCCCCTTCCAAAATGTGGTGTGCATTAGATTCAGGGTTACATGGCTTGTTGCAAACTTCACTTTTAGCATTATGACCTCGTCATTGAAAACAAAATGGATGATGAAAAAGAAGTGACATGAAAGTGTTAGATAGTTATACCTATAGGAGGTGCATACTATACACTAAACTTTAGTATGCTAAAGTGGTGTCTATAATATAACATCTTACACCTGCAAGCACTTTCTGGTGACAAAAATCTTACTTCCCGTTACATTTTTATTAAACATTTCCAGCAACTTTATCCCCAATATAAATTCCTGTGTCCACATTTATAATGGAAACTGCCCAAGTAAACATGTCACACTGTAATTACACCCTCCCATCAGTGATGGCACGATTGCACTTCAGCTTTTCTTTAATTGCTCATCCTGTTCTGGAAAGAAACTTCAACTACTTCTCTTCTCAAATTGCACGAAGTTCTATTTATCTATAAATGGGACTAGAAAACTAAAGTGTTACATCAAAATATGGGTAGAATGCGTGGCTTTAAAATCAGGACAAACATATCTGCACTCCCTGGTCCAATTATTCCGCCACCATCTAATCCCGCATCACTTAGTCACAACTTCTCACATACAATGCCACAGGATGGTCGAATAATAAATCTCAATTTATAAATAAGTTTGGAAAAAAGCAGCATCTCCATTGTATAACAGTATAAACTGCACACTTAAAAAGCTATTTCATTACATACCTTATCCTACAATTACAAATTTCCTGCCATTTCATTCCCAGCAACTAAACTAATCTGCTTTTCATGTCCACCATCACGTGCTTGTGTGATCCTATGCTACCAGTGTCAACCATGGCTCAGTTGGTAGCACTCTCGCCTGTGTCAGAAAGTTCAAGTAGGTTCAAGTCCTACTCCAGAAACCTGAGCACAAGAATCTAGGCTGTCACTCCAGTGCAGTGCTGAGGGAATGCTGCACTGTCTGAGGTGCCATCTCTTGGACAAGATATTAAACAGAGGCCCTATCTGCTCTCAGATGGATATAAAAGATCCCATGGCACAATTTTGAAGGAGAAAAGGAACGTTATCCAGTGCCTTGGCCAATATTTATCCTTCAATCAACATCACTAAAACAGATTATCTGCAAATGAGTAAAAAGATCCACATTGTAACACTATTTTAAAATATAAAATAGTTTCAATTTTGTTCAATCATAAGTTGTGAAATTTTTTTTTTAATGGTCAGAAACAATTCAACAGTCAATCCATTGCTTCAGAATTTAGAAATTGAATCCAATTATTAAAAAGTTATACCAGTCTTTTCTTTAAAAATCAGTTGCAAAGAACCATATAAAGAAAGGATTAACACTTGTATAGTGTCTTTCACAAACTCAATGTCCCAAAAAGCTTCACAGACAATTTTTGTAAAATAGTCAATGTTGTAATGTAGGGAGGGATATGCTGCAGCCAATTTGTATACAGCAAGCTCCCACAAACAATGAGATAATGACCAGACAATGTTTTAGTGATGTTACTGGCCAGGACAGCAGTGGGAACTCCCCTGCTCTTCTTCAAATAATGCCATGGAATCTTTTACATCCACCTGAGGGGGCAGATTGGGGTCTATGTTTCTCATTTCATCCGAAAAACGGCACCTCCAACAGTATAGCACTCCCTCAGTACTGCACTGCAGTGTCAGCCTGGATTATGTACTCAAGACTCTGGAGGGAGACAGAAGCCCACAACATTCTGACTCAGACGCGAGTGGTGCCCGATAGGCAGACAGGGCCTGGAGTTTGCTGTGGACTCACTGCAGCCTATAAGCCGATAACTGACAAAAATCGCTGTAACAAAAACCACATTTAATGAAGTAGTAGATCACTACCAACTACAGGTAAAATTATTACACAGCTCACCTGAAAAAAAATATCGGCCTGAGCAATACATTTGCTCAGCATGTAAATAATGCGGTTTTTGTTACTCCCTTCTCAAGCCTCTCATTCTCAGTTATTTACTTTCAGAAATATTATTTTGCTCTCGCTCCCATGGTGGATTTCCACAATATGCTTTAGATATGGCGTATGGTAGAGATATTACATTATTTTGTGTCAGTTTTTGCAATTGATGATAGAAATGAAAATGTAGGCGTAATAAAGCAGGAGAAGCCTTCGACAGCGTACAGTGTAGATTGATATCAGAGATATATATTCATGAGAAGGGTCTATTTCCACTGGAGCTGAGAAGGCCCAGAGGAGACTTAAAATTATGCAAGGTTTTAATAGGGTAAATAGGAAAAGGCTGTTTCCTCTGCTTGGGAGTCAATGATGAGGGGTCATCAATTTAAAATGGCCATTGAGAGACTTATTATGTAGCACTAATCGCCAATAACAAATAAAGAGGAATTTGATGGCTCAATTTTTCTGTTAAGGACTCACTCCTCATTTGGTACCTTTTGATTCATTCACATTTAGTCAATCAGGTATTGGCAACTTGACGGATAAGTGACTTGCTGCCCTGTCAGATGTCGTCATCATCATCATAGGCAGTCCTTCAAAGCGAGGATGACTTGCTTCCATACCAAAAAGGGATGAGTTCACAGGTGTTTCAATGAAGGGCTTAATATTCCAGATCCAGAACTACATGGGCTGGGTCACTTCTCTCTACAAACTCTTGCCACTCCTTCGCCCCTCCTGCTATGCCTGCCCGCACTGCAGTCAGCGACCTGGCTTCGTAGCCGTCGCCCTCCTGCAGCAGCATGCGCTGCTCCCTGCAGTGGTATGCCGCCGCATGCTGTTACCTCCAATGGCCCCAGCCATCACTGAAGACAATGGCGGTGCTTGATACCCAGAACCTTTCAGATGTGACACTACTGTATCCACACTCTGGCATTTGATGGGCTAGATACAATATTTTTCATTTACAATGTCAGAGTACACTAATGACATGAGGAAATGGGCTTGGAGAATGTATTCAGTTCAATGGTGAGAGAGGATTATCGCCAGAGATCTGATCTTTAGATCAGGGTGCACCTTCTCATTACAGCCGGCATGTTACTTCATCTCAGTCACAATCTCAGGCTGAGTACATCAGCCAAACATGTCTCCCAGATGAGATCATCAACACACCCTATTTCAACAAAGAGAAATAGCAGAAATAAAAACATAAAAAAGGAAGCTATATTCTTTCAACAGAGCTAAGAATGAGAGAGAGACTGACTAATGCGAATCCTGTGGTTGAACAATTGGATGTGATTTAATGTAGTACAGAAGATTGTTCACTTATCTAAATTTGATTTTCAAAAACCTGATCCAAGCTCATTCCCTTGCAGACAGTACGCGTCAAGTCTTGTATATCCCTTTCTTTAACCATTCCACCTTCACACAATGCTCATTCAGCTGGGAGCATCAAACTAAAGGTGCCACCAATACAACTACCTAAATCCCTCTAGTTTTCTTCACTTAGTTGTTGTCTACAATATTATACATAGATCTACCTGACCAGGCACACCAGCAGAATATTTAAGCCACCTCATCTAGCCTCTTAATGACCATTTTAAATTGATGACCCCTCATTACTGACTCCACCAACGGATGAAATAATATTTCCCTATTCACCCCACCAAAACCCTTCGTGGTCAACTAGACTTCTCCCCAAGACTGTTGGGCGTGGGAGACTCCCGCAAGGGACCCCCGTGCTAACTTCTGAGCTACAAAAAGACAGCACAGTGACAACAAAATGAAAATGTTTTTTTTAAATATGAGATTAAGGCTCCAAAATATAGAAAAACAGGTAGGTACCTCATGCGGATTTCAGATTGAATACGGATACTCCACTGAGCCAGTACTAGCCCAATCATCCTGCACTGTCCCCAGCAGTCTGGTTCAGAGAGGTTCCACGCAACACTTAAAACTAAAGATTACTTTTATTTTAAAGTCTCCACAATTCTGTTTGGAATAACTTACATTGTTGAAATTTATAAACAGAATGATGCTAATAAGGGGTTTTAAACTATGAGCTAATTTAATAAAACAATAAACACCATAAAAATAAAATTGCTGGACATTATGCCAGAGAAAGTGATGCATCACCTCAAACTTGGAATTACTCTGCAGTACCAGACTTGGAAAAAACTACAGACAAGAATCAGTAAAAGGGTCAAGTCCTTCAATGTTTAGAAAAACTGGTCAACACTTCACTGATCCAGACGACCCGGTAAACCCTCAATTATTTAATCACCAATCGTTAACTCACCAGGGTTGTTCTTTGTAACAAACAACGAAATAACTTTTCTAAAAAAGGACTCCTTTTAGAAGTAGCAGCTGGTAGAATGCTCTTCCACACCCAACTGGCTCATTGTACAACATTCCTAACTGCTGTGCACAGAACATTAAATAGCATGTCACAACATACCTAGGCTGCTACGAACAAGCACTTTTTGTTGTGCAACCATTTCAAAGAGGGTATCTCTTCCATTTGAGTGCTTTGGTCTAGCTATAAACATTATATTTACTGTATGCAATGATGCAGCACCGAGTCTAATTTTCTACCCCCTTCTCACAAATGTTGATTCCTTGATGTGGTACAGTTCCATTATTGCCCCCACGTTCTTTGTCCAGGTAGTTATTATGCATGTGTAAGTCCACTATTCAACTCTGGAGGGCATCACAGCCAAGTCCATCACATGCTCTTGGATTTTTTATGCTTTACAAGCTAGTTTTGGATTTATGAGGCTCCTTTCAGCACATCATCCTTCAAACTCCATAGTCTTCCCGTTAGTCTAGTTCTCCGCAAGATCCTACAAATCCCCTGGGAGGACAGACGCACCAACGTTAGCGTCCTCGACCAGGCTAACATCCCCAGCATTGAAGCACTGAACACACGTCATCAGTTCCGCTGGGCAGGCCACATAGTTCGCATGCCAGACACTTGACTCCCAAAGCAAGCGCTCTACTTGGAACTCCTTCGCGGCAAACAAGCCAAAGGAGGGCAGCAGAAACTTTACAAGGACACCCTTAAAGCCTCCCTGATAAAATGCAACATCCCACTGACACCTGGAGTCCCTGGCCAAAGACCGCCCCCTAAGGGGAGATAGTGCATCCAGGAAGTCGCCGAGCTCCTCGAGTTTCGTCACCGAGAGCATGCAGAAATCAATCGCAGGTAGCAGAAAGAGCGTGCAGCAACCAGTCCCACCCACCCCTTCCCTCAACGACTATCTGTCCCACCTGTGACAGAGACTGTGGTTCTCGTATTGGACTGTACAGCCACCTAACAATTCACGTTAAGAGTGGAAGCAAGTCTTCCTCGATTTCGACGGACTGCCCATGATGATGAGTTCTTTGCTGAATAAGCCAGCGTTCTGGCCTCAATCATTCTTTCTGGTAACCAGTTCCAAATCTGGATCCCTCTCCTAGTGAAGAAGTATTTCCCCACGTCACCCTCTTGTTCTGCAACATCTGAAAATACCCTTTTAGGTTTGCTTCCTCTACCCATTAAATATCATATCACTGCCAGGCTCCCAGAGATGACTCTTCACACAAGCCCCACTTCCAGCATGGATAGTGATTCATCAGGGCTCCCGCTCTCCTCCCCCACCCCCCCAATTCTATTCCAGGGCTCCTGTTCCTAATTTCCTCCCCCACCCCCCAATCCTATTCCAGAGGTCCCGAGTCCAATGGTAGCGTTCCTACCACAAAGCGCCTGAGATTACCTAACTGAGCACAGACCAGGAATTGAACTTGGATCGTTCTGGTCTGTGTAACTTAGCTACTCACCGAGGGAGTTCGAGCACATCACTTGTTGGCCTCTTCAACAGATATTACCATTAAATAAAATGTTGCTAGTTCTCATTATAGGTGCAACCTCCCAAATCCAGAAACCTCGAGGCGGTTCGGACTTTTCTGCATTTCGGAACATATTTCTGACATCTCGAATCCAGAAACGCCTGGGCCAAGGTTCAGGTATTTCCGGATTTCGGAACAGAAATCCGAAGTTCTGAATCCTTAAACCCTTAGGCCGACTTTCGTGTACTTATATCATAGAATCAAAGAAATTTACAGCACGGAAGGAGGCCATTTCAGCCCATCATGTCCATGCCGGCCAACAAGAGGCTATCCAACCTAATTCCACTTTCCAGCTCTCGGTCCATAGCCCTGCAGGTTACAGCGCTCAAGTGCACATCCAAGTACTTTTTAAATGTGGTGAGGGTTTCTGCCTTTACCACCCTTTCAGGCAGTGAGTTCCAGACCCCCACCACCCTCAGGGTGAAGACATTTCCCTTCAAATCCCCTCTAAACCTTCTACCAATTACTTTAAATTTATGCCCTCTGGTTGTGGACCCTCTGCCAAGGAAAATAAGCCCTTTCTATCCATTATATCTTGGCCCCTCATAATTTTATACACCTCAATGAGGTCTCCCCCTCAGCCTCCTCTGTTCCAAGGAAAACAAACCCAACCTATTCCAATCTGTCTTCATAGCTAAGATTCTTCATTCCCAGCAACATCCTCGTAAATCTCCTCTGTACCCTTTCCAGTGCTATCACATCCTTCCTGTGACCTAGCTGTGGCCTAACTGGTGTTTTATACAGTTCAAGCATAACTTCCCTGCTCTTGCATGCTGTGCCTCGGCTAATAAAAGCAAGCATTCTGTATGCCTTCATAACCACTTTATCTACCTGGCCTGCTACCTTCAGGGATCTGTGGACATGCACTCCAAGGTCCCTTTGATACTTCTCTATACTTCTATACTTCTCAGTGTCCTACCATTTAATGTGTATTCCCTTTCCTGGTTAGCCCTCCCCAAATGCATTACCTCACACTTCTCCAGATTAAATTCCATTTGCCACTGTTCTGCCCACCTGACCAGTTGATTGATATCTTCCTACAAACTATAGCTTTCTTCTTCATTATCAACCACACAGCCGATTTTAGTATCATCTGCAAACTTCTTAAATCATACCCACTATGTTCAAGTCTAGATCACTGATATATACCACAAAAAGCAAGGGACCTAGTACTGAGCCCTGCAGAACCCCACTGGAAACAGCCTTCCAGTCACAAAAACAATCAACCACTATTACCCTCTGCTTCCTGCCTTTGAGCCAACTTTGGATCCAACTTGCCACTTTGCCCTGGATCCCATGGGCTTTTATTTATGTAACTAGTCTGCCATGTGGGATCTTATCAAAAGCCTTGCTAAAATCCATATACACCACCCTCATCGAGCCTCCTTGTTACCTCCTCGAAAAATTCAATCAAGTTAGTCAGACACAACCTTTCCTTAACAAATCCATGCTGACAGTCCTTGATTAATCAGAGTCTTTCTAAATGAAGACCTCGGGACCGAGGCTGTTCCGAATTCCGGGTATGTCCGCAGTTCGGAACGTCTTTACCTAGGCCAAGGAAAGTAGATAGGGGAGGTCGGTCGGGCCGCCAGAGGTCGGGGGGGGGGGGGGTTGGTCGGGCTGAGGCTGAGTCGGGTGGCCGAGTTCAGATTTTGCAACATTTTCCAGTATCCGGGGGACCCCGCCACGGATCGTCCCAGTATCCGGATCATTCCGGAACTCCGGATTTTGGACGTCGGACCTGTATTCATTAAGAACCATACCCACATCTTCCACCTCCACACAGATTACCCTCATGGTCTCTAATAGGCCCCACCCTTTCTGTAGTTATCCTCTTTCTCTTAATATATTTATAAAACATCTTTGGGTTTTCCTTGATTTTACTTGCCAAGAATTTTTCATGCTCTCTCTTTGCTTTCCTAATATCCTTTTTAATTTCACCCCTGCACTTTCTATACTCCTCTAGAGATTCTGCAGCATCTAGCCCTCGGTATCAATCATAAGCCTTTCTTTTTTTCTTTATCCTACCCTGTTCGTCCCTAGACATCCAGGGGGCTCTAGATTGATAAGTCCCACCCTTTTTCTTTAAGGGCACATATTTGGTCTGAACCCTCAAGATCTCCTCCTTGAATGCCTCCCACTGCTCGGACACTGATTTACCTTCAAGTAGCTGTCTCCAGTCAACTAAGGCCAAATCACCTCTCAGCTTAGCAAAGTTGGCTTTTCCCCAATTTAGAACTTTTATTCCTGGTCTATCCTTGTCCTTTTCCAGAACTACTTTAAATCTAACTGAATTATGGTCACTAGCATCTAAATGCTCTCCCACTGATACCCCTTCCATTTGTCCAGCTTCATTCCCTAAAACTAAATCCAGAACCGCCCCCTCCCATAGATACATAGAAAATAGGTGCAGGAGTAGGCCATTCGGCCCTTCGAGCCTGCACCACCATTCAATGAGTTCATGGCTGAACATGCAACTTCAGTACCCCATTCCTGCTTTCTCGCCATACCCCTTGATCCCCCTAGTAGTAAGGACTACATCTAACTCCTTTTTGAATATATTTAGTAAATTGGCCTCAACAACTTTCTGTGGTAGAGAATTCCACAGGTTCACCACTCTCTGGGTGAAGAAGTTTCTCCTCATCTCGGTCCTAAATGGCTTACCTCTTATCCATAGACTGTGACCCCTGGTTCTGGACTTCCCCAACATTGGGAACATTCTTCCTGCATCTAACCTGTCTAAACCCATCAGAATTTTAAACGTTTCTATGAGGTCCCCTCTCATTCTTCTGAACTCCAGTGAATACAAGCCCAGTTGATCCAGTCTTTCTTGATATGTCAGTCCCGCCATCCCGGGAATCAGTCTGGTGAACCTTCGCTGTACTCCAATAGCAAGAATGTCCTTCCTCGAGTTAGGAGACCAAAACTGTACACAATTTTTGCTACATACTGGCTAAAAAAGTTCTCTTGAATGCATTTTAGGAATTCCATACCATCTATATCCTTCACACTAATTTTATCCCAGTTAAAATTAGGATAGCTGAAATCCCCTGCTATTACTGCCCTATAGTTTTTGCACTGCTCAGAAATTTGTCGATATATTTGCTCTCTATCTATCTCTCTCTGTTTGGGGGTCTAAAGTACACTCCCAACAGTGTGATCGCACCTTTTTTGTTTTTCAGTTTGACCCATATGGCCTAATTTGATGAGCCCTCTCACATTTCATCCCTCCTCACAGCTGCAATAGTTTCTTTATTCAATACCGCGACGCCCCTCCCTTCCGTCTGAAAATCCTGTAACCAGGAATGCTGAGCTGCCATACCTGCCCCTGTGCTCTCAGCTCATCTGCCTTATTTGTTATAGCCCCTGCATTGAAGTATATACCATTTAGCACAAGCAAACCTCCTTGTTGGCTACTATCTAGCCTTAGTTTCCCCTGTACTAATTTACTTTCTACGTTTTTGTTTTCCAATTCCAGTTTTTCCTCTCTCCCTACTAACTCTATTCTCAGGTTCCCATCCCCCTGCCAAGCTAGTTTAAACCCTCCCCAACAGCACTAGCAACTCCCCCTCCCCCCACAGCGAGGATAATGGTCCCAGCTCTGTTGAGGTGCAACCCGTCCGGCTTGTACAGGTCCCACTGCCCCCAGAAATGGTCCCAATGCCTCAGGAATCTAAAGCTCTCCCTCCTGCACCAACTTTCCAACCATGCATTCATCTGCTCTATCCTCCTGTTTCTGTACTTACTAGCACGTGGCACCAGGAGTACTCCGGAGATTACTACCTTTGAAATCCTGCTTTTTAGTTTGTCTCCTAGCTCACTAAACTCTGCCTGTGGGACCTCATCCCTCTTTCTACCTATGTCATTGGTACTGATTATAGACCACGACCTCTGACTGTTCACCCTCTTCCCCCCAGAATGCCCTACAGCTGTTCAGTGACAGACATCCTTGACCCTGGCACCAGGGAGGCAGCATACCATCCTGGAGTTACATCTGCAGTCGCAGAAACGTCTGTCTGTTCCCCCCTAACTATCGAATCCCCCACCACTATTGCTCTTGCACTATATTTCCTCCCCCCTGTGCAGCTGAGCCACCCGTGGTCTTGGCTCTGACTGCCCCACCAGTACTCAGGATAGAATACCGTGTATTCTAGCGAGATGCCATCCGGGGCCTTCTGCACAATCTGCCTGGCCACCTTCTAGCTGATGGTATTTTCGGACAGCGCACCGACCCGTCCAAGGAGGGAACACTGGAGGCAGCGGGGAGAAGAGGAGCAGCCTGCCCCAGGACACAGCGCACAGACCCGACCGAGGAAGGAACCCCGGAGGCAGCGGGGAGTTATTTTGCTTCCTATTAAAAAAAATGTCCGGTTATCAGAATATATTTCTGGATTTCAGACGACGACGACGACTCTGATCTGCGCGATGTCCAGATTTCGGAACATTCCGGATTTTTGGAACTACGGATTTGGGAAGTTGCACCTGTACAAGTAAAAAATAAATTACTGCAGGGGCAGGAAACTGGAAACAAAATTAGAGCAGGCTGGTCAATGAGAGACTGTGGGGAACAGTGCGTGCTTCAGGCAAAACGTATACACCGAAACTCACCCCAAGGCAAAAAGTATGTGTAGGCTCATCTGAAGAATGGTGACTTGGGTGAAGTTTCAGAGACGACCACGCCTCACGAAACAGGAGCCTGGTACCAGTCTGTGCCTTTGAGTACAGGAGAGGAAATTGGCTTCGGACATTAGATTACACTTGAAAATAGTCACGGTGAGGAGATCTCTCCCTCGAGGTAGGAACACTTGGCTTCAGTCTGCGGCCATTGTCTTTGGTCCCCGCCACCAACCTCATCCCTCTACCTGGCATCTGTCCGAGACTGAACTAAAATGTTCACAACCATGCTGTCATATTTGACAGAGATGAGTTTCCGATTTCCACCTCCAGAACATCGTTGGACTCCGCCCCTGCCTCAGCTCATCTGCTGCTGAAACCCTCATCCATGCCTTTGTTACCTCTAAACTTGACTACTCCAACGCACTCCTGGCTGGCCTCCCACATTCTACCCTACGTAAATTTGGTGATTCAAAACTCTGCTGTCCTAACTCGCACCAAGTCCCGCTCACCCATCACCCCTGTGCTCGCTGACCTACATTGGCTCCCGGTTGAGCAACACCTCGATTTTAAAATTCTCATCATTGTTTTCGAATCCCTCCATGACCTCACCCCTCCTTATCTCTGTAATCTCCTCTAACCCCATAACCCTCAGAGGAATCTGCTCATCTAATTCTGGCATCCTCGATTTTAAAATCACACCATCATTGGTGGCCATGTCTTCAGCCGGCAAAGCCCAATGCTCGGGAATTCCCTCCCTAAACCTCTCCGCCTCGCTACCTGTTTTTCTTCCTTTAAGACACTCCTTAAAACTTACGACATTGAGCAAGTTTTTAGTCACCTGCCCTAATATCTTGGGCTCAATTTTCCCCAATGCCATTTTTTGTCGTATTACAAGAGTTACGCCCATTTTCTTTGGCCCCGATTACTCCAAAAAAATTTGAAAATTTCCCCATTCTAATTTTTGAAATTGGCGTTGCGCAGCCCGTCCTTTAGCTTCGGGGGGGGTGGAACCTAATGTCTGCGCCGAAAAAACAATGCCACCCACCCCGGCCACCTTCTGCGTATGTGTGGGGGGAAAAATGACTTTTTTACGTGATGGCACGCATGCCCAATCCAGCTCCCGGTCTGCATTCAGCCATTTTTAAAGAGCCAGTTGCAAGTGAAAACTTTAATTCTCAATGGAAAAAAAAAAATCGGAGCTGCAATATGCAACGCAGCTCAAGAACCAAGAATTTCTCACAGGACGAAGTGGAGGCACTAGTTTCTGTAATTGAGGCCAGATGGCACTAGCTGGGCACCAGCAGGGGTCACATAAAAGTTTCACCAAAAGAAATTAAGAAACGCTGGAACCAACTTGCAGAAGATTATTGTGTAATGGTAACCACCCCGAGGTCTGGAGGCCAGTGCAAAAAGAAATGGCAGGATCATGGTCCAGCAGTTAGTGCAAGTAATATTTTCATTTATTCACTAGAATTGCAATTGTAAATGTGACCATCTGTATGTCCCACCCAGCAGAAAGGCACCCTCTCTAAAAAGTTATATTTTCATCTTTGCAGAGGAAAGTGGCACACAACAAAAGGGAAAGAACTCGAACAGGAGGATGCCCGGCAAATCTACAGCCACTGACACCCTTGGAAAAGAGGATCGCTGCTTTGATGGGTCCTGCCTGGAGAAAAGCAACCACCACTGCACAAGCTGGGCCCACACTCGAGGGAGAGAATAAGTCCTGCAAATTCCACAGTCTGGCTTTGCTAAATGTTAAGTACTGCACGGGCTAGCCATGCTTCAGTTCATAGGGATTTCTCCGTCAGCTACGCTTCAGTTGATGCAATTTGCTATCATTTATCGTGGTTGTTCAAATGAGCCTGCTGCCTGCACTGTGTGAGCCTACTCATGCCACCCTGCCCCCTCCTCTGCTGTTAACCATTTGTCTGTTCGGTTATATTTTGCAGAACTCGAGATTAACCCTGACGAGGCTGAAGCCCATGTAGAAGATTCCGACACGGACGAGCCTGAAGAGGAGAACATCTTCCAATCCCACCTTCCAGATCAAGAGCATGGGGTGAGGGGGAGGGGGGAGGATGATGCCACCCCTCTTGTACTCACTCTGGAAGAGGTACAGGTGCCAGGCCCTTTCCTGAGTGGTGCGAGTGTTGGGAATTCCATGGTTTCTCACAGTCCGAGGCTGGGGATTCCAATGGGGTGCAGCGAGGCACACCCAGCGCCCCACCGTCCAAGGCTGCGGGTCCCAGTGGGATGCGAGGCACACCCAGGGTTAGGAGCGGAAGGAGAGCTCGACAGCGCTCTCCGGCAGTGCAGGATCTAACAGATGTGGTTCAGATGATAGCAATGAGTGCGGAGACCATTGACCTTACGCAATCACTCTTGGACACCATCAGTGGGGCGGGTGATGAGGTATCGGGACTGTCAGGAGAAGCAACAGCACTCTCAAGAAATGGGAACACTGTCCGGGCACGAGGGAGGAAGTGTGGGAGTTAGCTGCTGCAATAAGGGAACATGTCCAGACCCCGTGGCCATTGACAGAATCAACTGCCACTCCCACTCCAATCCGCAGGCCAGCCTCTGAAGAGGCCCAAGCCGGGCCTTCCACATTACCGCCTGCCCACACCTCCCCATCAAGAAGGGCACATCACCCGAGATGCTCAAGAGAATAAGCTTGGTACCAACCCGAGAAATGCTGCGCAACCACCTGCGGGCAGAGGTGAAGTCACCAAGACCAGGCGCAGCGGTGGTCTTAGAATAACGTGGAGGAGAGATGGGTGCTGCCTTTCTTTGCTGTTATTATTGTTGTTACATAAGAACATAAGAATTAGGAACATGAGTAGGCCATCGAGCCCCTCGAGCCTGCTCCGCCATTCAACAAGATCATGGCTGATCTGGCCGTGGACTCAGCTCCACTTACCCGCCCGCTCCCCATAACCCTTAATTCCCTTATTGGTTAAAAATCTGTGATTTGAATACATTCAATGAGCTAGCCTCAACTGCTTCCTTGGGCAGAGAATTCCACAGATTCACAACCCTCTGGGAAAAGAAATTCCTTCTCGAATCTATTTTAAATTGGCTCCCCCGTATTTTGAGGCTGTGCCCCCTAGTTCTAGTCTCCCCGACCAGTGGAAACAACCTCTCTGCCTCTATCCTGTCTATCCCTCTCATTATTTTAAATGTTTCTACAAGATCACCCCTCATCCTTCTGAACTCCAACGAGTAAAGACCCAGTCTACTCAATCTATCATCATAAGGTAACCCCGTCATCTCCGCAATAAGCCTAGTGAATTGTCTCTGTACCCCCTCCAAAGCTAGTATATCCTTCCTTAAGTAAGGTGACCAAAACTGCACGCAGTACTCCAGGTGCGGCCTCACCAATACCCTATACAGTTGCCGCAGGACCTCCCTGCTTTTGTACTCCATCCCTCTCGCAATGAAGGCCAACATTCCATTCGCCTTCCTGATTACCTGCTGCACCTGCTTTTAGTGTCCCCCTTCCCTTTTATAGGGGGCACTGGGGAAAATTGTGATTTTAGTGCCCAAAAAAAAAACCAAAAAAAGAAAAACACAAAAAAAAGGGGGAAAAAAAAAGGGCCTTGTAAATGTCTGGTGTGTCACCCAGGTCGGGTGGCACCGTTTAATGTTTTTTGTTTTGCAGATGAACTCCAAAAAGAGTTTCATGCACAAGGACCCCCAGGTCCCTCTGCACCGCAGCATGTTGTAATTTCTCCCCATTCAAATAATATTTCCTTTTACTGTTTTTTGTTTCCCCTCCCCCCCCCCCCCCCCCCCCCAAGGTGTATGACCTCACACTTTCCGACATTGTATTCCATCTGCCAAACCTTAGCCCATTCGCTTAACCTATCTAAATCTCTTTGCAGCCTCTCTAGTGTCCTCAACACAACCCGCTTTCCCACTAATCTTTGTGTCATCTGCAACTTTTGTTACACTACACTTTGTCCCTCTTCCAGGTCATCTATGTATATTGTAAACAGTTGTGGTCCCAGCACCGATCCCTGTGGCACACCATTAACCACCGATTTCCAACCCGAAAAAGGACCCATTTATCCCAAATCTCTGCTTTCTGTTAGCCAGCCAATTCTCTATCCATGCTAATACATTTCCTCTGACTCCGCGTATCTTTATCTTCTGCTGTAACGTTTTGTGTGGCACCTTATCGAATGCCTTTTGGAAATCTAAATACACCACATCCATCGGTACACCTCTGCTCGTTATATCCTCAAAGAATTCCAGTAAATTAGTTAAACATGATTTCCCTCTCATGAATCCATGTTGCATCTGCTTGATTGCACTATTCCTATCTAGATGTCCCGCTATTTCTTCCTTAATGATAGTTTCAAGCATTTTCCCCACTACAGATGCTAAACTAACCGGCCTATAGTTACCTGCCTTTTGTCTGCCCCCTTTTTTTTAAAAACAGAGGCGTTACATTAGCTGCTTTCCAATCCGCTGGTATCTCCCCAGAGTCCAGAGAATGTTGGTAGATTATAACGAATGCATCTGCTATAACTTCCGCCATCTCTTAATACCCTGGGATGCATTTGAGTCCCTAGTGATTGTGATTATCTCAAGGTCCTCCCTTCCCACATCCCTGTGACCAGCAATTTTTGGCATGGTTTTTGTGTCTTCCACTGTGAAGACCGAAGCAAAATAATTGTTTACGGTCTCAGCCCATTATTTACGGTCACATTTCCCATTATTAAATCCCCCTTTTCATCTTCTAAGGGACCAACATTTACTTTAGTCACTTTTTTCCGTTTTATATATCTGTAAAAGCTTTTACAATCTGTTTTTAGGTTTTGCGCAAGTTTACTTTCGTAATCTTTCTTTCCTTTCTTTATAACTTTCTTAGTCATTCTTTGCTGTCGTTTAAAATTTTCCCAATCTTCTAGTTTCCCACTAACCTTGGCCAACCTTGGCCACCTTATACGCATTGGTTTTTAATTTGATACTCTCCTTTATTTCCTTGGTTATCCACGGCTGGTTACCCCTTCTCTTACCGCCCTTCTTTTTCACTGGAATATATTTTTGTTGAGCACTATGAAAGAGCTCCTTAAAAGTCCTCCACTGTTCCTCAATTGTGCCACCATTTAGTCTTTGTTTTCCAGTCTACTTTAGCCAACTCTGCCCTCATCCCACTGTAGTCCCCTTTGTTTAAGCATGGTATGCTCGTTTGAGACACTACTTCCTCACCCTCAATCTATATTACAAATTCAACCATACTGTGATCACTCATTCCGAGAGGATCTTTTACTAGGAGATCGTTTATTATTCCTGTCTCATTACACAGGGCCAGATCTAAGATAGCTTGCTCCCTTGTAGGTGCTGTAACATACTGTTCCAAGAAACAATCCCGTATGCATTCTATGAATTCCTCCTCAAGGCTACCCCGTGCGATTTGACCAATCGATATGTAGGTTAAAATCCCCCATGATTACTGCCGTTCCTTTTTCACATGCCTCCATTATTCCCTTGATTATTGCCTGCCCCACCATGAAGTTATTATTTGGGGGCCTATAAACTACACCCACCAGTGACTTTTTCCCCTTACTATCTCTAATCTCCACCCACAATTGATTCAACATTTTGTTCATTAGAGCCAATATCGTCTCTCACAACTGCCCTATCATCCTTTATTAACAGAGCTACCCCACCTCCTTTCCCTTCTTGTCTATCTTTCCGAATTGTCAGATACCCCTGTATGTTTAATTCCCAGTCTTGGCCACCCTGCAACCACGTTTCTGTAATGGCCACCAAATCATACCCATTTGTAATGATTTGTGCCGTCAACTCATTTACTTTATTTCAAATGTTGCATGCGTTTAGGTAGAGTGTTTTAATACTAGTTTTTAAACCATGATTTTTAGTTTTGACCCCTCCTGCAGCCCCTTTATATTCATACATATTGTCCCTTCTTATCACCTTGTGGTTGACACTTACCCCAGTGCTACTCTGCTGTGTTGCCTCCTGCCTTTTGCATTCTTTCTTGAGGTCCTGTTCATCTGAGCTCTCACCCACTCTAACTAGCTCAGAGCCCTCTCCTGAGTTCCGGATACTCCTTGCATTGAGGCACCGAGCTTTCATGCTTGCCTTTTTATTACACTTTGACCCTTTAGAATTTTGCTGTACAGTGGCCCTTTTTGTTTTTTGCCTTGGGTTTCTCTGTCCTCCACTTTTACTCATCTCCTTTCTGTCTTTTGCTTTTGTCTCCATTTTGTTTCCCTCTCTCTCCCTGCATTGGTTCCCATCCCCCTGCCATATTAATTTAACTCCTCCCAACAGCACTAACAAACACTCCCCCTAGGACATTGGTTCCGGTCCTGCCCAGGTGCAGACCGTCCGGTTTGTACTGGTCCCACCTCCCCCAGAACCGGTTCCAATGCCCCAGGAATTTGAATTCCTCCCTGCTGCACCACTGCTCAAGCCACGTATTCATCTGAGCTATCCTGCGATTCCTACTCTGACTAGCACGTGGCACTGGTAGCAATCCCGAGATTACTACTTTTGAGGTCCTAAGTTTTAATTTAGCTCCTAGCTCCTTAAATTCGTCTCGTAGGACCTCATCCCTTTTTTTTTTTTTAAAACCTGTATCGTTGGTACCAATGTGCACCACGACAACTGGCTGTTCACCCTCCCTTTTCAGAATGTCCTGCACCCGCTCAGAGACATCCTTGACCCTTGCACCAGGGAGGCAACATACCATCCTGGAGTCTCGGTTGCGGCCGCAGAAACGCCTATCTATTCCCCTTACCATTGAATCCCCTATCACTATGCTCTCCCACTCTTTTTCCTGCCCTCCTGTGCAGCAGAGCCAGCCACGGTGCCATGAACTTGGCTGCTGTTGCCCTCCCCTGACGAGTCATCCCCCTCAACAGTACTCAAAGCGGTGTACGTGTTTTGCAGGGCGATGACCGCAGGGGACCCCTGCACTACCTTCCTTGCACTGTTCTTCCTGCTGGTCTTCCATTCCCTATCTGGCTGTGGACCCGTCACCTGCGGTAAGACCAACTCGCTACATGTGCTACTCACGTCATTCTCAGCATCGTGGATGCTCCAGAGTAAATCCACCCTCAGCTCCAATTCCGCAACACGGACCGTCAGGAGCTGGAGGCAGATACACTTCCCGCACACGTAGTCGTCAGGGACACCGGAAGTGTCCCTGAGTTCCCACATGGTACAGGAGGAGCATATCACTTGACCGAGCTCTCCTGCCATGACTTAACCCTTAGATACACTTAAATTGGCAACAACAATGCTAAAGTTTACTCACTGTTATAGAAGAGAAAAAAGAAAAACTACTCACCAATCACTTACCCCCTTGGCTGTGACGTCACCTTTCTGTTTCTTTCTACTTCTTTTTT
This sequence comes from Pristiophorus japonicus, assembly GCF_044704955.1. Taxonomy (NCBI): domain Eukaryota; kingdom Metazoa; phylum Chordata; class Chondrichthyes; family Pristiophoridae; genus Pristiophorus; species Pristiophorus japonicus. The sequence continues at coordinate 103,912,121 of NC_091982.1, forward strand.
GCCTTCCCCCTGTAGCTGCACAAGTCTCTCGCCGAACTTGTGCTGCTCCTGGTCTCACTGGCCTTTTGTAGGCCTCTCCGATCCCTGGAACTCCCGCCTCTCGCCGAACTCGCGCTGCTCCTGGTCTCACTGGCCTTTTGTAGGCCTCTCCGATCCCCGAAACTCCCGCCTCTCGCCGAACTCGCGCTGCTCCTGGTCTCACTGGCCTTTTGTAGGCCTCTCCGATCCCCAGAACTCCTGCCTCTCGCCGAACTCACTTACTGTTCTCAAATTTAAAGTTTTTTGTAAGTGATGTAAATTTACAAGTTTAAAAGTTTGTAAGTGATCTTAACTGAAATCTTTAAAGTTTTATACAAGAATACTTTTATTTAAGTTAAGCACTAAAAGTGTAAAACTTTCGAATAAAATATATTTTAATTTATAACTGAATCACTTCCATTATTTGTTCCATTATTAACAACTTTTTGAACTAAAGAATCATTTCCATTAACACAACACAACATTACGGAACAGGTCCAAACAATAAACACGGTCCATTTGGAATAGTTGCCACGGAGCCATCAGGCAGCAAAACGTTCACGGATGAGCTGCTGGCGCACGACCCAAGCAATCGTTAAAGGGGCACGATGGCCCGCCCTCTTCCACTGTCGTGCTCCTGGTTCAGGTAGTTGCATGGCTTCCTCCTCCTCATCGGCATCTACATCTTCCTCCTCATCGTCATCAGCCACTCTCGCCGCAGCTGGGTCTTCTACTATGAGCTATTGCTGCCTCATGATGGCTAAGTTATGCAGCACACAACAGTGAACTAACCGACAATCTGAGGGGAGTATTGCAGGTAGCTTCTGGAATGGTCCAGGCATCGGAAACGCTGCTTCAAGATGCCAATGGTGCTCTCCAGCATGCTGCGCGTCACAATGTGCGACATGTTGTATTTATAGTCAGCTTCCGCCCGAGTTACGCGTAGGGGCATCATGAGCCAGATGGCGAGGCCGTACCCTTTGTCTACCAGCAGCCAACTCTCGCCTTCTGGCTGCTGCAGAAACATGGCAGATATAGCGCTCTCATGTAGGATGAACGCATCATGGGTGCTCCCAGGGTATCGCGCATCAACTGACATGTGATGCATGTCGTCACAGGTGGGCTGCACAGAGTGGAAGCCTTTTCTGTTCCTGTACATCTCGGGATCCTCCAAAAAGGTGCTCGCAAGGCGACGTAGGTAATTAATACAGCCCTGTACCTTTGGGAAGCCAGCAATCCTGGAGAAGCCCACAGCCCTGTCACACATTGTCTAGCTGGTCATGGGGAACTTTATGCAGAGTCCGTGACGAGAGCGGGAGAGTCCGTGCGTTCCGGGGAGTCAGAGTTCAGGAGGTCGTCGATTCGGTAGGCCCAGAGGTCGGCGAGTTGGGAGTTCGGAGGCCAGGAGGTCGTTGAGGTGAGTTGGTAAGTAGCTCTCTTTTCTCGATTTCTTTTTAAGTAGGTCGGGAGTTCAGAGGTCGAGTGGTCGGGAGTTTGGAGGCCGATAGGCCACAGAGGTCTGAGAGTTCGGGAAGCCACAGAGGTCGGTGAGGCGAGTTGGTGAGTAGCTTTCTTTTCTCTATTTATTTATTTATTTATTTTTAAGTAGATTTTAATCTAGATAAGTCTAACTAGAGGGATGGTAGCGCAGCTCAGTCCCGTGGAGTGCACATCCTGCGGCATGTGGGAAGTCCTGGACGCTTCACGCAGCCTAGACAACCATGTGTGCAGGAGGCGTCTCCAGCTTCAACTGCTTGAGCTCCGCGTTTCGGAGCTGGAGCAGCGGGTGGAGTCAATAAGGTGCATCCGCGAGACTGAGAATTACATAGATAGCATGTTTCAGAAGGTGGTTACCCCAAAATTTAAAGGCGTAGGGGGGAGGGGAAGTGAGTGACCACCAGACGTAGTAAGTGTGCTAGGCAAGTAACGCAGGAGTGCCTCCGTGAGTCCATCTCGCTTTCAAATCAATATTCACTTCTGAGTATCGGTAAGGACGGTGGTGCCTCTGGGGAGTGCAGCCAGAGCCAATTCCAAGGCACCACGGGTGGCTCAGCTGCACAGGGGGAAGGGACGAAGAACAAAAAAGCCCCAGTGATAGGGGATTCTAGTTCGGGGAACAGACAGGCATTTCTGCGGCCGTGGACGTGACTCCCGAATGGTTTTGTGCCTCGGGATGTCAGAGTGGACGCAGGGCATCCTGGGGGGGAGGGGTTAAACAGCTAGAGGTCGTGGTCCATATCGGGACCGACATAGGTAAAATGAGGGATGAGGTCCTACAGGAAGAATTTAGGGAGCTAGGAACAAAATTAAAGTATAGGACCTCAAAAGGTAGTAATCTCCAGGTTACTACCAGTGCCACGTGCTAATGAGTACAAGAATAGAAGGATAGAGAGGATGAACACGAGGCTGGAAAAATGGTGCAGGAGGGAGGGCTTTCAATTCTTGAGGCATTGGGACCGCTTCTGGGGGAGATGGGACCTGTACAAACCGGACGGGTTGCACCTCAACAGCACCGGGACCAATATCCTCACGGGAAGTTTTGCTAGTGCTGTTGGGGAGAGTTTAAACTAGCTTGGCAGGGGGATGGGAACCAGAGAACGAATTCAAAAGGGAAGGAAGTAAAGCTGAAATTGTTTAGCAAGAATCTAGAAAGCGAATCTAGAAGTCAGAGGAAACAGGGCTGAGTATGTAGTAAGCAAGGAAGTCGTCCTATGCTGAATGGTATATACTTTAATGCAAGGAGTATAGCAAATAAGGCGGATGAGCTAAGAGCACAGGTAGACACTTGGGAATATGACATTATAGCCATTACAGAAACATAGCTGAAAGAGGGGCAGGTTTGGCAGATCAATATTTCTGGCTACAGGATTTTTAGACAAGTTAGAGAGGGGGGTAAAAAGGTGGAGGGGAGGGGGGTTGTGGTACTGATTAAAGAAACTTTTACAGCAGTGAGGAGGGCTGATATGTTGGAGAGATCATCAACTGAGGCCATCTGGGTTGAATTGAAAAATATAACACTGCTGTGTGTGTATTATAGACTCCCAAACAGTGGGAGGGAGATAGAGGAGCAAATATGTCGGCAAATTGCTGCGAAATCTAAAAAACATAGGGTAGTAATAGTAGGGGATTTTAACTAGCCAAATACTGATTGGGACAAATTTAGTGTGATGGGTAATAGAGGGTGCGGAATTCTTGAAATGCATTCAAGAGAATTTTTTTAGTCAGTATATTAGTGGCGGAGCATTTAGGTGCCAGTGACCATAATTCAGTCAGATTCAAGTTGGTTATTGATAAGGACAAGAATAGGCCTAGAATAAAAGTTCTGAATTAGAGAAAAGCTAATTTTGCTAAGTTAAGGAGTAATTTGGCCATAGTAGACTTGTGGCTAAATCGGTGTCACAACAATGGGAGGCATTCAAGGAGGATATCTGAAAGGTTCAGGCCAAACATGTGCCCTTAAAGAAAAAGGCTGGGGAAAATAATTCTAGAGTCCCCTGGTTGTCTAGGGACTTACAGGGGAGGATTAAGAAAAAAAGGGACCCTTATGTCACATATCAACGGCTAAATACTTTAGAATCTTGAGGAATATAGAAAGTTAAGAGGCAAAATTAAAAAGGATATTAGGAATGCTAAGAGAGCACAAGAAATTCTTGGCCAGTAAAATTAAGGAAAACCCCAAGATGTTCCATAAATATATTAAGAGTAAGAGGGTAACTAAGGAAGGGGTAGGGCCTATTAGTGACCATGAAGGTAATCTTTGTGGAAGATGTTGGTCGGGTTCTTAACGAATACTTTGCATCTGTTTTCACAAAGGAAAGAGGTAATGCAGATACTGCTATAGAGGAGGAGTGTGATATTCTGGATGAAATAAATAGTGAGAGAGGAAGTATTAAGGGGTTTAGCAGCTTTGAAAGTTAAGTTCCCAGGCCCGGATGAAATGCATCCCAGGTTGTTGAGTGAAGTAAAAGAGGAAATAGCAGAGGCCTTGTCCATCAGTTTCCAGTCCTCTTTGGATATGGGTATGGTGCTGGAGGATTGGAGGACTGCTAATGTAGTACCCTTGTTTAAGGGGGGAAAAAGGGATAGGCCAAGTAATTACAGGCCTGTCAGTGGTGGGAAAATTATTGGAAAAAATCCTTAAAGACAGGATAAATCTGCATTTGGATAGGCACGGATTAATTAGGGACAGTCAGCACGGATTTATTAAGGGAAGATAGTGTTTGACTAACCTGATTGAATTTTTTGAGGAGGTAACCAAGAGGGTCGATGAGGGTAGTGCGTACGATGTAGTATATATGGACTTTAGCAAGGCTTTTGATAAGGTCCCGCATGGTAGACTGGTCATGAAAGATAAAGCCCAGGGCAAAGTGGCAAGTTGGATCCAAAATTGGCTTGGAGGTAGCAAGCAAAGGGTAATGATCGATGGATGTTTTTGTGACTGGAAGGATGTTTCCAGTGGGATTCCACAGGGCTCAGTACTGGGTCCTTTGCATCTTGTGGTATATATCAACGATTTAGATTTGAATATAGGGAGTATGATTAAGAAACTTGCAGATGACACTAAAACTGGCTGTGTGGTTGATAATGAAGAGGAAAGTCATGGGCTGCAGGAGGATATCAATCTACTGGTCAGGTGGGCGGAGCAGTGGCAAATGGAATTTAATTCAGAGAAGTGTGAAGTGATGCACTTTGGGAGGGCTAATAAGAAAGGGTATACACATTAAGCAGTAAGCCACTTAATAGTGTAGATGAACAAAGGGACCTTGGAGTGCTTGTCCACAGATCCCTGAAAATAGCAGGCCAGATGGATAAGGTGGTTAAGAAGGCATATGGAATGCTTGCTGTTATTGGCCAAGGCATAGAATATAAGAGCAGGGAGGTTATGCTTAAATTGTATAATACTTTGGTTCGGCCACAGCTGGAGTACTGCGTGCAGTTCTGGTCGCCGTATTATAGAAAGGACGTGATTGCTCTAGAGAGGGAGCAGAGGAGATTTACTAGGATGCTGCCTGGAATGGAGAATCTTAGTTATGAGGACAGATTGGATAGGCTGGGTTTGTTCTCATTGGAACAGGAGATTGAGAGGAGACCTCATCGAGGTGTACAAAATATTGAGGGGCCTGGACATAGTGGATAGTAAAGGTCTATTTCCATTGGTGGAGGGGGCTATTACGAGGGGGCATAGTTTTAAGGTGGTTGGTGGAAGGTTTAGAGGAGATTTGGGGGAGGGGGGCTTCTTTACACAGAGGGTTGTGGGTATCTGGAACTCGCTGCCTGGAAGAGTGGTGGATGTAGAAACCCTCACCACCTTTAAGAGGTGATTGGATGGGCACTTAGGAAAGCGCCGTAACCTGCAGGGTTACGGACCTAGAGCTGGTAGTTGGGATTAGGCTAGATGATCTTTTGTTGTTCGGTGCAGATATAATGTTAACTGCAGGGAATAGAATACGGCCAGGGTGATCTCCTGGACTAGTTTCGATCGCCTGGATGGGTTGGAGAGGAATTTTCCCAGATTTTTTCTCCCTAAATTGGCCTGGGTTTTTGCCTCTCCCAGTAGATCACATGGCACAGTTGGGGTGGAGTGTAAATGTTTTTAGTATAAGGGATGTTGCAGTGGTGTCGGGTGGACTGGTTGGGCTGGGTGCTCTTTGCCTTTCCGTCATTGTTCACGGGTTTGTATGTAACCTCTAGGGCTGCTGACGAAGGGCCATGCGGCTCTTTGTCGGCTGGCGCAGACACGATGGGCCGAAATGGCCTCCTTCTGTGATGTAAATTTCTATGTATCTATGTCGTCATTCCTCCGGGCATATAGTGCAGCAGTCACCTGCCGAATGCAGATGTGTGTTATATGTTGAGAAATGGCGTACACATTACCAGTTGTAGCCTGGAACGATCCAGATACATAAAATGAAAGTACAGCTGTAACCTTTGCTTCAACTGATAAAGCAGTCCTCCTGATGCTTCTAGGTTGCAGGTCTGCTTTTACTAACTCACAGATTGGAGTTACAACTTCTTTGCAGAAACGCAGCCTTCTCACATAGTCATTCAGGTGCAAGTGTGAACGCCTGTCTCGATATACCGGACGTGGGTATGGCCTCCTGTCCATCGTCCTACGCGCTTGGAGGCTCCTCATGTGATCATGTCGAATCAATCATCGCCTCCACAGCACCATCATCATGCAGTAGGCTTGCACGAGGTATGGCATCGTCAATATTGCCCCCATAATTAAATTGTAGCTTTGCAGGAAGCTCAAAACAGCAGGACAAAGAACTTGAAACTTCTTTCCTCTTTCTCTCTCCCCAAGGTCACCGTCCTAGTATGGACCACACCCTGGTCTGCACATGTGCAATAGGCTTGCTCAGAACGGGAAGCTAGGCATTCAACGAAGACATTTGGGGCAAAAAAGTCGAATGCAATTCTTTAATTTTCAATTTTTTTCAAAGTACCACCCCACCACCAACGGAGCCTCTCCTTACCGGGCTCGAGGGTCGGCCGGCAGAATCACTCCCTCGCCTGGACACAGGAGCTCGGCCTCTACAACCCCCACGCCCCCCGCCCCTGCCCCGCTTCTTTTGAAGCTGCTGTCGGTCTCAGGGTTCTCATCCCTTCAGCTCAGCTTCCACCCCTCGAAGCCGAGCCCCGAACCAGTGTTCGGGAGAGGGAGCGATTCTGCCGGCCGACGCTCCGACCCTCGAACCTGGTGAGGAGACGTTTGGTGGTGGCGTGGTACTTTGAAAAAAATCTGAAGTTAAAGAATTGCACTAGACTTCCATTTTCTCCCTTTTGACTTTGAAAAAATGAAGCTTCATGATGCATATTCTTTGTCTTCTTGACTCCCTCCAAAACTTTGCATAAAAACAACGGCATCTTTCTGCACTGAGTTTTTAATGTGCACTGGTTTTTCTCAAGTGCCCAGAAGGTTGTTTTGGGAGTAGTCACATGCGGCAACCTAGGAGAAATGTAAGTTGGCCAAACTTGCTTAAATCTGAAAAACTGGCGCAGACATCAGGTTACGCCTCCTATGATGCAAGAAAAATCCCAACCTAAAAAAATCGTAACTAACTGAGTTACACTGACGCAGAATCTTTGGGGAAACTTGGATATTTTAATTTATGCCAAAAAAAGACACCGATAACTGTGGAAAATTGAGCCCCTTATGTTGCTTAGTGTTAAATGTTTTTTTAAGAACGCTCCTGTAAAGCACCTTGGGATGTTTCACTACATTAAAAGGTGCTATATAAATACAAGTTGTTGTTAGACTCTCTGGCTTGCATGATGTGTTTGATAGCAGACACCTTTCCCTGTGACTTCCCTATCTTCTGACCATGACGTAGACGCAGATGAGATGCAGCCCATCCATGCATAAAAAAGCTATACTCCACTCCCACCCAAATCATAGCATCCAACTTTGAGATGAATCCAGGGCTATTGCCTTGCACAGCCTCCAAAAGGTGGAGCAGTTCAGGACATTTTGCTACTTTGTTCAATGTTACAAGATAACACAAAATACCGAACATGAATTGCTTTGCAATTTTATAAACCATGCAGCCCTGCATAATGACAATTTTTAAACTGATCTTACCAGGAGCAACTCAAAGAAATACAAGGGCCAATGTCTCTAAATATATTATAAATTGGCACAAGTTGCTTCCTGTGATGCAAGGGGAAAAATTAACTGAGCCAGACTTCCTTAGACAAGCTCATCCTGTGGTTAACTTAAACCACTTAAGCTTTAAAGGACACGAGAAAGTCAATATTTATCTGGCTTTTGTAATGTGTTTCAAATCACATTTGACTTTGCATTAAAGCCTTTAGTACAGGCCACAGTAATGGCTCATGCAGATGTGTCAGTCTTCAAACGTTTTCTATGCAAGAGATCATCTTTAACATTGAGTACATATGAACACTGTGGAGCAGGGATCGGTGTGCACCCTAATCATTTGATCAGACTGTGCCAAAGCACTTTACACCCAATGAAATACCTTTTGAAGAGCAGTTGGTTGTAATGTGATTTACCCCACCAGTATTTGGTGTTTCAGCTCAGATGACAAATGGGCATTTTTGAGTGCGGCGCCAGAGGGCAGTTGCTGCTCACGGTGCCACATTCAGTCAGAGTGAAAACCGGAGGAAAGAAGAGCCTGTCTCATTTAACTTGGGAAGCAATGCATTACGTGGGAGGTGTGGTTCTGCAGACGCCCTTCTCCCTACAAGAATAATGAAAGCCATTGCTCACTGGTACATTCATTGCTCACTCATTGCTACATAGACAGACCCTAGGATGGCAGTGACAGAAATAGAACAAAACATCACACATAGGGGGCACTGATCCGCAGTAGGGGTTGCACCAAATTGTTGGGGCAGAGTGAAGGGAGCTTTTAATGTGGGCTGAACTCGGAGTGCTTGATGCCGACACTGGGTGCCTGAATTGGGAAGGTGATCCACTTCTCCAGCACTGACATATTAGCACCCCGAGCACAGAAACGAAAATAAAGTGCGCACGCACGCACACAGCAGGCAGCAACACGACATTGCATTCAATCCTTAAATCGAATTGTCGCCAGGTGACAGAAAACGTGTACCACAGCCTCGCACTGCACAAACATTCTAAAATTAAACCTCATCCGACTCGTGTCAGCTGTGACTCAGTGGGTAGCACTCTCGTCTCAGAGTCAGAGGGTCGTTCTTTCAAGTCCCACTCCAGAGATTGGAGCTCATAATACAGCCGGACATCCCAGTGCAGTACTGAGGGAGTGCTGCACTGTCTGAGGTGCCCTCTTTCGGATGAGATGTTAAACCAAGGTGTCTGCTCTCAGGTGAACGCATTGGATCCCATGGCACGATTTCGAAAAGCAGGAGGGGAGATCACCCCGCTGTCTTGGCCAACATTTATGCCTCAATCAATACCACTTTAAAAAAAGGATTATCAGGTCATTATCTCATTGCTATTGTGGGAGTTTGCTGTGTGCAGATTGGCTGCCGCGTTTCCAACAAGGACTGCACTTCAAAAGCACTGAGGTCATGAAAGGTGCTATACAAATCCAAGTCTTTCTTTCTGTCTTTATTGTTATGTGAAGCTACCCTCCATGTGCCAATCACACTGAAAGACGCTGCTATATGCTCAGTTTAATCAAAGAGACAGTTATTATTTAAATGGAGAAAGATTGCAATGTGCTGCAGTACAGCGGGACCTGGGTGTACTTGTGCATGAAACACAAGGATATAGTGCAGGTACAGCAAGTGATCAGAAAGGCCAATGGTATCTTGGCCTTTATTGCAAAGGGGATGGAGTATAAAAGCAGGGAAGTTTTGCTACAGCTGTACAAGGTATTGGTGAGGCCACACCTGGAATACTGTGTGCAGTTTTGGTTTCCATATTTACGAAAGGATATACTTGCTTTGGAGGCAGTTCAAAGAAGGTTCACTAGGTTGATTCCGGAGTTGAGGGGGTTGACTTATGAGGAAAGATTGAGTAAGTTGGGCTTCTACTCATTGGAATTCAGAAGAATTAAAGGCGATCTTATCAAAATGTATAAGGTTATGAGGGGGCTTGACAAGGTGGATGCAGAGAGGATGCTTCCACTGATGGGGGAGACTAAAATTAGAGGGCATGATCTTATAATAAGAGGCCGCCCATTTAAAACTGAGATGAGGAGAAATTTCTTCTCAGAGGGTTGTAAATTTGTGGAATTCGCTGCCTCAGTGAGCTGTGGAAGTTGGGGCATTGAATAAATTTAAGACAGAAAGAGACAGTTTCTTAAATGATGAGGGGTTATGGGGAGCGGACAGAGCAATGGAGCCGAGTCCATGATCGGATCAGCTATGATTTTATTGAATGGCGGAGTAGGCTCGAGGGGCCGTATGGCCTACTCCTGTTTTTATGTTATGTTTGTGCCGAGTTCGCTGTCAGCCAGGATGCTGGAAGTAGCTCGAATTGTGCCAGCATTCCCAGCTTAGGGAATGGATGAAGGAAACAGGCAGCGTCCACTCGTGTGCCTGCATGCCGGGTGAGAAGCGGATCAGGCTTGGCTGCAATGGTTGAAGAGCCCGCGGACAAGTCACAATCGAGGCTCACACATAAGTAGCCACTTCCGAGGGGTTGCGGGCGGCACCAGAATCTGCAGGAGCGTACCACACTATATACTGCCCAACAAAATTTGCACAGCACTAACTGAACTAAAAACTCATCTTTCTCACCTTGTGGAACCAATTTCTTCCAATTCCATGTCGGCACCAATGAAATACTGTACATCCGAAGAGCAAAAGGATTAAAGGGGAACAAACAGAAAGTTCTGGATGTCTACAGCACAATAGCAATTCTCGTGATGCCAGCTCAGAGGCAACAAATGTTTAAACAAATGTTTTCTGATGACAAACACTGTCAACAGTGCATTTACTCTTCCATGAGGGAACAATGAACAGAATTAAAGAAAGGCCGACATCAAACAAAAATGGGAGAGTCTGGCTACTGTGCACATCAGTGTTTGCTTTAAACATCTAGGCTGGATATTAAAAAAAAAACTGCCAGTTTGTTTGCATTCAAGATCACGCAGCGATTTGACCTATCTCGATGTATCCATCCCAAGAGCATTGAATGTGACCTCATTGCTTCTTCAATAATTCTGGAGGTTTTGCCTCCACTGCTCTATGTGGAATACGTTGAAGAAGAATTTCCTGATAAGATAGAAAGAAAGGAGGAAATTGCATTTATATAGTGCTTTTTATGACCTCAGGACTTCCCAAAAGTACTTTACAACCACAAATACTTTTTGAAGTGTAGTCACGGTTATAATCTTGGGAAAACGCAGCAGCCAATTTGCACACAGCAAGCTCCCACAAACAGCAATGAGATAAATGACCAGATTATTTTTTTTTAAATAAATAAAGTGATGGTTGAGGGATAAATATGGTCCAGGACACCTCCCCTGCTCTTCTTCGAATAGTGCCTTGGGATCTTTCACCTCCACCTGAGAGAGCAGACGGGGCTTCTGAAGAAGGCAGCTCCAACAGTACAGCACTGCAGCGAGATGTCAGCCTGGATTATGTGCTCAAGTCTCGAATGGGACTAAATCCACAACCTCCTACCTCAGGGGAAAGTGATACCAACTGAGCCACCACTGACATAATTGCTAACACATGAAGACTTGTGAAAGCAGATATAATTCTGTAATGGAAACCGTGCTAAAGAAATTATTGAATTTAATATCAGAGAACAATGTATGCAAATACTCAGACCAGGCTAATCATTTAAAACAAAATCAGTCCTAAATTTAACATTCACTCATCTGAAACCTGGTTGCCTTGTCCTACTCTCTCCATTTCATTTAATGCTCTTTCTTCCTGACTTTTCACAGACCCGACAATGGCTTTGAAAAACATCCCATTGAAGGTGAAGAGGCAAACACAGCAGAGAGTCTGCTGGATGTTATCCATTCTTCACGTAGTGCTAATGAAATGAGGTCAGACAGCTGCAGATGGGATCACAGAAGGAGCTGGGCCCTGCAACAACTGCCTGGTTTCTGTTCTGTAATCAGAATATCCAGGAGAATGTAAACCTGGCCAAGCGCCAATGTTTAAAACCTTACGGTCATTACTACAGCAAAGAAATAGTAACTTTTGGGGTTTTACATTTAAACAATGTCCACAATTTTTAGTCTGAAGTTGACAACTATTGCCAGTTAACAGACTCTTACACTCAATGGTCTCAGCCTGACTGGCACAGAGGTGTAGCAACAATGCAAATCTATTCATAGAAATACATAAAGTTACAACACGGAAACAGGCCATTCGGCCCAAGCGGAGGGTAAACACTGACACTACAGGCCTAGCTGCAAACACATATAACCAAGTCGGTCAAAGCACCAGTTCGCTCAGGACAGTTAACTGTCTGCCCAGAATAGTGGCAGCGCCAATTATTTTAATGTGCAAGGAGCAGTAGGAAATAACTACCAGGAAACTGTATTCTGTACATTCATATTTCATGTAAAACAACCCAATTTGTCGGTTTACAATCAGCATCATCTCATACAGTGCTCTTCAATCTGCCTTTGAACCAGGCAGCAAAGTGCATGAGAGATTACATTGTCCAGCACACATAGCAAGGTGTCGTGATCCCAGGCTCATGCTGTTGTCTAACCGATCAGTGCGCAGTATAGGTGCTGTCCAGATGGTAGAAGACCAGAGACCCCTGCTTATGGCGACGATGAACCCGAGAATATCCACTGTAGCTACGGTGAAGTTTATAACAAGCACTCTGGAAAGTTTCAAAATAGGTGGTGACCTCAATGGATTAACCAGTTAACAGGTTATTTACATCTGACCAAGACCAGGTTTATTCTTTTGGTGTTTTTCTTCCTCTTTCCCAGGGCAGCTGATGATTCGGCCATCTCCATTTATACCCTATCTAGACAGCGCTTTTGTTACTTAACTTGCCTCATTACCATCATCCCTTATGCCTCCATTTCTTCTGCTTTCCACCCTATCACAGACCTTCCCTACTCCACCTACACTTGCTTAAAAACCTGTTACAACTGTAACTTTTTCCAGTTCTGACGAAGGGTCATCGACCTGAAACGTTAACTGTCTCTCCATTGATGCTGCCTGACCTGCTGAGATTCCCAGCATTTTCTGTTTTTATTTCAGATTCCAGCATCCGCAGTATTTTGCTTTTGTACTGGGTTTATTAACACTAGCTTAAAATAAACAAAACACTTCAGTACACAATGGCTCAATGTTTATTTTTGAAATCACAAAGCTTACACAAAGCACAGTAACTCATTAACCGGTGACTAAACAAGGCATTTAATTAACAATTTGGATTCAAATCATCAGTTCCGTGCTCACAGTCCCAGCCGAAATAGCAATTATACATAGTTTTTAAATATATGGGTCACAGTATCTGGGGGTCCCTCGATACTTTCTAGGGTGCAGTGGAAGACCAGTAGTTGCAATTCAGGCTTCGACCAGGCAGCACCTCCCTACACTGTCTGGGTGAAACTCTTCAGCACTTGTATACCTGGGTTGACAGCACTTTTATCAAACTCTTCACTGCATCAAATAGAAGTGCAGTGAGAGACTGTTCACTCCTTCAGGGTGGCACTTACACCGTAGTGTTGGTGTGAAGCAAATAATAATGGTGTACCCTTACAACATCTGAAACGAAAGAAACTAACTAGCCGATTACAACTGTGGAATTCGAAGCATGAGCAAAGTCTGAGCTGATGTGCTTCTAAACATGACTGACGGCCAGGTAATTGCTAATAAATTGGCTCACGCTATCTCTACCAATAGACAAAAATTACTAACAGATGCACACTCTCCCAATCTTACTCCAGACATTCCAGACACCACTGTTGCCTAGTTGCACTTCCAGTACTACTTTTGCTTCAACACAAGGACTTATTTTGAAGACGGACTCATTCCTGCTTTGCTGAAATACTGGAGGGTACAGAATTGTAAGCTTTCACTTTCAGCTTTCCCAATGGTGAGCAACCACACCACATCGTGCAGCCCGGACCCATACAGAGCGCAGAAGTTTCAGATTGGCGGTAGTTGGGGCAACTACAATTGGTTTTAGAATCCCAACTTTAGCAAGGCAATAGCGTCACCCAGGATTCCCATTTGGCAGTCAGAAGTAGGATCAACCTTGGTTATGATAGATTCCACTCCCTCAAGGAAATCAACCTCTGACTATCCAGACTATTACTTGGAGGAGTGAAGCGCAGATTCACCAGAATGATAACGGGGTTTAGAGGGTTCAATTTGGACAGGTTGCATAAATGTGGTTTACATTCCCTTAAGTATAGAAGATTGAGGGTGATCTGATAGAGATGTTTAAAATGTTAAAAAGATTTGATAGGTAGTGTAGAGATAATGGGTCCAAATTTGGCCCACCGGTTTTTTCGGCATACTGTTGAGATGCGCCGACTTCTTAGGCTCAAAATGGCGCCAAAAAGATGTCCCCGAATTCTGGCCACTCTGTTGACTCTCCCGGGGCTTGGCGCAGCATGGCGATTCCATTGCGGGGGGGGCGGAGCTAGGGCCCTGTGCGAGAGAGTGTGCCGGCAGCTGTCCGCGTGCGCATTACAGCGTTCACGCATGCATAGTAGCTCCTGCTGATGCGTGCTGCAGCGTGGGACCCGAGCATCCCGCCCCTACAGGCCAGTCCGCTGCCTTCCCGGGCTAAGGCTACAAACAGATTGGTGCGAGTTTTGATCGGGGGCGGGGGGGTGATAACGGTGTAGCCAGTAATTTTAATGAGCTTACTCAAGACTTTCCTTAATCCTGTTGCTGAAAATACTTTCCTACATAAAGAACATAAGAATTATGAGGAGGTACTTTTATTTTTTATTTGGATATTTTGAAAAAAATTATGCAAATATGTTTTGTCTCATTACTTTTATACTTTAAGCTTCCATGAAGCTTGTATAGTAAATTCACTTTGCGAAGTTTGTCATATGATATCATCATAGGTAGTCCCTCGAAGCGAGGATGACTTGCTTCCACGTTAAAAAATTCACTGGTGTTTTAATGAAGGACCTAATATTCTGGATCCCGAACTACATGTTGAAGGGTGGAAGATGCCTGTGCGTGGATTTTTTTAACGTGTGGTGACCGTTGCACACCAGCCACCACACGGGTTTGACAGAGCTAGGTCTTGGTCCAGTAGCAAGAATTAACCAAGACGACTGGAGACCTGCTCTGCTGCACGGACCTAGTGCGCACACATATCGCAGTGTGGGCTGGCCCATGCTGCCTCTGGGCCGGCCCATGCTGCCTCTGGGCCCTCACCTCTTCTGGGTCCCAATCACGGTCCTCTACAATCTCTCGCCGCTTCTTCGCCCCGACCTCGCCGCTCCTGCTGTACCTGCCCACGCTCCAATCAGTGAGCTGGATCTTGGTGACGTCCCTCTTCACTGCCGTTACTCTCCTGCTCCAGCACGTGCTGCTCCCTGCAGTGGTATGCCGCCACACTGCTCCTTCCGCTCCCCGGCCTGCTCCGATGGTGCTCGCAGGCCACTCAGCCTGCTGGGCTAAGCTGCCACGCTGCTCCTTCTGCTCACCAATGTCCTGTATAGCTGTTTGATCCTATTCACATTATTTAGCATGTCATTAGTACCTACCTGCGCTGATTTCTTAACTCTCCACAAGGGTTTTCTGTGTGGCCACATACACTGGCCTAAGTTAGTTTGGAATAACTATTAGCTGGCCAAAGTGGCCTAAATGGCCAAAACGGGCAACGGTGGCCGGTAACGCCCCCTTTTGGAAAAAAAACTAAACTAAAACAAAATCCTAACTAACTCACTTACACTGGCGCAAATTGTATGTGCAAAACGGGGATTTTTAAGATACTCCAGAAAAATCAAGTTGCTCCAAAAAAAAACGGGAGCAACTCCTGGCAATTTTGAGCCCAGAGAAACTATTTCCTCTGATGAGGGAATCCAGAACAAGGAGGTACAATCTTAAAATTAGAGCTAGGTTATTTGAGGGGGGAAATGAGGAAGTGACTTTTCACACAAAGGGCATCAGGAACACTCCCCAAAAGGCTGCGGATGCTGGAGGTCAATTGGAGCTTTCGAGACAGATTTTTGTTAGGCAAGGGCATCAAGGACATGGAACACAGTCGGATAAAAGGAGTCGAGATACTGATCAGCCATGATCTAATTGAGCAAGCTCGAGGGGCTGAATGGTCTACTCCTGTTCAAAAGTACTTCATTGGCTGTAAAGCACTTTGGGACATCACAAGGTCATAAAAGGCACTACATTAATGAAGTCTTCATTTCATTTAGACAAACCTATTTATCAGATCAGTCTGTTCTGAAAAGACCTGGTATGAATAATCTTATTTGTCCTCCAAAAGGGTCATGGGATTGTGCTACAAAATGTGTATGTAATCTAGTGACAATAAGCAGGTCTCATTTTTATATTGAGCACACTTTCCCATCATTACTCAATTTAATTCACGGGAAAGCATGACCCTGCCTTCGGAAACTGGCTTGTGTGTTGGACACAATTAGTAGTATAGTATCTGGAGAAGCCTGTATCTTAATAGTGGACTCTATCAAACCCAGTTAATCTGTAGAATTTCACCATATATCCCAAACAATAACTTGTATTTATAAAGCACCTTTAACACAGTAAAACATCCCAATGCACTTCACAGGAATATTAAGACAAACAATTTAACACTAAGTCACATAAGGAGCATTTAGGGCAGATGTCCAAAAGCTTGGTCAAAGAGGTAGGTTTTAAGGAGCATCTGAAGGAGGAAAGAATGGTAGAGGCAGAAAGGTTTAGGCAAGGAATTTCAGAGCTTAAGGCCTAGGCAACAGAAGGCACGGTTACCAATGGTTGAGTAATTATAATCAGGGATGCTCAAGAGGACAGAATTCAAGGAGCGCCAATATCAGAGGGTCGTGGGGCCAGAGGAGATTACAGAGATAGAGATGTGAGGTCATGGAGGGATTTGTAAACAAGCATGAAAATTTTGAAATCGAGGCGTTGGTTAACCAGGAGCCAATGTCGGTCAGCGAGCAGAGGGGTGATGGGTGAATGGGACTTGGAGCAAGTTAGGATACGGTCAGCCAAGTTTTAGATGACCTCAACTTTACGTAGGGTAGAATATGGGAGGCCAGCCAGGAGTACGTTGGAATAGTTAAGTCTAGAGGTAACAAAGGCATGGATGAGGGTTTCAGCAAGCGGATGAGCTGAGACAAGGGTGGAAACGGGCAATGTTATGGAGGTGGAAAGAGGCAGTTTTAGTTATGCTGTAGGTACAGGGTCAGAAGCTCATTTCAGGGTCAAATATGACACACAGGTTGCAAACAGTGTGGTTCAGCCTCAGACAGATGGTAGGGAGAGGGATGGAGTTAGTGGCGGGTACCAAAAACAATGACTTCGGTCTTCCCAATATTTAATTGGAGAAAACTTCTGCTCGTCCAAAACTGGAGGTCGGAAAAGCAGTCTGACAATTTAGAGACCCTAGAGGGGTCGAGAAGTGGAGCTGGGTTTCATCAGTGTACATGTGGAAACAGACGCTCTGTTTTCGGATGATGTTGCCAAGGGGCAACATATAAATGAGAAATAGGAGGAGACCAAGGATAGATCCTTGGGAGACACCAGAGGCAATGATGCAGGGGCAGGAAGAGAAGCCGTTGCAGGTGATTCTCTGGCTACGATTAGATAGGTAAGAATGGAACCAGGTGAATGCAGTCCCACCCAGCTGGACGATGGTGGAGAGGTGTTGGAGAAGAATAGATTGGTCAACCATGTCAAAGGCTGCAGACAGGTCAAGAAAGACGATGAGGGATAGTTTACCTAGTCAAGGAGGACTAGGAGGTATAGTTTACCAAAGAGAAAATCTAATGAACTCCCAGAATCTCTACCAACGATTGCACTCATAAAAACCTTTTGTCAGAAGTGAGCTGCCTTTTCTACATTTGTTGTCGATTTCCAGCATTAAGTTTTTCTTGTTACACAAATTATTCACCTAACTGGTTTCTTCCAATCACACTTTTACAATCCCAACCTCCAAAACATTTCTCTGCACTTACCCTTATAGTTCTCAATACCATTTCTTGCTAGTGGTTTCTTTGGTAGCACCTGCCAAACCTACGACCTCCACCATCTAGGACAAGGGCACTGTCCTGATCTAGACATCAGTTCCTTCACTGTCTCTGGCTCAAAATCCTGGAACTCCTTCCTTAACGGCACTGTGGGAGTACCTTCACCACACAGACTGCAACGGTTCAAGGCAGCGGCTCCCAACCACCTTCTCAAGGACAATTCGAGACGGGCAATAAAGGCTGGCCTTGCCAGTGACGCCCACATCCAGAGAATTAATTTTTTTTTAAATTATCCAGCCATTTTTCTAGGATTGTTAATTTGCACCATTAGCTCAAAGGCCAATCTATAATCCAATATACCAATATAGTGTGTGTACACACGCAACATTTTGATAGCCTAGATCAGAGGGTTCCCAAACTATGGTACGTATTGGACTGTTCAGTCATCTAAGAACTCACTTTTAGAGTGGAAGCAAGTCTTCCTCGATTTCGAGGGAGTGTCTATATGATATGACGTGTGCAGCTCAGAGGTATGCTGGAGAAATTGTCTAAGTGAATTTTATTTATTATTTTATTTATTGCATTTTTAAAATAGACTATGCAGACAAAGCTTTAAAACTCAGAGTTTGTTCTACAAAGTAGTTAATTTACTTCAAGTTGTACCAATGCACAATGCCTGTGCATTAAAGGGGTTAAAATAGTCAGCCTGTCTGCTGGTAGGGGTACACGGGCAGCTGGCAGGACTGGAAAGGGGGACACAGTAAGTAAAGTTTGGAAACGTTTGGCCTAAAAATCACACCCCTTGCTTGGTGTTGGAAAATGCGGCTGTGAATCTCACCTCTTCAAGCCTGCTCCAAATCAATCAATTAATGCCCTCATGAAGACAAGTAAGCCAATATTCCAAATGCTGCCTCACCAATGCTCTGTACAACGCAAGCATAACTTGCTCAGAGGGAGAGAAACAGATGCAAACTGTCGCCACCGAAGCAAGTGTAATTTATAGAAGAATATAGTATGGGTCAAGGGGTTGAATGGTCCACTCCTGTTCTTATGTTGGTGCCAGTAACAGTTTAATGCATTACCCCTTTGAATCTGAAGCAAGACTGTGGGAGGTTGCAGCAACGGAGACCAAGACACACAAGGAGAGCTCTTACCAATATAAAACAGCCTCAGTGTGAGCTGGCTTAATTTGTTTACCTTCCAGATACAAGCTTCTGATAATCATGCTGGAAAAGTTTCCAAAATACAGCAAGATGACAGATCACAGTCGAATGTTAAAATCACAGATCAGCCAGCTCAAGGAGTTTATATGTTAATGAAACTCCGTGGCTATAATGGAATAAAATTGACAGCAATGCTGCTGGCCCCGAACTGAATAAACAGCAACAACTTGTATTTATATAGCACCTTTAACATAGTAAAATGTCCCAAGGCACATCACAGCAGTGTTTTAAGACAAAACAAATAAATTTGACACCGAGCCACACAAGAAATTACAGCAGATGAACAAAAGCTTGGTCAAAGATGGAGGTTTTAAGGAGCGTCTTAAAAGGAGGAAAGAGAGGCGGAGAGGTTTAGGGAGGGAGTTCCAGAGCTTGGGGCCTAGGCAACAGAAGGTACGGCCACCAATGGTTGAGCGATTATAATCACGGATGCTCAAGAGGACAGAATTTGTGGAGCACAGACACCTCAGGGGATTGAGAGGCTGAAGGAGATTACAGAGATAGGGAGGGACAAGGGATTTGTAAAGAAGTCTGAGAATTTTGAAATCGATTGCTTAACTTGGAGCCAATGTAGGTCGGTGAGCACAAGGGTGATCGGGACTTGGTGCGAGTTAGGATATGGGCTGCCGAGTTTTGGATGGCCTCCAGTTTACATAGTGCAGAATGTGAGAGGCCAGCCAGGAGTGTGTTGGAGTACTCATGTCTGGAGGTAACAACAGCATGGATGAGGGCTTCAGCAGCAGATGAGTTGAGGCAGGGGCAAAGACGGGCAGTGTTATGGAGGTGGAAATAGGCGGTTTTAGTTAGTCAATTTTAGTTATAGTCACCAATAAATAGTTGGATTAGTGACCTGATTACCTACAGTTCTGAATATTAAGAATGATGTTTATGGAGCGATGAGTTTTATCATGTAATGGAAGGCTTGCATCGGAGGTTGTCTGATGCTGAAACTATTCAGAAACAGTCCTAAGGGAAACTTTATAGTACTTATACTGGCTCCATCACTCTTCAAACTAGATCTGTGGTATTTAATTACTCGGCACAGAACACTTTGAAAATGACTACAATTCGCAAGAAACCAATAGACAAAATACAGTGATGATTTAAAAGGACTTAATGTACTGCATTTTCAAATGGGAAGGTTCCATATGGCAATCAGGCTCGATATTCTTTGGGAGATCTGTGTCATTTATATTCTCTAAGTGATTTACTTGTACTGCAGGAACACACACACACCACATATTCTACCCAGCAGTCAGATCCCATGCAGTCAAAGTACAGATTTACCCAATACCCCATATTACAAAATAAAGATTAGAAAGATAGGTTGAGGGAGCCAAGAAATCCAAGCAAGCCACCTCACCTGGAAATGACTAATGCTGCATAAATTAGTATACTTCTGATCAGACTAATGTCAGAAGTCAACTATTCCATGACGCTATGTCAGTCCCCTCCAACTTATAAAATAACAGCAGCAGAGACTAAATTGTGCAGCAGATTTGGATATTGTCCTTTCATTTCCAAAATAAGAAAAATAACTTGTTTATATAGTGCCTGATATCCTAAGGCGTTCGTCATAACCAATTAATTACTGAACTTCAATGACTGACATTGTCGTCAAATTGCATTCAGCATGGCCCTGTTGACCAGTTCATCTGTTTTTGGAGTTAGTCAAGAGAAGAATGTTGGCCAAAACCCTAGGAGAACTTCCTACCCTTCTTCAAATAGTGCCGTGGCATCTTTAATGTTCGCCTGAACATGTCTCATCCAAATGACAGCACCTCCAACTACTGAACACTGCTTCAGTACTGTACCAAGCATTATCCGCTCAAGTGGAGTGAGGTTTGAGCCCAATACCTTCTGACTCAGGCAAGAGTGCTACTAACTGGGCTAAGCGACATTTGGATTCAAATGTGGCAAATAGTTTACAATCATCCCAGTTTGACGGTGTGGCCTGCAAGGATCCTAAAGGACGACTGAGAATTATCGACATCACAAGTGCCCTCTATCACCAACAACAAAAACATTTTGAAGGGGAACTTTTCCCTTTCTGCTTTTTAATATAGATAGGCTTTCATTTATTTGTACTGCACAGTTTCCTTGCTGTCAAATCATCACACGGCCATGGAGACTTGACTCGGTAATGTGCACTAACTTTTAACTAGGCAAAACAAAGTTTCCAAGCGTACTGCTCGCTCCCTTCCCCAGATCACATTTCAAGTTACAGAAAGCCCCAAGGTGAAATTAGTTATTTGTGGCAACAAAATGGCCCCATTACTGCCCAGTTGCAGGTAACCTCAAAGCTCTCCTCCGAGGCTAGGGTCCGAGACACTGTTCAGCCAGAGTATAGGGAGCTTCACGCTTTGTCAAAACGGCTCTACACTCGAGCTGGGATTGGTTGCTGCTAGGACACATACCATTTTTTTAAAAAAGATAAGTGCTCATTCCATCACATGTACCAGCCAAAATATTTCGGCCCACCTCCTGAAAAGTATCCTTCAGCAATGGAATGGTCTATTATTTTCCTGCTGTTCAAATGTATTCCAGTATGTGACATACAAAGTACTGATTCTGTTGCTACACCACTGGCAAATCAATCACAGCTTTACTTCAAGTCAACATTAATCTTAAAAGACTTTGAGATTCCAACTCGAGTCACATCCCATGTTAAACAAATGCATGTTTGAGTGTACAAGCAAAAACTACATTTGAATTTTTAGATTTACCACCTATCATCAGCTGAGCTCTGCAATTTCTGGGGCTGCACCCAGACCATTCTGGAGAAGAAAAAAAACACATGACCATACTGCTGGAAGCAACAAAGGTTTGAGAATACTGTTACCATGAGATAGTCACCTTCCGAGACAAAAGTTGCACATTCAAGAAATGGGTTTCAAGTGCGAATAGCTCTAAGTTGCTGAAATTTTTGTTGTCAGATCTGAACGCTGGTAGAAAGCCACACCACCGTCTGACATACAATCCAGGAGCCTAAAAGGGAAATCCAAAACAATTTACACAAGGCTTCCTTTCACATATCCCAGAATCAAATTTCAAGGGAGCTCCTTTAATTATACTTGCAGTTGTGTCACAAGGAGTAAGCCGTGGTCTGTCTCAAGACAGATTACATTCCCAGTTAAGCTCTATTTGTAGATATGGACTTTATGAAACAGAATGGGATGGAGGGTGGTGAGAAGTAGCTGCTTGGTAACACTGTTCAAACCTTTAGTTCAACTGCCATGGAGGGAACATGTTTCAGTAAAACATCCCATAACCCAACTATTTTTTCATTCCTCCACAACCAACTCCTTTAGTCTCGGGACTAATTTATCTCAGGATAAATGTCCTGGCCAGCATTTATCCTTCGACCAACACCTAAAACAGATTAACTGGCTATTATCTCATTACTGTTTGCGGGAGCTTGCTGTGCACAAAGTACACTGCCACACTCCCTACATTACAACAGTGTCTAAACGTCAAAAGCACAAGATTGGCTGTAAAGTGCTTTGGGATGTCCAGAGTTCGTGATGGCACTATATAAATAATGCAAGTTTTTCTTTATATATGTGGAGTTATTAAAATGAATTTTACATCTTAGTTTCAGGCCCCGGTATCTTCTCGATAAAAAGAGGATGCAAAACGTCCTGAGGTTGCGAAAGGCATCACAAAAATACAAATCTTTCTTTGGCTCTGCTTCGCTCTCCCAAATACCTTGGCCGAAACTGGAAATTCAGTGTGGGGGAACTGTGGGAGTGAAGGGGTCTCCAGCCACTACACACAATCACAGTGTATTACTGTCTCAATTCAAACAGGCTATCATAAGAACAATGAAGGAGTTTAGCCTTGTTAAGAGATTTGCAGAGGGTTTTTTAATTCAGTCATTAGGATTTTTTTTTTTTAAAATAGCTGCAGCCAGAATTTTGTCCCAAGCTTAACTTCATACAATTGTTCCAAAATTCATCTGTGGTCTGCTAAGCCTGAGGGAGGAGCCAACCTACTTTTGAAAGAGAACAGAGTATCTGTTTTGTTCAATTATTTGCAGTTATTTTCAAAATGTGGTCAACAGCACCTCAACTTCAGGAAGTCCTAGCAACTCATTTTTGTGATATTTAGCATGCATTAAGTGTTAGACATGGCTCAGTAGTAGCACTTCACCCCCGAGTCAGCTGCTGTGGGTTCAAGTCCCACTTCAGAGACTCGGGCACAAAAAGCTAGGCTGGCACTCCAGTGCAGTACTGAGAAGGTGCGGTCTTTAGGATGAGGCATTAAACAGAAGTCCTGTCTGCTCCTTCAAGTGGATATAAAAGATTTAATGGCACTATTAAGAGGAAAGTTCTCCCCTCCTGGCCAATATTTATCCTGCAACCAACATCGCAAAAAACAGACTAATTGGTCATTTCACATTGCTGTTTGTGGGATCTTTCTGTGCACAGATTGGCTGCCGCATTACAACAGTGAGTACACTTCAAAAGTACTTAATTGGTTGTAAAGAGCTTTGGGACGTCCTGAGGTGCAAGTCTTTTTCTTTTATTTGACCACGCAGCCCTCACAGTTGAGCTGGTTATGTCCTCTGGTGATGACACGTGATCTGTCCAGCAGGAGGCACTTCTGCTTTCCCCTTCCCAAGTATTCATGCAGGTCAGGACCAAATTTTACCACTACAGCTAGGATCAACTAACTCAGCACAAACTGGGAGTCTGGGCCTGGAACCTGCTCGCCTGCATGACACAAGTACAGGGCTACCTTTAGAAAGAAATTGGGAGAAGTTCATCATCTGGTAGGACATCTTCAATAGAAACATGAAATGCTACCTCCTGGAATTTATAGGACAATCCAAATTGCTTATAATTTGGTACAAGACAGTATCAGCTGTGGCTCAGTGGGTAGCACACTCACCTGAGTCAGAAGGCTGTGGGTTCAAGTCCCACTCCAAAAACTTGAGCACAAAAAATTAAGCTGACTCTCCAGTGCAGCGCTGAAAGTGCGTCTTTCAGATGAGACGTTAAACCGATGCACTGTCTACCCTCTCAGGTGGATGTACACGATCCCAAGGCACTATTTTGAATAGCAGGAGAATTGTCCCTGGTGTCCTGGCCAATATTTATCCCTCAAATCAACATTTGAAGCATAAAGCACTTTGAGACATCCGGTAGTCGTGAAAGGTGCTATAGAAATGCAAGTATTTCTTTTAAGATGGTTCACAACGACCCTAAACAAAGCTACTCATCCCATTTTCTCTCCATCACTAAGACGACCTACTTTGACCTTTGTAATGTCAGCTGCAACCCTCATCCATAAGAATGCAATAGGAGCTGGAGTAGGCCATTTGGCCGCTCGAGCCTGCTCCACCATTCAATAAGATCAAGGCTGATCTGATCCTGGCCTCAACGCCACTTTCCTGCCCGCTCCCCATAACCCTCGACTCCCTTATCATTCAAAAATCTGTATTTCCATCCATACCTTGTCACCTCTTGACTATTCCAATATTCTCCTGGTCAGCCTCCCACCCTCTGCAAACTCCAACTCACTCAAAGCTCTGCAGTCCATATCCTCTCCACACCAGGTTCCACTCATTCATACCCCTTCCTCATTAATCCAAAGTGCTGCCCAGTCCTCAACACCTCAAACTTTAAATTCCCATTCCTGCCCTTCATGGCCTCACCTTTCCCCTCACTCAGTAACTTCCTCCCCCAGGAACCCTTCTTCGGATTCTCTGTTCCTCTGACTCTGGCCTTGTGCATCTCCCCTCTCTTCACCCCACCATCAGTGGCTATGCTTTCAGCCCCCTAGGCACCTTGCACTGGAATTCCCTCTGCCTCTCCACTTCCCTCGCCTCCTTTTAAAAAGGTCCTACTTAAAAAGCAACCTCTTTGACCACTCCTCCTAAACGTTCCTCCTGTGGCTTTGTGCCCTTTTTGTTTTAATTACACCTCCACTACCTAAAAGGCGATATAAATGCACATTGTTGTGTTAGCAGTCTGAACACTGCTGCACTAAACCAAGACGTCCCAGAAAAGTGAGGAGACGGGTGTAGTCTGAACACAGCATTAGTCACTGCTCAAAATTGCAACTTTAAAGTTTGAAACCACAGTTGGGACACAGAAGACTGGACATGCATAATTTATACATTTTACCAAATGTACATCTGATATAACATTCAGGATCTGAAGCCTAATTGGATGATGATAAAGAGGTAGCTGCTTCTTAGAAACAGTCCTACTTGGAAGCGCACTCACTGGCTGAGCAGCAAATTGAACCAAATGTATAGAGTTACAGATTAACTGCTACATATGTTTAAACAAAGGCCCCCTTTCATCCCTCTGTCCAATAGCCAAGCTAGTCAACTGGAAGTGTAGAGCTCACAAATCAGAATAGCAACTGTTTCATAAAGTACTTACTTGGTATCAGGCAATGAGTGGTCATTATCCAGACTTCTCATTTATTAATTAGTGAAACTCAGATACAACAACTAGAAATAAACAAATTAAACGTGACTTTAATACTTTGAAAGTCTGGGGGGGTTTTCCACTTGTGTATAACAACACAACTGGTCAACGTGGAAAGATTTAATTGACAGCAGAGTCATTGGATAAACATCGAAGTACAACTGGCTGAACTTTCTGGTATTTCCACAGATCTGAGACAGTGGAGTACATTACCCCATATTGATATTTCTGAAATTTAGAATACACCTCGTACATCAGACACAATGGAATGCAATGCAGCACCACCCTACACTTGAGTCATCAAGTAGAATATAAAATCCCAGCCACACCAGATACAGTACATCTAATTAGCAAAGCATCACCACTGTGCAACAATGTACCGAATCTAACTTTCTATGCCTATTCCATATCTAAACTGTTGCAGGAAAGAAAGGCTTTTCAAACACAAACTGGAGCTATCTAGCACATGTAAAATTAGAATAATGATTCATTCAATTTGCACGGAGTGCACTAGACCAAGCAAGAGCTGAGTTCTATAAATACTCAAACAAATTTACATTAGCAGGTTAAAAGGACTACATTCAAAACCTGCGCGGTCATGACCTCGGGTCTTCAATGCTCAACACATAGGACATTACATTTTAGTTGGTTTGGATTGTTTGGTAGATGGGGCAGGTCATTATCCAGTTTGGTATTAAGCTTTTTAAAATCAGGCAATGCTGCAAAAATACCAGGGCTCAACAGTAGCACTCTCGCCTCAGAGTCAATAGGTTGTGGGTTCAAGTCCCACTTGAGGCTTGAGCACATAATCTCGGCAGACACTCCATTGCAGTACTGAGGGACTGCTGTGCAGTCGAAGGAGCCATCTTTTTTATGAGACATTAAACCGAGGCCCCGTCTGCCTATCAGGTGCATTTAAAAGATCTCACTGCACTATTTGAAGAGCAGGGCAGTCCTGCTCAATATCTGTCCCTCAAACATCACCAAAACAGATTATTTGGCTATTTATCTCTTTACTGATTGTGCACAGCTCTCACAAATTGGCTGCTGAACATCCCGACATTACTACACTTCTGACCACTGTGAAGCACTGACCATACACTTGATCAGCTCTGCTGGGCAGGCCACATAGTCCGGATGCCGGACACGAGACTCCCTAAGCAAGCGCTCTACTCGGAACTCCTTAACAGAAAACGAGCCAAAGGAGGGCAGCAGAAACATTACAGGGACATCCTCAAAGCCTCCCTGATAAAGTGTAACATCCCCACTGACATCTGAGAGTCCCTGGCCAAAGACCACCCTAAGTGGAGAAAGTGCATCCGGGAGGGCACTGAGCACATCCAAGTCTCAACGCCGAGAGCACGCAGAAATCAAGCACAGGCAGCGGAAAGAGAGTGCGGCAAACAAGTCCCACCCACCCCTTTCCTCGACGAATGTTTGTCCCACCTGTATTCTGTTCAGCCACCTAAGAACTCAAGCTAAGAGTGGAAGCAAGTCTTCCTCGATTCCGAGGGACTGCCTATGATGATGATGACACTTCTAAAGTACTTCCCCAGTTTATTTTTTATAATTGATTGTTTCACTTGATGAATCCAAAGTGACATCAGAATCCCTCGCAAATAGGAATATGTGATGAAGAATGTTTAAAAATTATTTTCAAACCAAAGCAGTTTGTCAATTCCATTAAAATTTGAATAAAATTGTTAAAACCCGTTTTTCCTCTCACTTGACATTTAAATGAAATACCAAGTTAAAGTTATTATGATGCACAGATACAATATTGCTTAATCAAGCAGTGGCACAAATTAAATGGGTGATTATTTAAAAGCATGCACTAGACTAGGGCAGTGATCAGTCATTGAGGTGGGTCATTTCCCCCACACACACACACTTTTTTTTATATAAAGAGAGGCAACTTTCACACTTAACATGCTCTGTAAATGGAATTGCAATACACAACATCTACACCAATTGCTCACACCATTTACTCCCGCTGCCTTGCTCTGTGATCTATCTCCATGCCCCAGCCTCACAGTGCTATTCTGATGTATCCCAGCACAAGCTTCTCCTGTCACATCCATATAATCACCTCCAGGGTATCCCACGATTTCATCCTGACCCCCTCTACTTCCTAATCTGTACATTGTAACTCAACAATATCCATAAGTACAGGGTTGGCTTCTATCCTTATGTATGTGGACGATACCCAGATCAACCTCCCCACCACCATCCTAGATTCTGCACCTGTCCATTATCAGTTTGGGGATCAACAGTTACTTTCTGTAGTTTAACAGTGGCTGTTGCCAGAGGTTTTGCGCCTTAGATCCCAATTCCCAACTGTTCACTCAGACTGAGCCCAATAGTGCACGGCCTCAATGTCCTATTTCACCTCCACGATCAGCTCTGTGCTGTCAGAAAGCCAGTGTGATGTAGAAGTTGATCTTTAGCCCAACCCCCACCTTCACCACTTCACCTGCTCCACCCTACCCTGTGTCACAGTTAAACACTTTTGGCACCTCTATACTTCTGCAAAGCTCTCCATTCCTTCACAAACTCCAATTTGTCTAGATCTCAACCACTCACATCCTGACCCGCACCAAGTCCTAACCATCTAACTCTTGCCTAGGTATGACCCCCACTTGCTGAAGCACCGTGGACATTTTGCTATGAAAACGGTGTTAGAAATGCAAGCTGTTGTTCAACTCTGGGCTAGAAGATGAGCAAACAGAAGATGAGATCACTGGCAAACTACAAGAATGTAGCTATGCAAAAATGTAATTATGCAAGAACTTTTTAAACGCAAGGAAAAATTGCTGTAGTTACCACTATCACATTGTCCTTAAATATGATCAAACCTCTTCCCCAATATATTTACATAGTTCTTTATCACAACCTTTAGAGCATCCCCAAACACTTTAAATACACAATTTATTTGCCGTGAAGTCCCTGTTGCTATGCATTAGGGTTGCCAACCCTTCAGAATTGCCTCGGGAGTCTCCAGAATTTAAAGAAGAATCTCCCAGACACTGCTGAAAACAGCCCAGGGTAAAATCATAGGGGCATTAAAACAATTACTGGTTTTCTTTTTCCATTTGCTTTAAACACTTTTGTTTGAGTTATAAAAATACTGGACATGGGGTAAAACAGCTATTTGACTGAGATTCAGGTAATGAAGAGTCTGTTTGCTTTCCAATTGACACCGCAAATATGGATACGTTGGGCAGCCAATGTCCAGCGTGGGGACAGGGAAGCAGGAAGTCAATTGATGAAACCTCACCAGAATACAGTCCATGATAGACATTTAGCACACAGCAAGGTCCCACAAACTGGTCACTAAACAACTGGTTAATTTGGCAGCAGTGGTTCAGGGAGGAATGTTAGCCAGGACACCAGAACACTGTTCAAAAATATGTTGTTTGAATAGTTCCACAAGATCTTTAACAGGCCAAATCTCAATTTAACATCTCATCCGAAGCACATTACCTCTGACAATGCAGCGCTCTGTCAGTACTGAAATGCGAGCCTAGATTATGTGCTCAAGCCCTGAAGTGGGGTTTGAACCCCTGACCTTGTCAGAGGGGAGTGCAACCCACTGATCCAAGGTTATACTTATTTGCCCCCTTATTGCACCAGTTTGTCTCCTCCTCCCCATAAATAGATAAGTAGTATTTCACCATCTCCATCAAGCAATGGTTGGTGCTATTTGAGTAATGTCAATACTTGGTTCTGTTATACCCTGCATGCTCAGCGTGGATACACTGGGTTCTGTTATACCCTGCATGCTCAGCGTGGATACACTGGGTTCTGGTGCAATCTGCATTCTCCCCATGGATGCACATGGGTTGTGTTACAATTTACATGGATACCCTCAAACAAAATAGCCTGTTGCAAAACATCCAACAGCAGCTTACACTACAGCAATTTCCAAAAAAAAAGCAAGGCTGTGGGATACCAACATTATGCTACCTCACATAGAAACATAGAAAGTAGGTGCAGGAGTAGGCCATTCGGCCCTTCGAGCCTGCACCACCATTCAATATGATCATGGCTGATCATACAACTTCAGTACCCCATTCCTGCTTTCTCTCCATATCCCTTGATCTCTTTAGCCGCAAGGGCCACATCTAACTCACTTTTGAATATATCTGGCCTCAACAACTTTCTGCGGTAGAGAATTCCACAGGTTCACAATTCTGAGTGAAGAAGTTTCTCCTCATCTCGCTTACCCCTTTTCCTTAGACTGTGACCCCTGGTTCTGGACTTCCCCAATATCAGGAACATTCTTCCTGCATCTAATTTGTCCAATCCAGTCAGAATTTTATATGTTTTTATGAGATCCCCTCTCATTCTTCTAAATTCCAGTGAATATAAGCCTAGTCGATCCAGTCGTATATCAGTCTGGTGAACCTTCACCGCACACCCTCAATAGCAATAATGTCCATCCTCAGATTTGGAGACCAAAACTGTACACAATATTCCAGGTGTGGTCTCACCAAGGCCTTGTACAACTGCAGTAAGACCTCCCTACTCCTATACTCAAATCCCCTCGCTATGAAGACCAGCATGCCATTTGCTTTCTTTACAGCCTGCTTACCTTCAATGATTGATGTACCATAACACCCAGGTCTCGTTGCACCTCCCCTTTTACTAATCTGTCATTCAGATAATAATCTGCCTTCCTGTTTTTGCCATCAAGTGGATAACTTCACACTTATCCACGTTATACTGCATCTGCCATGCATTTACCCATTCACCTAACCTGTCCAAGTCACTCTGCTGCCTCCTAGCATTCTCCTCACAGCTCGCACTGCCATCCAGCTTAGTCTCATCTGCAAACTTGGAAATATTACATTCAATTCCTTTGTCTAAATCATTAATGTATATTGTAGATAGCTGGGGTCCCAGCACTCAACCCTGTGGCACCCCACTAATCACTGCCTGCCATTCTGAAAAGGACCCGTTTATTCCCACTCTTTGTTTCCCGTCTGCCAACCAGTTCGCTACCCACGTCAATACATTACCCCCAATATCATGTGACTTAATTTTGCACGCTAATCTCTTGTGTGGGACTTTATCAAAAGCTTTTTGAAAGTCCAAATACACCACATCCACTGGTTCTCCCTTATCCACTCGACTAGTTACATTCTCAAAAAACTTTAGAAGATTTGTCAAGCATGATTTCCCGTTCATAAATCCATGCTGACTTGGACCGATCCTGTCACTGCTTTCCAAAT
Organism: Pristiophorus japonicus; assembly: GCF_044704955.1. Taxonomy (NCBI): domain Eukaryota; kingdom Metazoa; phylum Chordata; class Chondrichthyes; family Pristiophoridae; genus Pristiophorus; species Pristiophorus japonicus. Next base: position 103,942,600 of record NC_091982.1, read on the forward strand.
GCGCTGCTATTACATCTTTAATAATTGATTCCAGCATGTTCGCCACCACCGATGTCAGGCTAACCGGTCTATAATTCCCTGCTTTCTCTCTCCCTCCTTTTTTTTTTTAAAAAAGTGAGGTTACATTAGCTACCCTCCAATCCATAAGAACTGAACCAGAGTCCATTGAATGTTGGAAAATGACCACCAATGCATCCACTATTTCTAGGGTCACTTCCTTAAGTACTCTGGGATGCAGACGATCATGCCCTGGGGATTTATCGGCCTTCAGTCCCTTCAATTTACCCAACACCATTTCCTGACTAATAAGGATTTCCCTCAGTTTCCCCCTTCTCACTAGACCCTCGGTCCCCTAGTATTTTCAGGAGGTTATTAGTGTACCAAAGTATTTGTTCGATTGGTCTGCTATTTCCTTGTTCCCCATTATGAATTCCCCTGATTCTGACTGCAAGGGACCTACATTTGTCTTCACTAATCTATAGAAGCTTTTGCAGTCAATTTTTATGTTCCCTGCAAGCTTATTCTCATACTCTATTTTCCCCTTCCTAATTAAACCCTTAGTCCTCCTCTGCTAAATTCTAAATTTCTCCCAGTCCTCAGTTTTGCTTCTTTTTCTGGCCAATTTATATGCCTCTTCCTTGGATTTAACACTATCCCTAATTTCCCTTGTTAGCCACGGTTGAGCCATCTTCCCTTTTTTATTCTTATGCCACACAGGGATGTACAATTGTTGTGGTTCATCCATGTGATCTTTAAATGTCTGCCATTGCCTATCCACCGTCAACCCTTTAAGTATTATTCTCCAGTCTATCCTAGCTAATTCACGTCTCATACCGTCAAAGCTTCCTTTCCTTAAAACAATTCTCTAAGCTCAGTAGCTAGCTCACCAAAGAATTCAGAGAGAAACCGGTAATATCACTTAAAAAGCTGAGTAATGGTCTAGCCTACCTCACTGTTCCCAAATTCAAATACTATAGTCCACTGAACAAGCATGCATTTCCCTTGAGGACTACTTGAATTCCATGCAAAACACCAAATGCAAAGTTAAGACTTAATGCCCCATTGGTGGGTGAATGACACAATCAGCCCTCAACTCTCCCTGTGCTGTGACTAATGGGTTTGAACTGGTAGTTGAGAATCTGAACAGCAGAGGAATCTCAACCATTTCCCCTGTAATCATGAGCTTAGCTCACAGGACGTTTAAATACCCAATTACTACATTGGTGGCAGCACGGAAAGCAAACCAGCCTCAAGACAAAAGGTACAACAGGCACCGCCTTCACAAGTCCCAAATTAGCCCAAAACAGAAAAGTAGTGTGTAAGAGTTTCTTTTTTAGGCAGGGTGGGAAGGTGGTTAAAGCGAGCCCAAGTCTGAGAGAAGATTCTCAATTCAGATTGTTGCTCAACATTCCAGAGTTTGAGCATTTTGAATATAGTTTAAAAAAAAGTTTATTTGGTCACATTGTTTTTTTTCCCCACTTCAGTGCGGAAAAATACACACACTCGGGGCTGCTATACGTGGCAGGAAAAAACTACTGATCACAGGCGCCTTGCACACTCACTTCTGTCAGTGGGGGGGGGGGGGGGGGGAATAAATCCCCAACTTTTGTGAGCTACCAAATTCAAACTATTCCACCGCATTTTGGAAGACGGGAACTGGCCATTTTCCCCAACAGTTTGAGGCAGTGAGCCGAGAGAGACGCTGCTGCTTCACCCAGTGAGGATCCTGCCTCAATCCCGCGCTCTTCTTCATGTCCCTTTGCGGGGCGCCCCCTCCCTCCATCCATCCCCCCCCCCTACCCGGGGGCCCCTCGGGAGGGCCGAGACACCACTCACTCACAGCCAGAACCTCAGTACTTACAGTTAGGAGAACTTGTGTTGCCCCTGCAGCCTCTGGCTCTAGCGCTGCGCTGCCACTGCGGAGGGCGAGGACACCGCGCCGACCTGCCCAGCTCCAGATGCTCGCTGCGCTGCCTGGCTCCCGCCGCCGCCCATTGGATAGCGTTCATTCCAGCCGCACCAATCCCAGAGCGCCGGTGGACGATTGGTCGGTCGGGCTGTCCATCACACAAGCTGCTGTCTGGGATGGTGTTACCTGCAGGGAGAGCCCAGGCTGCTGGCCCACTGACCGCGCCATGGGGAGATGTAGCACAGGCAGCAAGGCTCACATACTCGCCCATTTCCCCTTCTCCTGTGTTTTTGCCTCTTAATTGAACCCTTAAAAAGGAGACACTGTGTTTGCCCCAGTGTCATCAAACTAAAAGCTCAAACAAAAAAGTGCCCCATTTTCAGAAGGGACACTACCAATAAGCCCCCAAATCATTAAAACAAAAAGACAAAGGAAACTTAACAATTTAAATAATGTTTCCAGCCGTGTCGACCACACGCTCCAGTCCCTGCAGTGCCCATCGCCCGTGGAAGCCCCGAGCGTACCAACATGCTGGAGTGGAACTAAACTACAGAACCAGTGGGAAGCGGTTTAACCTACGCCGCCTCCAGGCCAGGTCCAAGATTACCCCAACCTCTGTCGTTGAGCTGCAGTATGCGGACGACACCTGCGTCTGCGCACATTCAGCGGCTGAACTCCAGGATATAGTCAATGTATTCACTGAGGCATATGAAAGCATAGGCCTTACGCTTAACATCCATAAGACAAAGGTCCTCCACCAGCCTGTCACCGCCGCACAGCACTGCCCTCCGATCATCAAGATTCACGGCGCGGCCCTCGACAACGTGGACCATTTTCCATATCTCGGGAGCCTCTTATCAATAAAGGCAGACATTGATGCGGAGATTCAACATCACCTCCAGTGTGCCAGTGCAGCCTTCAGCCGTCTGAGGAAAAAAGAGTGTTTGAAGACCAGGCCCTCAAATCTACCACCAAGCTCATGGTCTACAGGACTGTAGTAATACCCGCCCTCCTGTATGGCTCTGAGGCATGGACGATGTACAGAAGGTACCTCAAGTCGCTGGAGATATATCACCAACGATGTCTCTGCAAGATCCTGCAAATCCCCTGGGAGGACAGACGCACCAACATCAGTGTCCTCGACCAGGCTAACATCCCCAGTATTGAAGCACTGACCACACTCAATCAGCTTCGCTGGGCAGGCCACATAGTTCACATGCCAGATACGAGACTCCCAAAGCAAATACTTTATGCGGAGCTCCTTCATGCTAAACGAGCCAAAGGAGGACAGCGGAAACCTTATAAGGACACCCTCAAAGCCTCCCTGGTAAAGTGCGACATCACCACTGACACCTGGGAGATCCTGGCCGCAGACCGCCCAAGGTGGAGAAAGTGCTTCCGGGAGGGCATTGAGCTCTTCGAGTCTCAATGCAAAGAGCGCGAAGAGGCCCAGCGCAGGCAGCGGAAGGAGCGCACGGCAAACCAGCCCCACCGACCCCTTCCCTTGACGAATAACTATCCCACCTGTAACAGGGTCTGTGGCTCTCGTAACAGACTGTTCAGCCATCAAAAGAACTCACTTTGGGAGTGGAAGCAGGTCTTCCTCGATTCCGAGGGACTGCCTATGATGATGATGATGATGATGATACCAACATACACCGTATGCTCTTTCTCCAATGCCACTCGGGCAGAGACAAAGCCACAGTAGAGAGACGGGCTGCCCTTAGTTTTTGCTTCCTCCTAGCTTTTGGAGATTGTTAAAGTCTTGTCCAGACTCCAATGGCAGAATTGCTACTTTCTGTCAAATTTGTTGGTACACATCTGTAATGCAAAAAGAACTGTTGCAACCCTACTAAGTTGTGTATGAAATGTCTTCACTTCCATTAAGTTGTTACAGCTTCAGTTTGCACCTTTAACTTCACAATAGTTCAATTGTGCACTCTTCCCACAGGATGGATTGGGGTGAGGAAGACCATTTGGCCCTTCTGAATTCAGCCATCGGAGAAAGAATTCAGTTTCCACACCACAGCATCGAATTTAAATGATTCCGGGATTTGTGCCTCCACTACATCGTTCCTGGTAATCAACAATTTGCATTTGCATCGCATATTTACTCTGGTAAAATGTCCCAAGGCATTTGTGAAAGGGATTGAAAGAAAGACTTGAATTTATATCATACCTTTCATGACCACAGGACATCACAAAGCACTTAACAGCCAATTAAGTATTTTGATAGACAATTTATGCACAACAAGTTCTCACAAACAACAATGAGATAATGACTAGATAATCTGTTTTAATGATGTTCGTTGAGGGATAAATATTGGCCAGGACACCAGGGAGAACTCCCCTGCTCTTCTTCATAATAATGCCATGGGATCTTTTACCTGAGAGGGCAGACAGGGCCTTGGTTTAACATCTCATATGAAAGACAGCACCTCCAGCAGTGGATCACTCCCTCAGCACTGCATTGGAGTGTCAGCATAGATTTTGCACTCAAGTCTCTGGAGTAAGATTTGAAACCACAACCTTCTGACTCAGGCAAGTGTGCTATCACTAAGCCATAGCTGATACAGATTGGGCTGGTCAGCACCCTTTGGGGGAAGACCTTATTGATATCAGTCCTGCATTTGGCTTTCATTGGTTTGAACCTCCCTCTACCTCTACTGTCATAAGTTTACGCTGAAGTAGTGTTCCAGGTTTAATTTTTTTATTCTATTTACGATCTTATATATAGTTCTGTAAGGTCCTCTGAGAACCTGAAATGTCCAGGTCCCTCCAGACTTGCCCCATATGTCAACTATTTGACTGCTTAGTCTTGTGGCTCTTCTCTAGATTGCTTCTAGGGCTTGAATGTTTATAATTTATTACAATATGGAAAATGTGCAGTTAAAGCATAACTTCCTCCAATTTACAATCTATTTTGACTACATGGTTAAGCATTGTTTGCTTTGCTGATTGCTGCTCCACAGTAATTGGACATGTTGAGCAAATAGCTCAGATAATAGTCATAACACTCGAGCAACTCCACCTTTAACTATTTCTATCTGCTCTGTCTAGATTACACTTATTTTTTTTTTAAAACAGCAAATAAAGTCCTTTGTCAAGTCTAAAAAGGTGTATTAAAGATCAAATCTACACAATTTATTTAAAGCTCAAAGCCTTTTCAGGAAGCTGAAAAGATCTTAATAGATGAAGTCACATGAAAACATAGTGCTGGCTGTGATTTTCAATTTAGTAAAAGTGCTTGAATTTCCGACAGAGCCACTTATACAAATATGTAATGTAACACTAATGCAATACAATTCTCAGACCGGTTTCCTATCCTTCAGCCAATCTTAGCATTTACCTCAAATCCCCATCACTTAAAGATTAAATAGTAATTTCTTGTGTGGAATTTTGTCAAAAGCTTCTTGGAAATCTAGGTAGAGTGGCGGAGCAAGTGTGGGTCAGGGACTCATCACCCCCGCCCAATCATTTTAAGATTGGCCAATGCATCTTTGAAGGACTGACTCCATTTCACTCCCAGGTACCTCTGTTACTTGTATTCGGACTCCAGGTTCAGCATGCGAATCTGTGTAATTCCTAACTCAGGTTTCAGACTGGATGGTTTGGCATTCCCCAGTTCCCACCTCGGTCCCAAGTTAACCATATTTTCAGTTCAAGAGCACCCTTCCCCCAATTGGCCAAATGAAGCTCCACTACTATAAGGGTAAATCAAATCATTCGGTCCTGCTGTCCATTTAACATATCATTTGCTGAATAATTGGAGATACAGTACATTTGCAAACAAGCAATCTTCAGTGAACACAGCAACTGAATTCAATCAGCATGTAATATTGGGTTTTCTGCTAACTACCTACCTGATTAACTGAGGTATGAATTACATTTCACTGATTGTGACTCTTGCCAAAATATTATTCACATCTCTCAACAGACATGATACAATCATGTCCACATTTTTGTGGTCTAACACACCACCTAATGATTTCTTGTGTATTAGCAAATATTTCCTCATAAGAACATAAGAAATAGGAGCAGGAATAGACAATTCATAACTTTGGGCCTACTGCTATTCAATGAGATCATGGCTGATCTTCTACCTCAAATCCACCTTCCTGCACAATCCCCAAATCCTTTGATTCCCTTTAATATCCAAAAATCTATTAATCTCTGTCTTGAATATACTCAATGACTGAGCATTCACAGCCCTCTGGGGTAGTGAGTTCCAAAGATTCACAACCCTTTGGGTGAACACATTTCTCCTCATCTCAGTCCTAAATGGCCGACTGCTTATTCTGAAACTGTGAGCCCTAGTTCTAGACTCCCCAGCCAGGAGAAACATCCTCCCTGCATCTACCCCGTCAAGCCCTGTAAGACTTTTAGATGTTTTAATGAGCTCACCTCTCATTCTCCTAAATGCTAGGAATATAGGCCTAGTCTCCTCAATCTTTCCTCATCGAACAATCCCCCCATCCCAGGAATCAGTCTGGTGAACCTTCATTGCACTCCCTCTATGGCAAGTGTATCCTTCCTTAGCTAAGGAGACGAAGACTGTACACAGTACTCCAGGTATGATCTCAGCAAGGCCCTATATAATTGCAGTAAGACTTCTTTACTCATATTCCGATCTTTTTGTAATAAAGGCCAACATACCATTTGCTTTCCTAATTGTTTGCTGTACCTACATGTTAATTTTCAGTGATTTGTGTCCAAGGACACCCAGATCACTCTGAATACCAACATTTCATAATCTCTCACCATTTAAAAAATACTCTGTTTTTCTATTTTCCTATCAAAGTGCATAACTTCACATTTCTCCACATTATATTACATTTGCCATGCTCCTGCCCACTCACCTTCTATATCCCTTTAAAGCCTCTTTGCATCCTCCTCATAACTTACTTTCCTACCTAGCTTTGTATCATCAGCAAACTTGGATGCATTACACTTGATTCCCTCATCTAAATCATTGATATAGATTGTAAATAGCTGTGGCCCAAGCACTGATCCTTATGGTACCCCACCAGTTACAACCTGCCAACCCAAAAATGTCCTGTTTATTCCTAGTCTCTGTTTTCAGTCCATAGTCTTTAGTTCCCCGTTTTCTTTCTGCCTCCTTTCTTATTTATGGGGATTATGATTGCTACCTTCCAATATGCAGGAACCATTCAAGAATCTAGGGAATTCTGGAAGATCAAAACTAATGCATCCACTATCTCTGTAGCCACCATTTTTAAAATCCTAGGATGTTGGCCATTAGGTCCAGGGGATTTGTCAGCTTTTAATCCCATTAATTTCTCCAGTACTATTTCTTTACTACTGTTAATTTCTTTAGGTTCCTCATTCTCACTGGACCCTTTTGTTGCCCACTATTTCCAAAATGCTTTTTATGTCTTCTTCCGTGAAGACAGATACAAAGTATTTGTTTAATGTCTCTGCCATTTCCTTATTACCCATTATAATTTCTCCTGTCTCTGCCTGTAAGGGATCCACATTTACTTTCATTAATGTCGTCCTTTTTACATATCTATAGAAGCTTTTACAATCTGTTTTTTATGTCTCTCGCTAGTTTACTCTCATATTCTATTTTCTCTCTCTTCAATTTCTTGATCCTCCTTTGCTGAATTTTAAAATCCTCCCAATTCTTAGGATTACTCCTCTTTTGGGCAACATTATAAACCTCTTCCTTTAATCTATTACTATCTTTAACTTTGCTTGTTGGACACGGTTAACTCCTATGGAGTTTTTATTCCTGAAGGAAATGTATATTTGTTGTGAATTATGAATTATTTATTTAAATGTTTGCCATTGCTTATCTACTATCATATCTTTAAATCTAGCTCCCAACCTACCTTAGTCAACTCACCTCTCATACCTACGTAGTTTGCTTTTTTCAGATTTAAGACACTAGTTTTGGATTTAACTAAATCACACTCAATCTCAATCTCAATATAATTATCTATCATATTATGATTACTGCACCCTTTATTACATGGTTATTAATTAACCCTCTCACATTGCACAATACTAGATCTAAAATAGCCTGTTCCCCAATTGGTTCCGCGACATACTGATCAAAAAAAACAGCTTGAATGCATTCCATGAACTTGTCCTCTGCACGATTACTACAAATTTGGTTGGCCCAGTCTATATGAAAATTAAGTCCCCCTTGTTACATGCACCTCTAATTTCCTGATTTATACTGTGCCCAACATGACAGCTACTGCTAGGAGACTATATATTACCACCAGTGTATTCTGCCTCTTGTTGTTTCTTAGCTCCACCTAAAATGATTTCACATCTTGTTTTTCCGAGCTAAGATCCTTACTCTCCTTTATTATCAGGGCTACACCTATCCCTCTTTACCATTCTTCCTATCTCTTCTAAAAGTCAAGTATCCTGGAATATTTAGTTCCCAACCATGGTCACTCTGCAACATCTCCATAATGGCTATTAAATCAAATCCATTTATTTCTATCTGTGCTGTTGATTCATTTATTTTGTTGCAAATGCTTCACACGTTCAGATATTGTGGCTTTAGCTTTAACTTTTTTCTATTTTTCTCTTATGTCACCTTAGTTACTGATGCCCTATTACCTTTGTTAAGCTCTCTGCCCCTTCCTGACCCACTCTGCTTATTTTTACCCAAATCACTGCTCTGCTCTGCAGCCTTGACATTTCTTTTACTGCTTTTGAATTTATCCTCTCCCGAATCCTTCCACTCCACCTTCATTAGTTTAACGCTCTTTCTACTGCCCTGTTGGTATTAAAGGACAGTCTACTACCAAATGGCAAGTTTGTAGTGCAGAATCTCTAAAGACCTGGGGCTAGATTTTCCACTATTTTTGCATGCTTAACGTCCATTTTACTGCTGAAATGACGTATAATGCCCAGATATCGCCCATTTAGCTACAAAATGGAAACTGACGCCCATTTTTCGGACACTTATCGGCGAGCGTTACTTTCCCCATGTGCGTAATGCTGGGAAAAAGTAATACCGCCCGCCCTCTTTTTTGGGGCGGTATCATCAGAATGAGTGAAATCATCGCTCATAATATTGCCCAGCGTTAGTTTCCGCACAGAGTTAACGCCGAGATTCAATAGTACCGACTGCTCACTTTTTTTTGTCATAAAGAGCCCATTTTCAGACTCTGGACTATTGGGGGTTTACTGTAGGTATATTTTAGTGAAGAAATTATTGCTTCTGATCAATCGCTATTATACTTTCATTGCAATGGGGCCAGCCATTTCTCAGCCTGCATCGATTAATACGCAGATGCTGCAGAGTGCAAATGGCTCAATGTCTGCTGCACATCATCATGTACCCAATTTAAGACGTGCAAGAATGAGGAGGAGATCTAGACCATACACACCCCACACTTACAGGGAAAAGAGGTCTTAACTCGACGTGTCTGAGCACACCTGCCTTCGGAGACTGCGCTTCCACAAGGTGGTGATCACTGAAATATGCAAGCTCATCAGGCCACATATGCAGCCTGCCATCAGGACATCAGTGTCTGTCGAGTCAAGGTCATCGTGGCAATGTCTTTCTACACATCCGGTTCCTTTTGGGCCTCCGCGGTCGAGATTTCCCCTTTGTCTGCATTAGACAGGTCAAGGAGGCCCTGTGCGTACGAAGAATGGACTTTATCAGCTTCCCCATAACCACGGAGGCTCCGACTGATAGGACTGGAGCAGTCTACCACATTGCTATGTTCCCCAGGGTGCAGGGAGCTATACAGTGCATTCACATCGCCATGCTGGCATCTTCTCAGGACCCAGAGCTTTTTCGTAACAGAAAAGGATTTCACTCCCTGAAGGTCAAACTAGTTGTTGACCACAACCAGATCATAATGGCAGTGAATGCCAAATGTCTGGGCAGTTTCAATGAGGCTCACATCCTGCGTGAGAACGTTGTCTCTGACATGTTTAAGAGTCAGCCACAAGGACGATGCTGGATACTTGGTGATAACCAATATGGCATAGCCACCTGACTGACAACCTCCCTGCATGACACCACACCGAGGCCAAGAGCGATACAACCAGAACCACAGAGACACATGAAATGTGGTCCAGAAAACAATAACTGTGCTTAAGCAGCGCTTCAGATGCCTGGACCAGTCAGGAGGGGAGCTGCAATACAACCCTGAGCAAGTAGCTAAATTCATGGTCGTGTGCTCTATGCTACACAACTTGGCTATCAGGAGGGGCCAAGAATTGCCAGAAGGGACTGATGCTCCACCTCAGGAGAGGAAAAGGATGACGAGGGGCTGGATGCTGACCTAGGGCCAGACAATCAGGCTGGCTATGCAACCATGGCCACGCCCTCCTCCAGACCGCAGGAAAGGGCCCGTGGTGGCTACATAGCTGCAAGACTCTTATGTGAGGAGCTGATATCTGAACGATTTGCCTGAAAGAACGTTGCTGTGAGTGACAACGCTAACACACTGCTGTGTGTGTGCAGCTCAGACATCAATGGTGGCCATCACCTTGGTGCCAGTTAAAGTTTACTTTGATTGAAGTTAAGTTTTATTTAACCCTTCCATGTTAAAACGGTCCAGCTATCTGAGACAATGCGCAATAAGGTTATGTTCAATAAAAAATGTTTATACCAACATTGGTCTGAAATCATGAGTATCATGGACAAAAACACCCCACCCCCGCCCACACCCCACTTTTTCCATCATTGACATCAATCACATGTTCAACATGTCCAGCAACACAGAATACAAAGGCAAAGCAGGAGGGTGGTCCCCTCCCCTCATATATTGCAACAAATTGCATACACCCAGATGGAGATATAACACAGCCCTCACATTCCTTCCCCCCCTCCCCTTCTTCTCCCCAACTCTACACCTTCCCCTACTCGCTTCACGCCGCCTGGCCAAAGAGCTCCACAGGCGGTGCCTCATTGGGGGGGGATGAAGGTAGAGGCGGTGGTTGCACAGGTATGGGAGCGAGGGGGTGCTGAGGGGGGAATATCTCTGATCCAGAAGCAGGATCTTGGTCCTGCTTCTCATCTGTCCTTCGCAGTGGTGGTGCGGAACCTAGGGGTGGAGTGCCGCGATCCGGGACCACTGGGCGGCCTGTGCTAGCAGTGTTTCTGGCTATCGCCTCCAGGGCCTCTGCCATCCATGGAACCAGCTGTCGGGATATGCCCTCCAATGCATCAAGGAGCTGGACACCAATGTCTACAGTCCTCCTGGACAACTGTACCATCTCTCCGTTCTCAAGTCGCGCTCATGGACCAGACCTGCCGCATCCACGAAATTTCCGCGTGGGTTGGTGCTATCCTGGGGACAAATGGGGTGCCCTGTGGCGGGTTGCTTGGGGCTGGTACCTCCAGAATGGAGGTGGGAATGACTGGAGGAGCACTAGATGGCCTTGGAGTGGAATGGCTTCCGGAATGTGGCGATGCAGGTTCCTTGAAGTCCGCGCTCTCATCCGTAGAGAACAGACCCAACGGATTGACGGGCGAGAATTGGAGCTCCTCAACAGATGTAGGATCGTCTAGCGAGTCTGGCCCCCACCTTCTGGCTTCTGTGACCTTGCCTGGGGCCGTGCTTCTGGCTGAGCTGCAAAACACAAATGAGGTTATTAGAGGAGAAGAGGGTGCTAGGGTCACAAGATGATTCCAGCGCTACATACAGCATATGCACGACAAATGCACCACCGCTATCAAGATCATCACAGACATCACATTTCATGACCATCAACACATGGTGCATTGCAATGATTTTCATTAGGCCAGCATTATTTCTAGGACAATTTTAGAAATCATCTATCATTTTTGATTGTTCGGATAAGAATGGGTGTGGCATCTATTGACTTCACATCACGCAATGGTGTAAACTTTACTCACGTCACTTCACTTCAGAGTCTGCAGATGCTTGTGTGGCTGTCCGGGTGTGCTTCCCCACGAGTGCGAGCACCCGCTCCTCCATTTCAGTGATGTCGCTGGTGACTGGTGGCCCCCCATCTGTTCGCCTTTGCACGGATCTCATCGTCGAGAGCTTCTTCTGTAAAAGGTGACAGGATGACATGGCATGAGATCTTGCGTGATATCATTGCTAGGTACTATCACAGAGACTGATACAACACATAACCGACAGATGTAATCATGATTATGATAATTATCATTCTTTACGTAAAGACGTGCACTGTGACCGCAGGCTTTGACTACAACATTCCCGGTAAAAGTGAAAGACCTCACATCTGCTGATAGTCACTCATGACTGTTACAAATCAAATTATATAAATACATAAGTACATGTAAATAAACTTAGTACTTTTGCAGATCCCACAAGGTCGTTCCATCATTTGCGGCATTGGTTGCCCTCACGCACCTAGCACCTCGCTGCTATCTCGGCCAATATCTTCTGGTAGGCCTTTGGGATGGGCTTCCCACGCCCTCCTTGGGTCAAATCATCCCAGCGTGACTCAATCTCCTGCAGGAGGGAGGCGTTTGCCTCGTCCGGAACCACCTCGCTCTTTTGCGCCCTCCAATGTGTTCTTCTCCCAGCTCACTGCTGTCGCCAGCGTCAGTCTCCACAGCATGCTGTAACGCTTCCTCCTCTGCCTCCATTATAGGCCAAATTCGGGCAAATATCTGGCTGGTAACAGCTAATTTTTGTTTCCCTATTTGCTCTAAAGCTCTAAACTCTCCTCCTTTCTCCCAAAGCAGCCACACCACACCCACACACGCCTTCAGTCCCTCTCGGCTTCCTCTCTCTCTTTGTCTCCTCTTCTGCGCATGTCATGACCCTTGACCTCCTGAATCGCGGGAATCGAGCATTGTCATGCCGTTGCTAAGGACGGTGACACTTTACGGCAGAAGGTCAAAGAGATTTAACGCTAACGCCCATTTCATATCGTTTGCGGTAACGTCCAATTTAAAAAATGGAGGCTTGGGGCTTTGAAAATGGGCTACAAGCCGGCGATCTGAAAACCCATTTTTACTGCCCACGCCAGAAATACCACCCATTTTTGGACAAAAAATGGGCGGTATTTCTGCACAAAAGTGTAAAATCTAGCCCCTTGTTCTATAATATTTGCTCAGTGCACTAGTGTTGTGGAAATTGCCCTGTTCATACCATGCAGTGATTTCCTCAGCAGTTGGAACAACATTATATATGCCCACTCATAGGCCCCAAGTATCCACACGCTACAAAACGGGCGCCCCTCCGAGCTGGGCGCCCATTTTTCGCGCCAAAAACGGCGCCTGAAAAAAAACGCGCGATTCTGGAGCGCCCTGCAGCTCCATGTCTGCTTGGCGCGGCGCCCAGAGCCTACCATTCGCACCGATTTTGTAAGTGGGAGGGGGCGGGTACCATTTAAATTAGTTTTTTTTCGTGCCGGCAACCCTGCGCGTGCGCGTTGGAGCGTTCGCGCACGCGCAGTGTGAAGGAAACATTGGCACTCGGCCATTTTTGTAGTTCTTTGTAGCTGTTTAATTTTTGAACATTTTTTAATAAAAGCACATTGCCCTTCTATGATCAGCACTGAGGCTTCTTGCAGCAGTGAGAAGGCTGCAGGAAGCCTCAGAAGTTGAGGCAGCCGTTTCCCGACGGCCTCTCCCCCCCCCTGCCGTCGGGAATGGTTGCTCAACTTCTGAGGCTTCCTGCAGCCTTCTCACTGCCTCCTTCCCCCCCCGTCTGCTGTCGGGAACGGTTGCCTCCTCCCTCCCTCCCGTTCGCGGGAACGACGCCACACCGCTGAGCTGACTGAAGCACTTTCACACAGGTAGGAAGATGGTTTATTTAATCTTTTCTTTGTTTATAAATGTTTATTCAGGTTGGATTTATTTGTATAATATTTGTATAAGTATAAATAAGGATTTATTGTAGAATTTAATGACTTCCCTTCCCCGCCTCCCCCCCGCCCCCCCACCTCGTTCTGGACGCCTAATTTGTAACCTGCGCCTGATTTTTTTAATGCGTAGACAAGGTTTTTTCAGTTCTACAAAAATCTTCACTTGCTCCATTCTAAGTTAGTTTGGAGTATGTTTTCACTGTGGAAACTTTGAAATCAGGCGTCAGTGGCCGGACATGCCCCCTTTTGAAGAAAAAATTCTGTTCCAAAGTGAAACTGTTCTAACTGACTAGAACTGCAGAAAAAAAAATGTGGAGAATTGCGATTTCTAAGATAGTCTGTTCTCCACCAGTTGCTCCTAAAAATCAGGCGCAAATCATGTGGAAACTTGGGCCCATTGAGTGGGAGTGGCAGCTTAAGCTTGGTGGGTAGCACTTTGGCCTCTGAGTCTGAAGATTGTGGGTTCCACTCCAGGGATTTATGCACATAATCTTTAGTGCGATACTGAGGGCGTACTTTTGTATGACATGGTAATCCAAGGCTCCGTCTGCCCCGTCAGGTGTAAGTAAAAGATCCTATGACTCTATTCAATGAAGAGCAAGGGAATTCTCCATGGTGTCCTGCCCCATATTTACCCCTCGACCAACACCTAAAACAGATTGTATGGTCATTATCTCATCACTGTTTGTGGGAGTTTGCTGCGTGCAAATTGGCTGCCACGTTTCTTACATTATGACAGTGAGTACAGTTCTACAGTACTTCATTGGCTAAAATATGCTTTGGGCTATGAAAGGTGCTATAAAAATGCAAGTCTGTCTTTTCTTTTATATGTGGAGTTATTAAAATGCATTTTACATCTTAGTTTCTGGCCCTACTGCTAGCCTATCTTCACGACTGGCTGGGAGATTATGCACAGACCAAGAGAATGTAAAGCTGCTTCAGCGCCCTGCAGGGCAGTGCTCAGCCATGTAGTCTGCAGAAAATATGGCTAGAGAGATGTTGTTCTAGGTAGAGCTGTTTCCAAATGTGTTCGTGTACTGTGTAAGAGTGCAAAGGTAAGAGTTTGGGAAGTGGGAGAGTTCGGGCAAGTGGGAGCGGGAGGTGATGCTTTGTCTTGTTTTCCCCACCAGTGCTGACTCCCCGACCTGGAAGGAAAAGAAAACAAAGTGTGACGTCATAGCCAAGAGGGTAAGTGATTGGCTGGTTGATTGGTGAGTAGTTTTTCTTTTTTCCTTATCTTGTCAGTAAGAAACCTTTGGCATTGTTGCCACATTAGGTTATTTTAAGGGTTAAGTCATGGCAGGAGAGCCCAGACCCATGTCATGCTCCTCCTGTGCCATGTGGGAAATCAGGGACACTTCCAGTGTCCCTGACGACTATGTGTGCAGCAGGTGTATTCAAAAGGCTTTTGACAAGGTCCCACACAAGAGATTAGTGTGCAAAATGAAAGCACATGGTATTGGGGGTAATGTATTGATGTGGATAGAGAACTGGTTGGCAGACAGGAAGCAGAGAGTTGGGATAAACGGGCCTTTTTCAGATTGGCAGGCAGTGACCAGTGGCGTGTGTCGAAATCTCAACCTCCGATAAATGACTCAGACACCTTCAGCTCCGGCAGAAGTTTCTTTAATTTACTTGCTAGCAAGGGAAAGGTCACACTCAGTCAATGGTTAAGTGAACACCTCCCAAATGGTACAGTTTCACGAGATATTTATACAGTAAAACCCAAGTTATGGCCTCTCCCTGTGTATTGGCTCTGTCTCGCAGTCAGTGAATACAGATAAAGAGTTAATTACTACATCCTTGTCCTGACATGGTTTCTAGATATTTCCTTTTGTCAGGCTTATTAGTTGGCCAGCCGGCCATTACTCCATGAGAGTGTGGTAATGAGCTATTAGCTGCCTTGCATTGTGTCAGGATTGTCCAGTTTCCTAGTCAGTTATCTTTTTGCATCAAATGGATGAGGTCTCTACAAGAGATAATGGCTGGTGGTTTGAATACTTCGAAAAGGGTGGGGTGGCGTGGAACTGCTGTCGTATTGACAATAGGAGAGCACCATGGGGGGGAGGGGTTACTTGTCTCAGCAGGACTTGCCTCCTAGCTGTCTGGTGGCTATCAGCCCTTTCAAGCCAGGTTTAGCTGTTTATGCAAGGCGACTGCTTTATGCAGAAATTCTGGAAGGACCAGGACTCCATTTTGTTATATATTAAAAAGGGCACAAAAATACTGTGTGGTATCAGCTTAGATAAAAATACATTTCCACATGTGCCGCAGAGTTCAGTGCTGGGACCCCAGCTATTTACAATATACATCAATGATTTAGATGAAGGAATTGAATGTAATATCTCCAAGTTTGCAGATGACACTAAGCTGGGTGGCGGTGTGAGCTGTGAGGAGGATGCTAAGAGACTGCAGGGTGACTTGGACAGGTTAGGTGAGTGGGCAAATGCATGGCAGATGCAGTATAATGTGGATAAATGTGAGGTTATCCACTTTGGTGGCAAAAACAGGAAGACAGAATATTATCTGAATGGTGACAGATAAGGAAAGGGGAGGTGCAACGAGACCTGGGTGTCATGGTACATCAGTCATTGAAGTTTGGTATGCAGGTACAGCAGGCGGTGAAGAAGGCAAATGGCATGTTACATAAGAACATAAGAATTAGGAACAAGAGTAGGCCATCTAGCCCCTCGAGCCTGCTCCGCCATTCAACAAGATCATGGCTGATCTGGCCGTGGACTCAGCTCCACTTACCCGCCCGCTCCCCATAACTCTTAATTCCCTTATTGGTTAAAAATCTATCGATCTGTGACTTGAATACATTCAATGAGCTAGCCTCAACTGCTTCCTTGGGCAGAGAATTCCACAGATTCACAACCCTCTGGGAGAAGAAATTCCTTCTCAACTCAGTTTTAAATTGGCTCCCCCGTATTTTGAGGCTGTGCCCCCTAGTTCTAGTCTCCCCAACCAGTGGAAACAACCTCTCTGCCTCTATCTTGTCTATCCCTTTCATTATTTTAAATGTTTCTATAAGATCATCCCTCATCCTTCTGAACTCCAACGAGTAAAGACCGAGTCTACTCAATCTATCATCATAAGGTAACCCCCTCATCTCCGGAATAAGCCTACTGAATCGTCTCTGTACCCCCTCCAAAGCTAGTATATCCTTCCTTAAGTAAGGTGACCAAAACTGCATGCAGTACTCCAGGTGCGGTCTCACCAATACCTTATACAGTTGCAGAAGGACCTTTCTGCTTTTGTACTCCATCCCTCTCGCAATGAAGGCCAACATTCCATTCGCCTTCCTGATTACCTGCTGCACCTGCAAACTAACTTTTTGGGATTCATGCACAAGGACCCCCAGGTCCCTCTGCACCGCAGCATGTTGTAATTTCTCCCCATTCAAATAATATTCCCTTTTACTGTTTTTTTTCCCAAGGTGGATGACCTCACACTTTCCGACATTGTATTCCATCTGCCAAACCTTAGCCCATTCGCTTAACCTATCTAAATCTCTTTGCAGCCTCTCTGTGTCCTCTGCACAACCCGCTTTCCCACTAATCTTTGTGTCATCTGCAAATTTTATTACACTACACTCTGTCCCCTCTTCCAGGTCATCTATGTATATTGTAAACAGTTGTGGTTCCAGCACCGATCCCTGTGGCACACCACTAACCACCGATTTCCAACCCGAAAAGGACCCCTTTATCCCGACTCTCTGCTTTCTGTTAGCCAGCCAATTCTCTATCCATGCTGATACATTTCCTCTGACTCCGTGTACCTTTACCTTCTGCAGTAACCTTTTGTGTGGCACCTTATCGAATGCCTTTTGAAAATCTAAATACACCACATCCATCGGTACACCTCTATCCACCATGCTCGTTATATCCTCAAAGAATTCCAGTAAATTAGTTAAATATGATTTCCCCTCATGAATCCATGCTGCGTCTGCTTGATTGCACTATTCCTATCTAGATGTCCCGCTATTTCTTCCTTAATGATAGTTTCAAGCATTTTCCCCACTACAGATGTTAAACTAACCGGCCTATAGTTACCTGCCTTTTGTCTGCCCCCTTTTTTAAACAGAGGCGTTACATTAGCTGCTTTCCAGAGTCCAGAGAATTTTGGTCGATTATAACGAATGCATCTGCTATAACTTCGCCATCTCTTTTAATACCCTGGGATGCATTTCATCAGGACCAGGGGACTTGTCTACCTTGAGTCCCATTAGCCTGTCCAGCACTACCCGCCGAGTGATAGTGATTGTCTCAAGGTCCTCCCTTCCCACATTCCTGTGACTAGCAATTTCTGGCATGGTTTCTGTTTCTTCCACTGTGAAGACCGAAGCAAAATAATTGTTTGAGGTCTCAGCCATTTCCATATTTCCCATTATTAAATCCCCCTTCTCATTTTCTAAGGGACCAACATTTACTTTAGTCACTCTTCCGTTTTATATATCTGTAAAAGCTTTTACTATCCGTTTTTATGTTTTGCGCAAGTTTACCTTCGTAATCTATCTTTCCTTTCTTTATTGCTTTCTTAGTCATTCTTTGCTGTCGTTTAAAATTTTCCCAATCTTCTATTTTCCCACTAACCTTGGCCACCTAATACGCATTGGTTTTTAATTTGCCAATTTAAGTGTATCTAAGGGTTAAGTCATGGCCTTCATAGCGAGAGGATTTGAGTATAGGAGCAGGGAGGTCTTACTGCAGTTGTACAGAGCCTTGGTGAGGCCACACCTGGAATATTGTGTTCAGTTTTGGTCCACTAATCTGAGGAAGGACGTTCTTGCTATTGAGGGAGTACAGCGAAGGTTCACCAGATTGATTCCCGGGATGGCAGGATTGACATATGAGGAGAAACTGGTTCAACTGGGCTTGTATCCACTGGAGTTTAGAAGAATGAGAGAGGATCTCGTAGAAACATATAAAATTCTGACGGGATTGGACAGGTTAGAGGCAGGAAGAATGTTTCCGATGCTGGGGAGTTCTAGAACCAGGGGTCACAGTCTAAGAATAAGGGGTAAGCCACTTAGCACCAAGATGAGGAGAAACTTCTTCACTCAGAGTGGTTAACCTGTGGAATTCTCTACCGCAGAAAGTTATTGAGACCAATTCGTTAGATATATTCAAAAGGGAGTTAGATATGGCCCTTACGGCCAAAGGGATCAAGGGGTATGGAGAGAAAGCAGGAAAGAGATACTGAGGTTGAATGATCAGCCATGATCTTATTGAATGGTGGTGCAGGCTCAAAGGCCCGAATGGCCTACTCCTGCACCTAATTTCTATGTTTCTATGTTTCTAAATGACCATAGACGGTCGTACTCCTTAAGCCTCTTACTTTAAGTATGGACATTTCCTTTAGTGCCATAACCCTAACAAAACAATCTCCATCTACAAGTCTACCACTCATGGTGGTCCTGTCAGCTACCTGCATTATCCACTCAACATTCCCTCCTCCCCCCATCCCACTGATCCCTCCCTTCAAGATCCCATTCAACCCTCGTGTCACTCCCAAATGTTATCACAGATGAGCTGCCACAAGGCAAAACTTCCAGAAAGCTCAGAAAATGTTTGAAATAAAAAGTCAGGCTTTCCTCTTCCGCAGTTGCAAAGGGCCAAGACAAACTAGGACTAATAAATTAAACACTGATTAACAATGTCTGAGCTATCCAACTCACCAGGAGGCAGATACAGGTTTCCGCAATGTTTTAGACATTGTTGATAAATTGATTATATACATAAGGCTGGAATTTCTATAACATTTTTCTTTTAAGTGGTGAAGATTAATTAAAAATGTGGTATTGCATCGAACTGAAGAAATCAGTCTCATCCGTGTTAACTTTATAATGCTGCTTGAAAATTACATTGTGTCATGTAACTTACATTATTATATATAACTGTATCCCAACATGCTATACATGACTGTAATAAGATATGACCTGTAACCACCAGCATACCTTACCACCGGGGGTGCACTTGCAAGAGACAGGTATATAAGGACAGGTCTCAGGCAAGTGCAGCATTCCAGAGCTGTGAAGTAAAAGGTGCAGGTCCAGAATGACCTTGACTTCACTACATGCCTCGTGTGAATCTGTACTGAGGTGACAGGACTTTACAGTTGCGACGGGTTACGGGATTACAGAATCCACAGAATGCGAACAACGGATCAGATGAAAAGTACAATGCGGGAGACAATTGGGAGGAATTTATAGAAAGGCTCCAGCAAAGCTTTGTAACCACAGACTGGTTAGGCGACGATATGGCAGACAAGAAAAGAGCCCATCTCTTGACCAGCTGTGGCTCGAAAACATACGCTTTAATGAAGGATCTGTTGGCACCTGAGAAACCAGCAAGCAAGTCGTTTGAAGAATTGAGCACACTGGTAAGAGACCACCTGAAGCCAGCGAGCAGCCTACACATGGCCAGACACAGGTTCTACAGCTACAGATGCAGTGTGGGCCAGAGCATACCCGACTTCGTGGCGGAACTTCGGAGGTTGGCTAGTTTATGTGAGTTCTCCGATGAACTGACGAGAGAAATGCTGAGAGACTTTTTCATTGAAGGAATAGGCCACGCAGGCATATTCCGAAAGCTCATAGAGACCAAGAACCTGACCTTAGAGGCAGCAGCACTAGTTGCACAGACATTTTTGGTCGGGGAAGAAGAAACGAGGTTGATTTACAATGCAGGTACGACATCTAACTAAATAATGGAACAAGGAGTTCACAGCATTAGAAAAGCTGCTACCCCCACACACAGACAAAACCGGCAGAACAGGCTTTCGACAGCAAGCAGTGGCAACAGATGCCATCAAGGGCCACAGGACCGGCCGTTCACACCTCATCAACCCACAATGCGAGCAATCAACTACAAACTGAGAGAAGCTCACGAGAGATCAGCCAGACGCAGCTCATTCTTTGCAAGCAGTCTGTGCTGGAGGTGTGAATGTCAAGGGAATGTCGATTTCAGCAGGCTGTTTGCAGGAACTGTGAATATACAGGGCATTTGGCCTGCATGTGCAAAAAAACGGCAGCTCGGCTGATATACGAATCGGATGGGTCGGAAAGCGGACCAGAAGACGGTGGGGACAGTACCCGGGACACCGATGTACAGCGGGTCAACACGATCAATGGCCGCTGCTCCTCCGACAGGACGCCCCCTATAATGATGAGGGTCCTCATCAACGGGATATCTGTCAACATGGAGCTGGATACAGGAGCGAGTCAATCTCTCATGGGCGCTCAACAATTTGAACAACTGTGGCCGCATAAAAGAGACAGACCAAAACTCACAAGGGTCGACACCAAACTAAGGACCGATACCAAAGAAATCGTACCAGTTCTCGGCAGCGCCATGCTCTCTATCACACACAAAGGGACAGTGAACCGATTTCCCCTGTGGATTGTCCCCGGAGACCCCCCAGCACTGCTGGGGAGAAGCTGGCTGGCAAAACTAAACTGGAAATGGGATGATGTCCATGCCATGTCATTAGAGGAATGGACCTCCTGCTCAACAGTTATTAAGCGATTTGAACATCTCTTTCAGCCAGGTGTGGGCACTTTCAAAGGGGCCAAAGTCAAAATCTACATCACACAGGATGCTAGAACGGTCCATCACAAGGCCAGAGCTGTACCCTATGTGATGAGGGAAAAGATTGAACACGAACTAGACAGGCTTCTGCGGGAAGGCATTATATCACCTGTGGAATTTAGCGAC
Organism: Pristiophorus japonicus; assembly: GCF_044704955.1. Classification (NCBI taxonomy): domain Eukaryota; kingdom Metazoa; phylum Chordata; class Chondrichthyes; family Pristiophoridae; genus Pristiophorus; species Pristiophorus japonicus. The sequence continues at coordinate 103,964,041 of NC_091982.1, forward strand.
TGGGCAAGTCCCATCGTCCCAGTCATGAAGCCTGATGGACCGTACGAATCTGTGGGGACTACAAATCTACCATAAACAGAGTCTCCCTACAGGACCAGTATCCACTGCCCAGAGCGGAGGACTTATTTGCCACATTGGCTGGAGGTAAATTTTTCTCAAAATTAGTCCTCACATCTGCGTATATGACGCAAGAATTGACCGAGGAATCCAAGCTACTCACCACCATCAACACACATGGAGGCCTTTTCATGTACAATCGATGCCCATTCGGCATCAGGTCGGCAGCTGCCATATTCCAGCGCAACATGGAGAGTCTGCTCAAGTCCATCCCGGGGACGGTTGTATTTCAAGATGACATACTTATCACGGGCAGGGACACCGACTCCCATCTCCGTAATTTGGAGGAAGTACTAAAGCGGCTGGATCGGGTAGGCCTACGAGTCAAGAAATCCAAGTGCCTGTTTCTCGCACCTGAGGTTGAATTTTTGGCCAGAAGGATTGCCGCTGATGGAATCCACCCAACAGAGTCCAAAACAGAAGCAATTCGCCTGGCACCCAGGCCCCAGGTCTCAGAACTGTGCGCCTTTCTCGGGCTGCTCAATTACTTTGGGAACTTTATGCAGAACTTAAGCACACTGCTGGAGCCTCTCCACGTGCTACTCAGGAAGGGGTGTGATTGGTTTTGGGGGGACGCCCAGGAACGCGCCTTCAATAAGGCACGCAACCTTCTGTGTTCCAACAGCGTTTTGAGTTTCTTTGACCCAGGTAAAAAGTTAGTTCTCACATGCGATGCGTCAGCGTATGGGGTCGGGTGCATTTTGCAACATGTCAATAGTGCGGGCAAATTACAACCCATAGTTTATGCCTCCAGGTCACTTTCGCGGGCGGAGCGAGGGTACGGAATGGTAGAGAAGGAGGCGCTCGCGCGCATGTACCGTGTCAAAAAGATGCACCAATACCTTTTCGGGGCCAAGTTCATGTTAGAAACCGACCACAAGCCCCTTACGTCCCTCCTATCCGAGAGCAAGGCAATAAACGCCAACGCCTCGGCGCGAATTCAACGGTGGGCACTCATGCTGGCATCCTACGACTATACCATAAGGCACAGACCAGGCACAGACAACTGTGCCGATGCGCTCAGCAGGCTATCCCTGGCGACCATGGAAGGGTCTGACGAACAGGACTGTGAGATAGTCATGGCAATCAATGCCTTTGAGTCCACAGGTTCGCCCATGATGGCTCGCCAAATCAGAGCCTGGATGGCCAGCGACCCACGTTATCTTTAGTAAAAAGATGTGTCCTAACCGGTGACTGGGCAGAGGCTCGCGATGCCTGCCACGAGGAATTAAAACCCTTTCACAGGCGCATACATGAGCTATCACTACAAGCAGACTGCCTGATGTGGGGCAGCCAAGTAGTCATGCCTCTGCGAGGCAGAGAGGCATTTGTCCGGGAGCTCCACCGAGAGCACCCGGGGATCGTTCTCATGAAGGCCAAAGCCAGATCCCATGTCTGGTGGCCTGGTATTGACACGGACTTGGAGCTTTGCGTCCGAAGGTGCACCATTTGTGCCCAACTCAGCAATGCCCCCAGGAAGGCTCCACTGAGCCCCTGGCCCTGGCCTACCAAACCGTGGTCGCGGGTGCACATAGACTATGCGGGCCCATTCATGGGCAAAATGTTCCTTGTAGTTGTAGATGCATTTTCAAAGTGGATCGAATGCACCATTTTAAACTCGAGCACAACCTCCACCACTGTGGAGAGCCTCGCAACCATGTTTGCAATGCACGGAATCCCTGACATATTAGTCAGTGACAATGGTCCGTGCTTCACCAGCGCAGAATTCCAAGACTTTATAATTGACCACGGCATAAATCATGTCAAGACGGCACCGTTCAAGCCGGCCTCTAACGGCCAGGCGGAGAGAGCAGTGCAAGTCATTAAACAAGGCATGCTTAAAATCCAAGGTCCCACGCTACAGGGTCGCCTGCCACGACTGCTGTAAGCATACAGATCTCGTCCGCACTCTCTGACTGGGATCCCCCCCGCGCAACTGTTGATGAAAAGGACTTTAAAAACAAGGCTCTCATTAATCCTCCCAGACATGCACGAAATCGTTGAGGCAAAGCGCCGTAAGCTGACTGAGTACCATGACAGAAATTTGAGGGGGAGATGGAATGAGATAGGGGACAAAGTGTTTGTCCTAAACTATGGCAGGGGTCCCAAATGGCTTGCAGGGACAGTAACAGGCAAGGAAGGAAACAGGTTACTGGTAGTACAAATGGATAATGGCAAAACCTGCCGAAGGCATGTAGACCAAGTCAAAAACAGATTTACCAACAGCACTGCGGAACCAGAGGCAGACTACAATGTGGAACTCGCACCACACCTGGTGGACAGACAGAGGGAACAACCTGAGGAAAGGGCAATCCCAACAGACAGCCCAGGCAAGTCAACAACAATCACACCAATCGAAACAGACAGCCCAGGCAAGATACCAGCAACCACACCCAAAGAAAAACAGACACCAAGGCAAACAACTGAACCACAACTCAGACGCTCCACGTGAGAGCGTAGACCACCTGAGAGGCTGAAGTTATAAAGACAATAAGACCTTGGGGGAGGGTGATGTCATGTATCTTACATTATTATATATAACTGTATCCCAACATGCTATACATGACTGTAATAAGATATGACCTGTAACCACCAGCATACCTTACCACCGGGGGTGCACTTGCAAGAGACAGATATATAAGCACAGGTCTCAGGCAAGTGCCGCATTCCAGAGCTGTGAAATAAAAGCTGCAGGTCCAGAGTGACCTTGACTTCACTACATGCCTCGTGTGAATCTGTACTGAGGGGACAGGACTTTACACATTGAACTTCTTTGAATGGCTTTCACATTACAAAAAAAAGTTGATCTAATGAGTTGGGACAATAGGGGATATTTTACTCTTCATTGTGTCAGGAGAATTGGTGTTCTCCAGGTACAGTGAAAATGCAAAAGGACGGAAATTCATTGCATCAGACCTCCACACCACCCCAATCCCCACCATGGGATCTCCTGGGGCTTTCCTCTGTGATGAGTGGGCCTGTATCTGTAGCAGGAGCAAGTCTAGCATTCTCATTTTAATAAGGTAGGGGAACAGTACCTGAGGAGAGAGAACCGTTAACAATATCAGTTAACATTGGGGCCAGGAAGGGAAGTTGGATGGTCAGCAGTTTAGTGGGAATAGGGTCAAGGGGGAGGAAGTGGGTCTCATGGAGAATTTGGGTGGGAGAGAGCATGATTGTGGGATATACGAGGAACTGGAGAAAGTTGTGAGTTCAGGGATAGGGAGTCCGAAGCACTTCACAACCAATGAAATACATTATTTGTAGTGCAGTCATTATCGTTTTGTCCAAGAGGAAGAGATAGCTTTTTCTCCGGGGCTATGATTCAACAGTTGGTCGGTATAAAGTTTATAGGCTGCTGAAACTAGCAACTGAAATAAACAAAGGCTAGGTGGAAGGAGGAGACCGGTGCTCATGGAGGGCACGTCTGCATAATCCCTGAGCTGTGCTGTGGTCATGTAATTCAATGTTATGTCAATATAATGTAGAATGTAATGTAATGCTGGGAACACAAAATGTGACCTGAGAATTTCCATTGAGCAGCTTTTTCAAAATCTTCACCTCAGGTGTGCCCGAAAAGTCAATGGGCTGGAATTTGCATTAAGACTGCCACCGCCCAAATCTTAGCGGTATTCTGACGGTTGCGTCTTTAGAACCCCTGGAATACTGCTAAGATCTGTTCCTCCAAATTTCACCTATTTAATCATGGTGGTAGCGGGCGGGAGTGGGTGTTAGCTTTGCTCCCCTGGCGGCAACGATCCTCCTCCTTTAGTAAGGTTGGTGCGTCCCTAGCAACGAGCGTCTGCGCATGCACAGACATTTTCTCGTGATTTCGGGGATCAAGGGTGAACCTGCACATTCGCAAAGTCGAGGAGAGAGAGAAGTTTGGAAAGAGACAGAGGGAGCCAGAGAAGATATTTTGAGAATCAATATACAAAAATATAAACTATTAAATAAAATATTGTAATAAAGAATCAATTATATATAAATCAATAAATATATAGATATATATGTATATCATTTATAAAATATATCAATATATAATAATATAATATAATATAATGCAAGGAGAAGAGATGTAGATGGGGAGAGAGCTAGGAGGAAGGAGGAGGCCCGTGCGTTTCTTAGAGGAGGCACAAGAAGCACTGGTGCACGAGGTCGAGGCTCAATGGCGGCAATTGACCCAAGGTGGGTGCGGAAAACCCGCCCCTATAGTATATCAAAAAATCTGGCGAGAGATCGCAGAGGCGGTGTCATCTGCCGCACTTGCCACGCGGGGGGAAAACCAGTGCCGCAAGCAGTGGAACAATATTGTTGTGTCGGCGAGAGTAAAGTGCTAACTTTTATCATCACTGACTAATTACTCTTAAAGTAATGTCACATTTTATTATGTTGTAAAGCTTTGTGTCATGCATTATTTCCCATCATCAATCTCATTGCGCTAATCTTCTGTACTTTGATCTGTTCATCATGCAACACTTGCATCCTAATGGTACATAAATGGTCCATTCATTGAGAAAAGGACTGGGGATGGTTAATTGGGGATGCCTATTTATGTGTTCTGTAATAGTAGTTGTGGAATTGGTTTACACATAGCTTTTGTCACCTTTGCAGAAAAAATTAGCCAGCAATAGGACGGAGCTCCACAAGACGGGCAGAGGTCCACCAAAGACAGTTGAACTGTCCGACCTGGAGGACTGCGCTGCAGCCCTGACGTGCACCCATGATCGTCCAGCCATGTGTGTTGGTGCTGACCCGGTGCTCGTGGAGGGTACGTCTACATAATCCCCGGGCTGTGCTGTGGTCATGTAATTCAACGTTATGTCAATATAATGTAGAATGTAATGTAATGCTGGGAACATGAAATGTTGTTAGTCCTGACATGAAGCATAACTTTTGTCTGATCACACTCTGCCACTTGGAAAGCAACAGACTGTTTGGGACTTCATGTTTTTGTTATGTCATGCAGTTTCCGTCTACTCTGCTTAAGATAGTTTCATGTAATGATTCTTGGTAATATATGATGCAGCGGTGTTGCTCCTCTACATAAGCCTGCACAACGTGAAGTGTACTCATGTCACCTCTGACCCGTCACCTCCCCTCCCCTCCCCCCTCTCCTCTGCCGCTAACCACTAATAATGGGGTAGAAATTCCGATGTCCCTGCTTTTCCAATCTGTCAAGCTGGAGCCTGACAGATCGTAGACATCTCGGGAGCGAGGACATTTCTTGGGCAGGATTGCGGGATTTACGCCTATCTCGCCCAGCAGCGCGGGAAGAGAAGGTCTCCCCACCGCAATCCAGGGCGCCTCCTAGACCAATAGGTAGATTTGTAAAAATTCTCTGGTGATGAGGCAATTGGCCGTGGAAGACCTCCAGAGGAATTTCTGGGCCATTATGTTTTACAGTTGCACAGGAGGAGGAGCAGCACCAGCAGCAGCCGCCTGCACCTACCGCCTCCCAACCCCGCCCCCCCCCCCCCCCCCCACGCCCCAGAGAGGACTTAGCTGAGGAGGAGGTGGTGGGAGGACGTACATCATGTCGACACTCCTCAACCTTTGTGATGATGATGGAGGAATGGGGGGTGGGGGTGAGGGGTGGTGGGATTTGAAGGGTCCTCTCTACCTGCGGTCACCGGTTCCTCATCCGAATCCAATTTTCCTGGATTTCGATCCGAGGAAGCGGGACCAGGTGGCATGCAGTGGCGCACGCTGAGTGTTCCAATCCCTATGCTGAATCCGCGGCAGCTGATTCGGCAAGGTGGGAACACTACACAACAGGAAGATGCTAACCTGGACATGGTGGGACTGTCTAGGGTGAGCATCGACGTGGGTCGAGAGCTCCTCCAGGCCATTGGTGGGTTGTCGCATTAGCAGCACGTCAATCGGAGGACATGGCGGAGCTGATTGCGGCAGTGAGGGAGAACAACGAGTCCGTCAATGTTATGCGGCAATTGATGGTCTCGGGATATGGCACTCCCAAGTTGCCATACGACCATTGGCGACAGCACCTGATCGTCGAGAGGAAGTAATTTCTTCGACTTTGAAGACGGGTCCTCAACACCCCCAGCTTCTCCAGAGCCCCCACACATAGGGCTGCCATTGTCATTCCGCCTCCCCCCCCCCCCTCCCCCACCCACCCCTCAGCAGCTGCACTCAAAGTGCTCTGCTGCACGATGTCCTGGTCCCGACGTGGGCAGGGCCAGGGGTAGTAATAACGGGGGGAGGAGGAGGGAGGCAGGGTCAAGGGTTAGGGAGGGTTGGGGAGGAAAGGCATTGGGAAAGGTGGCCGCAGATAGAATCCATGGGGGGTTGGGGTAGGGGGACGTGTTGTTTTACTGCTTGTTGTTGTTGACATTAATGTTGTTAATGTTTGATTTGTTATGGATTATATTTAATTGAAAAATAATTTATTATTTTATTTTATTTAAACTTGTTAAATTTCAAATTTCTACATTTATACAAAATTATTATTCAACTTAAAACTTTATTCAACTTAACTTGTTGCATTTCAAATTTCAAATTAATTATTATTCAACTGAACTATTCTTGTGCAGTGTCTCACTCACTTTTGGAAAATGAGGGGGTAACAATCATTGTAAGGGTTACATACATGGCCATACAAGGGTGAAACATAACTCTCAATATTCAAGCAAAGCGTTCATTTATGAGCTGCTGACTTATCAGTTTTGCAGTTGCTAAAGCACCACAAGGCTTCCCCTGTGGTGTTGAGGGCGAAGGGTAGGGGGCTAGTGGCACGGGTTCATTGCCAGGCTTCTTGACCTCGTCTTCCTCAATATCCCTGTCTTCCTCCTCCTCCTTTTCCTCAACCCCTTTCTCCTGAGGTGGTCCGGCAGCCCCATCTGGCAAATCCTGTCCCCTCTTGACGGCTAAGTTGTGCAACATGCAACACACCACAACAAACTCAGTGACCTGCTTAGGCTGGTATTGCAGGCTGCCTCCGGAGTGGTCCAGTCATCTGAAGCGCAACTTCAGCATTCCAATTGTCTTTTCGACAATATTGTGTGTAGCTATATGGCTTTCGTTGTCGCGCATATCGGCTTCTGTCTGAGTCTTTTGCAGCGGGGTCATGAACCAGCTGGTGAGGCCGTATCCTTTATTCCCCAGCATCCAGCAGTGACCTTGTGCCTGACTCTTAAACAGGTCAGAGACAGTACTCTCACGCAAGATGTATGCATCATGGGTGCTCCCTGGAAAATTTACATCTACTGCCATGATTATTTGCTTGTGGTTGACAATGAGCTGTACATTCAGGGAGTGGAATCCTTTTCGGTTTCGGTATATCTCCGCTTCCTCTAAAGGTGCTCGCAGGGCGATGTGCGTACAGTCTATTGCACCCAGGACTTTGGGGAAGTTTGCAATTCTCGAAAAACCCAAAGCCCTCTCACTCTGTGCCTCCCTGGTCATTGGAAAGTTAATAAAATCCATCCTGTGTGTGTAAAGTGCATTACCTGCTGAATGCAATGATGTGTGGCGTACTGAGAGATTCCGCACATGTCACCGGCTGATGCCTGATACGAGCCGGATGCATCGAAAGAAAGTGCTGCAATCACCTTCACCTCGACAGGCAGTGCGGTCCTGATGGTGCTGGTAGGTTGCACGTCTGCCTTAATGAGCTGACATATCTCAGTGATGACCTCTTTTGGAAAGCACAGCCTTCTAACGCACTGCGTATCGGTCAGATGCAGGTATGAGTGGCGCACCCTGTAATTTTGTTGAGGGTAAGGTCTCCTCCTCATGAGTCTGCATCCTATTTGATTAGACACATAGTGCTCTTCAACGAACCTTCTTCCAGCTCTATTCTGCATCATGTAAGTAGTCAGCAATATTGGCGGTGAAAGTATGGGCCCCATTTCTTTTTAAGTACTCAAAAATTTTCAGATGTCCACAAATTTTGTTTGAATTAATGTCAATGCTCTTATAATCCTAAATATAATCAAAATCCCTTATAAGCTACTCCAGAAATCACTCACAAATCAATTTTAGGCTGCTGGCAACTTGACACAGCCTTTTTTTCCCTCAAAGAAAGATCGATTTTCAAAAATTGAGTCATAATGCTGAGATAAGGCCAGTCTTTGAAAAATGGGCGGTACGTTTCTCCAACGGTAGCAGGCGGTAAACATGGTCTTTTAGCTTAATTTCGCTCTGGGGTGAATTTTGGGCAGTAGATGTGGGTGGGCGGTTTCCTTCAACGCCAGCGGTAATTGACTGCCGAAATTACTGCTGGCGATATTCGGGCGGCAGATGGGCGCTAACGGGCGGTAGTTTGCACATTTTGGGCGGTAAACGGGCAGTAAATGCAAATTCCAGCCCATTTTAAAAAGTGAATATTTGTAATTTAAGGAAAGCTTCATATCCTCATTTACAGAGCAAATCTTTTAAGATAAAAAGGATCTTTAAAACAGTTTTTCAAAAATACAATGCCAGTATGACACAAGGATTTAAACATGCTTACAAAATCATTTCTAATGAAGCAAGTTATAAACTTGTGCAGGCTTTAGTTAAATAAGGTGGAACCATGCATATAATTTTGTTAAATTTATGTCGCAATTATTTACGTCACTATACATCTGGCAAAGTCTGAAAGTGGGTGTACTACATAACAGGGCAAGCGAAGACAACTGAGCTGAGAGCAGTGAATTCTCCACTTGAAGTGCCAGTATTTCGATGGCATGTCTACACAAGCTACTCAGAAAAGTGTTGTTCTGTTTGAAACTAGGCTACTTTTACCAAAAAACTGTTTATGTTAAAGTTTCTCTGAGGGAACAAGGTTCCTTACTATAGCATAGGCACCATTTGGAAAACAAAAGCTGAGAACATAGTTACCACTTGGGCCATTTTGCAGTTTCAAATATGTTTACTATTTTAATGCAGGCATTAATGAACCTGTTGAGTCGGGGTTGGAGGAATGTCACATTAATGCATTAAGTGTTGATTCACTTACGTCACCAGCAGTAATTGTTGGGCTATCATCTGCTCGCTGTTATTAACTTCGCTGGGGCACTTTTCTCTAGAAAAGAGAAGGCCTGAAGGGTGATCTAGTAGAAGTCTTTAAGATTTTGAAGGGTTTTGATTGGGTGGACATAGAAAAGATATTTTCACTTGTCTAACATGCCCGACACGAGACTCCCAAAGCAAGCGCTCTACTCGGATCTCCTACAAGGCAAGCGAGCTCAAGGTGGGCAGAGGAAACGTTTCAAGGACACCCCCAAAGCCTCCTTGATAAAGTACAACATCCCCAACGGCAGCTGGGAATCCCTGGCTCAAGACCGCCCAAAGTGGAGGAAGAGCATCCGGGAGGGCGCAGAGCACCTCGAGTCTCGTCGCAGAGAGCATGCAGAAACCAAATGCAGACAGCAGAAGGAGCGTGCGGCAAACCAGACTCCCCATCCACCCTTTCCTTCAATCACTGTCTGTCCCACCTGTGACAGAGATGTAATTTCTGTATTGGACTGTACCTAAGAACTAATTTTGAGTGGAAGCAAGTCTGCCTCGATTTTGAGTGACTGTCTATGATGATGGTGATTTCCACTTGTGGGGCGAGTCTAAAATTAGGGATCATTATGATCTATATTAATGACTTGGATGAAGGAATGAAAGAGGATTTGGAAGAGTGTAACATAACCAAATTTGCCGATGATACAAAGATAGGTGGGAAAGCAAGTTGTGAAGAGGACACAAAGAATCTGCAAGAAATATAGATAGGCTAAGTGAATGGGCAAAAATTTGGCAGATGGAGTATAATGTGGGAAAATGTGAGGTTATCCTCTTTGGTAGGAAAAATAAAAAAGCAAATTATTATTTAAATGGAGAGCGATCACAAAATGCTGCGGTACAGAGGGATCTGGGGGGTTCTTGTACATGAAACACAAAAAGTTAGCATGCAGGTACAGCAAGTAATTAGGAAGGCAAATGCAATGTTGGTTTTTATTGCAAGGGGGATGGAGTATAAAGGAAGGGATGTCTTGCTAAAACTGTTGGTGACACCTCACCTGCAGTACTGCATACAGTTTTGGTCTCCTTATTTAAGGAGGGATACACTTGCATTGGAGGCAGTTCAGAGAAGGTTCACTAGGTTGATTCCTGAGTTGAAGGCGTTGACTTATGAAGAAAGGTTAAGCAGCTTGGGCCTGTACTCATTGGAGTTTAGAAGAATGAGAGGTGATCTTATTGAAACATATAATATTCTGAGGGGGCTTGACAGGGTAGATGCAAAGAGGATGTTTCCCCTCATGGGAGAATCTAGAATTAGGGGGCATAATTTCAGAATAAGGGGTCGCCCGTTTAAAATGGATAAGGAGGAATTTCTTTTCTCAGAGGGTTATGAATCTTTGGAATTCTCTATCCCAGAGAGCTGTGGGGGCTGGGTCATTGAATATATTTAAGGTGGAGATAGACAGATTTTTGAATGATAAGGGAGTCGAGGGTTATGGGATGTGGGCGGGGAAGTGGAGTTGAGGCCAAGATCAGATCAGCCATGATCTTATTGAATGACGGAGCAGGCTCGAGGGGCCAAATGGCCTACTCCAGCTCCTATTTCTTTTGTTCTTATGTTCTTATGAGACAATTGTTGGCAGATAATACTCCTGTGAATGGCCTTGGGACATTTTGCTTTGTTAGAGGCGTTATATAAATGCATGTTGTTGTTTTTTAAACTTTTTAATTCCTTTCGATTTCATTGATTCCTTTTAATTGTTAAAGGTTCTCTTGCCCTTTGGTTCAAATAATCTGATTTACTTATTTGGTCCGCTGGTTGCTGTGGCATTGTTGTTTTGTGCGGACGAGGAGTGAAAAATTAGGTACTAAAGGATGTTTACTGTGTAAAGCAATGCCCCTCCCCTGTTTCACCAGAGTTTAGTTATTTATAGTGGAGTTAGGCCTCAGGCTGCAGATCTTACAACATAATGGGGAGTTTGCTGAGATATACTTCACTTTTAATATTTTAGCAGGGGAAAGAAATGTCATGATAACCGAGTTGACTTAAATGTAATCCAGAAGAAGCTAAGAGATATTCATGGAGATAAGCAATTGAGGAGAGAATGGCTGATACTGTGTGATGGAGTTAGTTAATTTTCAGAGAACTTACATACAGTTGCAAACCACTCCTCTATTTATTCATAGATGAAACAAAATGATCCAAAATAATAACGTAAATGCTTTGTATACATACTTGCAGTACTTCAAGTTATCCATGGCTGCAGTATATATCAACTTACCAAGGCTTCCTCGACAGCACCTCCTAAACCCACGACTTCTACCATCTAGAAGGACAAGAGCAGCAGACACAGGGGAACACCATCACCTCCAAGTTCCCTTTGAAGTCACACAATATCCTGACTTCGAAATATATCGCAGTTTCTTCATCGTTGCTGAGTCAAAATACTGGCACTCTCTACCTAACAGCACTGTTGGAGTACCTTCACCACACGGTCTGCAGCGGTTCAAGAAAGCGGCTCACCACCCCTTTCTCAGGGCAATTAGGGATGAGCAATAAATGCTGGCCACAGCAATGCCCACATATCGTGAATGAATTTTTAAAAAGTAATTGTGTAGGGGTCTTTTAGTGTCTGAAGTGGGCATTAGGTGGGCATGGAACCAACACATTGACCATATGCCATTTTTATGAGATTAACCTTATTTAATACAATCCTATACCTACCTCTGAGCTACCATGGTGTCGGGGGCAGGCACGTTAATGAGCCATTTTTCATTAGCGCATGCAGAAAGCACTGCTGCTTGGCGCTCATTGTAGAGGATTTCAATTCACAAATCAACATGATTATTTGAGGTAAGATTTATTGGACATGTAATGTTGTTTTGAAGATGGACAGCTACTTTTATGTTCATATTTAAAAGGTCTCCAGCCCTTTCAGGTGAAATTATTTTTGGCTTGAAAGACAGAATTACAATATGGTCTAGAATGTCAGAAAGTACACCAAATAAATCCAAATGTTCTCAGGATAGCTCTAAATCACAGTGTCAGCCTTGACTTAATGGTAGCACTCATGCCGCTCTGTCAGAAGGTTGTGGGTTCAAGTCCCACTTCAGGTCCTTGAGCACACAATCTAGGCTGACACTGCATTGTCGGAGTTGTCATCTTTTGGATGAGATGTTAAACCTCTCAGGGATGTAAAAGATCCCATGGCACTATTAAAAGAAGAGCAGGGGTGTTCTCCCTGATGTTCTGGACAATATTTATCACTCAACCAACATCACTGAAAAAAAAATGATCTTGTTGCTGTTTGTGTGAGTTTGCTTTGTGTAAGTTAACTGCTGTGTTTCCTACCTTACAACAGTGACTACACTTCAAAAAAGTACTTTGTAAATTGCTTTGGGACATCCTGAAGTTGTGAAAGACTATATAAATACAAGTCTTTCATTTAGAAAATAAACCTCCTGCCTTCAACACTCACATCTCCCTTCATTAAATTCTACATCCACCACTGCTGCAAACCGTGTACTTTAGGGTTTTTTTTCTCTTGCAATAAAAATGATGGAATGTAAGCTATACCCATCGCTTAAGGTGTGGCCAGCCTTTGTCCCACTGCACTTTCAGTCTAACTCCTCACTTTTACATGTTATAAGGCATGTATGTGGCAATGTTTTAGGTCTGCCATCTATTTCTGGGGCAGTCTCAGTTTTCTTTTGAAACTATTGGTCAGTTTTTGGAAGATTTCTAAGTTGGTCTGTATGCATACATATGGACATAGGGACAGGCGTAGGCCATTCAGCCCCTTGAACTTCTTCTGTCATTCAATTAGATCATGGCTGATCTGTATCTTAACTCCATTTACTCACCTTGGTTTCGTAACCCTTATTATCCTTGCCGAACAAAAATCTATCTATCTCAGTTTTGACATTTTTAATTGACCTATTGGCAACAGATTTTTGTGGGAGTGAGTTTCAGATTTGCACTACCCTTTGTGTGAAGAAGTGCTTCCTGACATCACCGCTGAAAGGCCTATCTCTAATTTTATTATGCCACCTTTGTTTGTCCCACCAGAGGAAATAGTTTCTCTCTGTCTACCCTATCAAATCCTTAAATTTTGGGCAGCACTACATTGCTGACAGAGGCTATACAAAAACCCAAATTATAGTCAGATATTTTCTCCCACGCTCAGGTAGAATGAAGTTAACGCTTGAACAGAAAGCCCTGCATTCTATCCAATCATCATCATCATAGGCGGTCCCTTGAAACGAGGATGACTTGCTTCCACGGCAAAAAAAAGGACGAGTTTACAGGTGTTTCAATGAAGGACCCGAACTACATCCTGAAGGGTGGAAGATGCCTGTGCGTGAATTTTGTTAATGTGGGGTGGCCGTTGCACACCAGCCACCACACAGGCTTGACAGAGCTAGGTCTTGGTTCACTGGGAAGGATTACCCAAGACAACTGGAGACCAGCTCTGCTGCACAGACTTAGTGCGCACAAGTATCGCAGTGTGGGCTGGTCCGTGCTGCCCCTGGGCCCCTGGCCCCGAACTCACGCCTCCCCTGGGCCCCGATCACGTCCCTTCACAATCTCTCGCTGCTCCTTCGCCCCGACCTCGCTGCTCCTGCTGTATCTGCCCATGCTCCAATCACCGACCTGGATCTTGATGACGTCACTCTTCACAGCCGTCACCCTGCTGCACGAGCTCATGCTGTATTTTAAAGTGGCCTCTACGCTGCCCAGGGCCGCTGCTCGCCATTCCTTTTATGGCCCCAACCTGCCGCTGATGTTCCCTCGCAGGTCAGGGTCATTATTACCAAGGACAGTGGAGCAAATTAGTTTAGACATTGCTCACCTGTACAGAACTTCTCAGTCTTTGTTGGAGCAAAAGTAGAACTAATGGCTGAAATACAAAAGGAGAGGAAGTTTGAAACTAATTTAAATTACATCAGAGTTGTCCCTACAAGCATTTTCTGGAAGCTGAAGCTGCTTCTCTATCTAACTGAGGAATCAGTCTCCTCTTTATGAATGCTCTTTTATCTTTTCTACGGTTGTCATGGTGATGAAGAATATTATTACCAAGGACAATGGAGCAAATGAGTTTAGACATTGCTCACCTGTACAGAACTTCTCAGTCTTTGTTGGAACAAAAATAGAACTAATTTCCATAAAATGTTAACTTCTTTTTCAAACTGGATTTTGGCTCCTATACCTACAACAACTTGTCTTTAAATAGCACCTTCGATGTAGGCAAACCTCCCAAGGTGCTTCACAGGAGCATCAACAGACAAAACGGTGCTATCTTGCTTTGGGTGCTTCTTCTTTGTTTTTTTTTCATTCAACTATCAAGTGGGCCATTAACACAGTCATTCATCTCACTGCCAGTTGTAGGATCGTCAAATGTCAGCCTCACTGATGCATTTAGGGGGAAGCTTGATGCATACATAAGAAGGAAAGGAATAGAACGATATGGGGGCAGGTAGGGAAGCGATATTTAGGAGTGGAAGGATGCTCATGTGGATTATAAACATAGGGCCGAAAATTCCAGCCTCGCCAGGTCCGTACAAAGTGCGCAGGGACCCGAAGAGGCCTCGCAAAAGCCGGTTTTCGGGGCGTGATGCGCACACACCGAAAATCGGCTTTTCCTGTCTGTCAAGATTTCTCTGTACAGATTCTGCACATCCCCAGGAGAAGGACATCCGCGCGGGAGAGATTGGGCTGTTTGCCTAATTCATGCCCAGCGAATGTCCTTCAAACTTTTACACCTGATAAAAGCAGGCGCATCACTTACTTTTTACCAGTGTAAGTATTTTAAAACATATAAAATTTTAACTTAAACACTCATTTTTATATTAAAGTCCCTGGCCATTAAGGTAAGTTTATTTTTAACACCATTAAAACTCATTTAAAAAAATACCCAAAAAGTATAATTTTTCTAAAACATTTAATTACATTTACTTTCAATTAATTTTAAATATGTGAGGTGTTTTATTTATTTATTATGCTATGTTTCAATGTTTTAGGGGTTATTCTCTTGATAGTAATGGAGTCCGTACAATGAGCTCCCATTTCTATCAATGAGAATACTGCACAGTGATTGGTGGTCCAGGCCCACGTGACTCCAGCTTGTACATACATACCTGAAAGGCATCTTCCCATGCGCTGCACAGCGAATTTAGCCTCTGACCGAGATCTCCACATTCCTCCGGGAGCACCAGCTACTTTCATAGATTTTTGGGGGGTTGGAAGTGGTTGGAGACGAAGGAAGCCTCCAACCGCAATTTCCCCCCCACCCCCCCCACCCCATCGGCATTGACCAGCTGGACTGAATGGACTATTTTGGTGCTGTAGATTCTATCAGGTAGCCCACGTTTCTGTGGTTGTGATAGCTACACAGTTGAATACTCACCAACACTCACTATGCAGTGAGTCATGAAGGTGTGGAACCCAAGGTCTGCCAGCACCCCTAGAGCTGTACCCCGACAATCTCAGGGAAAGGCTGGGGGGGGATCAGCTGGTGAGAAAACTGGGGCGGCGTGGAGGAATGATCTGCCTTTTTTGAATTTTAATTAATGAGACACACAACATCAGTGCATTGACAGGGGACAATACTCAGGGAAAGGCAGGATATGTTCACCTAATAGTGCACGGGCTAAGTCTGTGAACGATGAAGCGAGGTTTAATTAGTGAAGATAATGCAAGGCTGTTAACGTACACAGCCAACAAAAAGGCCATTACATCATCTTATGAAGGTTAAGTTGTTATTGGATGATGCCCAACAAAGCTGTTTGCTGTGGATGGATCATGTGGTATTTTGTATGGGGCAGTGTTTGTTTTGCCACAAGGTCTGTGGATATCGATTTCTTTTGTAGATAAATAAATGGGGTGAATCGTACAGCTCATTGAATGGAGATGATGGACAATTATTGTCTTTATGTTCTGTCTTCAAGTTTATGACAACAACAAACTGTTAGAAGGGCCTCCCACAGAGATTGATTGGGTCTGGCTGGGTCCATGAGGTTTTGTAAGAGCAATTCCATGAATTGCAAGACTTCATAACTTACTTTTATCGTAGATGTTTTTTTAATTATTGGTTTAGTGCTCCCAAGTTATCATGATCTTTTTGCATTTTTCATGATGTTAAGGACAAAAATTTAAGACATTTCTAGATTTACAGAGGAAGAGAAGGGTGACTGTAAACTGTAACCATCAGCACATTACCAATGACCTGCCAGAAACAGTTGTTATACAACAACAACTTTTATTTATATAGTGACTTTAACATAGTAAAATGTCCCAAGGCACTTTACAGTAGTGTTAGAAGACAAAAAAAAAATTTGACACCGAGTCACATAAGAAGAAATTACGGCAGATGACCAAAAGCTTGGTCAAAGAGATAGGTTTTAAGGAGCGTCTTAAAGGAGGAACGAGAGGTAGAGAGGCAGAGAGGTTTAGGGAGGGAGTGCCAAAGCTTAAGGCTCAGGTATCTGAAGGCACTGCCACCGATGGTTGAGCGATTTTAATCAGGGATGCTCAAGAGGCCAGAATTTGAGGAGTGCAGATATCTCAGTGGGTTGTGAGGCTGAAGGAGGTTACAGAGATAGGAAGGGGTGAGGCCATGGAGCAATTTGTAAACAAGGATGAGAATTTTGAAATTGGGGCATTGCTTAACCAGGAGCCAATATAAGTCAGCGAGCACAGGGGTGATGGGTGAACGGGACTTGGTGCGAGTTAGGACACAGGCTGCTGAGTTTTGGATGACCTCAATTTACGTAGGGTAGAATGTGGGAGGCCAGCCAGGAGTGTGTTGGAGTAGTAAATTCTAGAGGTAACAAAGGCATGGACGAGGGTTTCAGCAGCAGATGAGCTGAGACAGGGGAGGAGACAGGTAATGTTACGGAGGTGAAAATGGACCGTTTTAGTTGTGCCGCAAGCTCAATTCAGGGTCAAATTTCAGGGTTATAGTTCATTTATACTACATCATCATCTTGATGTCGCTTCAAGTTGTGTCTTACAGAGAGAAAGAAATTGTATTTAATATAGTGCGTTATCACACCCTCATCATCTCCCAAAGGATTTCAAATTCAATGAGCTACTTTTGAAGTGCAACAGATAACTTGTGACCAGCAAGATTACCTGATGAATGACCAGCTGATCTGTTTCTGTTGATGTTGGTTGAAGAAACAATGCTGGCAAAGACATGAGGCGAGGGTGCTGCTATTCTTCAAACAGTTCCAATGGGATATTTTACTCCCAGCTAAGCAGGGTGGTGGGGTCTTAGTTTAACATCCCAGCCACTGGATGGCACTTCCAACAATACAAGCATAGGGGCCAATTTTCATCAAGGCCTCCGCCCACCCAAGTGCCGCCCAAACTGCTGCCAATGGCCGCCGAGGCACCAGACGGTACTTTGGGCGGGATATTCATTGCCGAGGTCCCTCGAAGGTCGGTGGGCGGCAAATGGACAACCTATGCCATCAATCTGGGTGGCAGCGGGCGGGAGGTCTCATTCTCGGCGGCTGAGGCGCTTGCCGCCCAAGTGCTGCCGAGGATGGAGTCGGGCCCACGGAGGGTCGAAGACCTGAAAAAAAACATCAACAGTAAAAAATAAAAAAACTATCGGAAGACCTTCAGGGGACCCCATCCAGGTAACTCGCTGTGGAAATGTTTTTAAAAAAATGTTCACTTACCTTTTTCTCAGGTTCTTCAGACTTACCGTCGGGGACAGACCAGCCTCCAGCCAGCGGTCCACCCCTGTTCTGCTGCCAAGTCCCTGCGACTCCCGCCTGCAGGAATCTGGGAGCTCGGCGGGCGGGAGGTCAGTTGCGCCACTTGGCTGGCCGCTGACGGCAGCGGGCGGTTCCCAGTGTCTCTCTCCTGCCGCCCGCTCCAGCCCGCTACGGGCCACCGCCAAAGTGGCACTGGGCGGATCTTGATGAGGAATGTCGGCAGCAGCGGGTGGTGAGGTGATAAATTTCAGCCCCATAGAATGGTTACAGCACAGATGAAGGCCATTCGGCCCATCGAGCCCGTGCCAGCTCTCTGCAAGAGCACCTCAGATATCCCCACTGCCCCGCCCTTTCCCCGTAGCCCTGCAAACAATGCAGCACTCCTTCAGCACTGCACTGGATTATCATCCTAGATTTTGTGCTCAAATCCTGGAGTGGGGCTTGAATCATCAAACTTCTGAGCCAAACTGAATATTCCCTCTGATGAGGGAATGAAGAACAAGAAAAACCTGATCTTAAAATTAGAGCTGGGGCATTTTGGATGCTGGGATAATTTGAGCTTTCAATACTGAGATCAATAGGTGTTTGTCAAGTAAGGGTATCAAGGGATATGTAGCTAATGCTGGTAATGGGTTGAGATACAGATCAGCCATGATCTAATTGAATGGAGGAACAGGCTCGAGGGGCTGAATGGCCTACTCCTGTTCCTATCATGGAACTAAGAACAAATACATTTTTATAGTACATGTTTTGGTTTTCCTTTCTCTGCTTTTAGAAGAACATTTTTAAAAATTGACCAAATACAAACCCTATTCTTTTTCTCCCTTCTGAATATTTTCCTCCACCCACCAATCTTCTTTCTACTGCCTTTTCTCTCTGGATGCAGTGATACTTGGCCGCAATAATAATTCACAGGCCTCCAAGTGCCTTCTAGTACCGAGCCCCAATCATATCTGAGCCTTGACAATGAGTGTCAGCAAGTTACCCCATAGAAGGTGGCAGAATCACGGCTTTGTCCAGTCCTGTCCTCTCCCACACACGCCATACTGCCAGTGAGGATTGTTGGATAATGATCAGCAGTGGGAAGCCTAGCCCTGTCAGTGGTAGCACTCTCGCCTCTGAATCAGAAGATTGTGGGTTCAAGCCCCATTCTAGAGACTTGAGCACAAAATGCAGGCTGACATATTTCAGTACTGAGGGAGTGCTGCACTGTCGGAGGTACTGTCTTTTGGATGAGGTTTAATAATTAATTACTTTCACTTTGACTAAGAGGTGTGAGAGACGATATTGGCTCTAATGAACAAAATGTTAAATCATTGTGGGTGGAGATTAGAGATAGTAAGGGGAAAAAGTCACTGGTGGGCGTAGTTTATAGGCCCCCAAATAATAACTTCATGGTGGGGCGGGCAATAATTAAGGGAATAATGGAGGCATGTGAAAAAGGAACAGCAGTAATCATGGGGGATTTTAACCTACATATCGATTGGTCAAATCAAATCGCACAGGGTAGCCTTGAGGAGGAATTCATAGAATGCATACGGGATTGTTTCTTAGAACAATATGTTAAAGAACCTACAAGGGAGCAAGCTATCTTAGATCTGGTCCTGTGTAATGAGACAGGAATAATAAACGATCCCCTAGTAAAAGATCCTCTGGGAATGAGTGAGCACAGGATGATTGAATTTGTAATACAGATTGAGGGTGAGGAAGTAGTGTCTCAAACGAGCGTACTATGTTTAAACAAAGGGGACTACAGTGGGATGACGGCAGAGTTGGCTAAAGTAGACTGGAAACACAGACTAAACGGTGGCACAATTGAGGAACAGTGGAGGACTTTTAAGGAGCTCTTTCATAGTGCTCAACAAAAATATATTCCAGTGAAAAAGAAGGGCGGTAAGAGAAGGGATAACCAGCCGTGGATAACCAAGGAAATAAAGGAGAGTATCAAATTAATGCGTATAAGCTGGCCAAGGTTAGTGGGAAACTAGAAGATTGGGAAAATTTTAAACGACAGCAAAGAATGACTAAGAAAGCAATAAAGAAAGGAAAGATAGATTACGAAAGTAAACTTGCGCAAAACATAAAAACAGATAGTAAAAACTTTTACCGATATATTTGTTGAGCACTATGAAACGGAAAAGAGTGACTAAAGTAAATGTTGGTCCCTTAGAAGATGAGAAGGGGCATTTAATAATGGGAAATGTGGAAATGGCTGAGACCTTAAACAATTATTTTGCTTCAGTTTTCACAGTGGAAGACACAAAAACCATGCCAAAAATTGCTGGTCACGGGAATGTGGGAATGGAGGACCTTGAGATAATCACAATCACTAGGGGGATAGTGCTGGACAGGCTAATGGGACTCAAGGTAGACAAGTCCCCTGGTCCTGATGAAATGCATCCCAGGGTATTAAAAGAGATGGCGGAAGTTATAGCAGATGCATTCGTTATAATCTACCAAAATTCTCTGGATTCTGGGGAGGTACCAGCGGATTGGAAAGCAGTTAATGTAATGCCTCTATTTAAAAAAGGGGGCAGGTAACTATAGGCAGGTTAGTTTAACATCTGTAGTGGGGAAAATGCTTGAAGCTATCATTAAGGAAGAAATAGCGGGACATCTAGATAGGAATAGTGCAATCAAGCAGACGCAACATGGATTCATGAAGGGGAAATCATGTTCAACTAATTTACTGGAATTCTTTGAGGATATAACGAGCATGGTGGATAGAGGTGTACCGATGGATGTGGTGTATTTAGATTTCCAAAAGGCATTCGATAAGGTGCCACACAAAAGGTTACTGCAGAAGATAAAGGTACGCGGAGTCAGAGGAAATGTATTAGCATGGATCGAGAATTGGCTGGCTAACAGAAAGCAGAGAATCGGGATAAATGGGTCCTTTTCGGGTTGGAAATCGGTGGTTAGTGGTGTGCCACAGGGATCGGTGCTGGGACCACAACTGTTTACAATATACATAGATGACCTGGAAGAGGGGACAGAGTGTAGTGTAACAAAATTTGCAAATGACACAAAGATTAGTGGGAAAGCGGGTTGTGTAGAGGACACAGAGAGACTGCAAAGAGATTTAGATAGGTTAAGCGAATGGGCGAAGGTTTGGCAGATGGAATACAATGTCGGAAAATGTGAGGTCATCCACCTTGGAACAAAAAATAGTAAAAGGGAATATTATTTGAATGGGGAGAAATTACAACATGCTGCGGTGCAGAGGGACCTGGGGGTCCTTGTGCATGAATCCCAAAAAGTTAGTTTGCAGGTGCAGCAGGTAATCAGGAAGGCGAATGGAATGTTGGCCTTCATTGCGAGAGGGATGGAGTACAAAAGCAGGGAAGTCCTGCTGCAACTGTATAGGGTATTGGTGAGGCCGCACCTGCAGTACTGCGTGCAGTTTTGGTCACCTTACTTAAGGAAGGCTATATTAGCTCTGGAGGTGGTACAGAGACGATTCACTAGGCTGATTCTGGAGATGAGGGGGTTACCTTATGATGATAGATTGAGCAGACTGGGTCTTTACTCATTGGAGTTCAGAAGGATGAGGGGTGATCTTATAGAAACATTTAAAATAATGAAAGGGATAGACAAGATAGAGGCAGTGAGGTTGTTTCCACTGGTCGGGAGACTGGAAGTAGAGGGCACAGCCTCAAAATACGGGGGAGCCAATTTAAAACCGAGTTGAGAAGGAATTTCTTCTCCCAGAGGGTTGTGAATCTCTGGAATTCTCTGCCCAAGGAAGCAGTTGAGGCTAGCTCATTGAATGTATTCAAATCACAGATAGATAGATTTTTAACCAATAAGGGAATTAAGAGTTATGGGGAGCGGGCGGGTAAGTGGAGCTGAGCCCACGGCCAGATCAGCCATGATCTTGTTGAATGGTGGAGCAGGCTCGAGGGGCTAGATGGCCTACTCCTGTTCCTAATTCTTATGTTCTATGTGTGTAAGAGACATTTCTTCAGTTAGAGGGATGTGAATCTTTAGAATTATGTACCCCAGAGGGCTTTGGATGCTCAGTTGTTGATTATATTCAAGACTGAGATCGATAGATTTTTGGGCCGTAAGGGAATCCAGGAATATGGGGATAGGGCGGGAAAGTGGACTTGATGTAAAAGTTCAGGCATGATCTTATTGAATGGCGGAGCAGGCTCGAGGGGCTCTACAGCCTACTTTTATTTCTCATGTTCTTAAGTTCCACATTCTAACCACTCTCTGGGTAAAGACGTTTCTCCCGAATTCCCTATTGGATTTATTAGTGAGTATCTTATATTTATGGCCCTCAGTTCTGATTTACCCCAGCCTGTGCAATCTTTCTTATAGGTACAACCTCAGTTCTGATATAATTCCAGTAAATCTTTTTTGCATCTTTTCCAGTGCATCTATATTTTTATAATATGGAGACCAGAATTGTTCACAGGTTTACAAGTTCAACGTAACTTCTCTGCTTTTCAATTCTATCCCTCTAGAAATGAACCACTGTGCTGTCTTTGTTTTTTATGGCCTTATTAACCTGTGACGCTAGTGATCTCTGTATCTGCACCCGAGATCACTCTGTTCCTCTACCCTATTTAGATCTTTATTTTCCAAGGAGTATGTAGCCCACTTATTCTTGCTACCAAAATATATCACCTCACACTTATCTATATTGAAGTTCAATTACGCGCCCATTCTGCAAGTTTATTAATGTCTTCCTTTATTGTGTCATAGTCCTCCTCTATATTAAATACACCCAATAATTTGATGTAATCCGCAAATTTTTTAATTGTACTTCCGATTCTCGCGTCCAAATCGTTTATGTAAATGGTGAGCAACAGTGGTCCCAGCTTGTAGAATGCCAGTTCCCACCATTTGCCAATCTAAGTAAGTACCTTTAACCCCTACTCTCTATTTTCAAATTTGTAGCCAGCTTGCTATCCATTCTGCAACATGTCACCTGATTCCACATGTTGTAATCTTAGTCATGAGTCTACTATCGAAGGCTTTTTGGAAATCAAAATATATTGCGTCTACTGTATTACCCTTATCTACCCATTCTGTTAGTTCTTCAAATAATTCAGTAAGGTTGGTCAAGCATGATCTTCCCTTTTGGAATCCCTGCTGACTACTCTTTATTATATTTTCAGTTTCTAGATGTTTTTCCATTGCATCATTGATTAAGGATTCCATTATATGTCTTACCACCAACTAATTGTTCTATATTTCCCTGGACTTGTTCTATATCCCTTTTTAACTGTAGGAATCACATTAATTGTGCACCAGTCCTCTAGCACTATTCTCTTTTCTAATGAATTTTTATAAATATGTTATAGTGCCTCTGCTATCTGTTCCCTAATTTCTTTTAATATGCTTGGATGCAAACCAGAGGTTTTATCCTCTCTAAGTTTGATTCGTTTATCAATTATCTACCCACATTCTATCTTAAATTTTCTGAAATGAAAATTATTTTTCTATAAAGTTAGTTTAAGTCATTTATGTTCCGACTGCTACTTGAGCACAATTTATATTTGCTAGTTGGCACTAAGGTTAGTTGGACGAAGAAGCATTAAAGCATCACTGATAAATATAATTTGTTTCAACACATTGATTACTGGATCCTTTGGATTTTTTATACATTTGTCAACTAAAATTAAAAAGTTAATTTTAAGTAATACAATTTTTAAATAACATCTTACTGTCTCATAGTTTCTAGAATTGGACAAGTAATGTCATATATTGGCATTACAACATCTCTTGTATTATACCAAGAGAAAATAGGGTGAAGCTTCTCAGTAGTTTTTCTCTTTTCTAAAGGCCAGTCTCCGAGATTTACAAAAAACTCTAAGGGCGGGATTTTCGTTGGGCTTGTGCCTCTATTAGCATCCAGGAGGGGCGGTAATGTGTCTGCAAATGATTTCTGCCTGGGCGGCCAGCTTCCAGCGCCCTGCCGGGAAATTTGGTGCTGGTTTTATGGCGGCACTGAGCAGTACCCCCTGGGAGCATCGAGCCAGTGTGCAACGCCCCCGTTATCATCCCGTTCGATGTGGAGGGCTCACGGGCAGACTGCTGCATTTCTGGCTCGTCATCTGTAAGCACAAAGCAACAGAACTGTGGTTAGCAGCAGAGGAGGGGGCAGGAAGGGAAGAAGGGGGTAAGGCATGTGGTATCAAGGGTAAAGGATCTCGCATAAAACGCAAAGGGCATTAACATACCGTCGCTGTCCGCAGGGGGCTCGGCTTCGCCGACCGCTACCGCACCAACTGGTGTGCCCATGAGGGGGGATACTTGCTCCTCCACCTCGTGAGGTCCTGGAGGTCAGGCTCCCCTCCTCTGGTGCACCTCTGTTCGTGCCTTTAGAGTGCCAATTTTGACTGCAATAACAAGAAGGTGTGAGTGAGTGTGCAGCTCATCCTGTGCCACATGTGCCTTCCATCATTGAATAGCTGCTACTGTGTGAAAGTGTGAATCTGCGTGGCTGCGCAGAGTGGCTGTGTGAACGGTGGGATTAGATGACAACCACCTAAGATGAGGGATGAGGCTGAAGTGTTGCGAACGCATAACAAGAGTGAAATGGTAGTGTGAGGAGGGGTCAGGCTGAGTTGGGAACAAGACGGTCAGCGACGATTAAATGGCCAGGCATGGCTGCTGGACTGCGCCTGAACTTTTATGGTGTTTTCACTAACGAAGACCATGGCCTGGTACACATAGTGAAGGAGCAGGTATTGCAAAGACTTGACATTGTGTGAAACAATGATGTTCACATTATGGCATTGCAACATTAATGGAAGGGGTACTCACCCTGACAATCCTAGTGAGGTCGTTGAACTTCTTGCGACATTGTGTTGCACTTCTGGCCACCGTGTTCCTGGCCGGGACATGCTGGGTCACCTCCCTCCATAGCCTCCTGAGGATTCGTGGAGGGTTGGAACACATTCCACCGCCTCCCCACTGCTCCACTAATGCCCCGACGGCAGTGGGCACGCTGGCAACCTGCTTCCTCCTCCATTTGCCCGCTCTGAGCAGGCTGAGAAGTTGGAACTGCGCA
The DNA here is from genome assembly GCF_044704955.1 of Pristiophorus japonicus. Classification (NCBI taxonomy): domain Eukaryota; kingdom Metazoa; phylum Chordata; class Chondrichthyes; family Pristiophoridae; genus Pristiophorus; species Pristiophorus japonicus. The sequence goes on from NC_091982.1 coordinate 103,988,864, forward strand.
TGCGCATACTTATCTTACCACGCCTTTAAGAATCGGCTGTCCATGGGACTTTTAGTGGCCTTTATAGCAAGCGCATTCCTTCTGGAAATGTACCGCTGAGATTTTCGGTTCCACCGCCCTAAGAGAATTGTGCAACGACTGATTTAGCACTTCCTTTCCCTTTTGGAATGCTGAAACCTAATTTCGCGGTAGGTAGCGCAAACATGCAGGAGGCGTTATTGTTACCACCCCGACAGGATTAACGCCTCAAAATGGGCGATACCAAATTTCTAACCCCTAATCTACAAAAATTTGAACAGATTCAGCATTAGAAATACATCTTCAACAAATAATATTTGCATTGTCCTTTTTTAAAAGTTGTAGTCTGGTTCATGTATCACTCTGTGACCACTTTCAGTGCTATTGTGTTCAACCAATAGGCTCTTAATCTGGATGAGAGTTTAGAAAGTTGCTTCTTCTAGCAGCCAATCTGAGACTTGATAAGTAGGTAGATAGCCTCCCTCCTTTCCTTCCTTAGCCTCTGCATGGAGCAATTCCTCATCTCTGGCGATTTCAATCTCCATCTTACTCACCTTGCTCTGTTTCCTCTCATTTCACTGCCCTCCTTTACCCTCTCCCTCCATATAAACTCTCCCACCCATATTCACAGCCACTCTTCGACTATGTCATCTCACGTGGCTTCTCTCGTCACATTGTCTCGATTATAGACGAGTCCATCTCTGACCACTTGCTTGTATCCCTCACCGCTCACATCCCTTATTCCTTTCCAATCCTTCTGCACCCCTGGAACAAATTCTTCCCTAAACTCACTTACAATTGTACTTTCAAACCCTCAACTGTCTAGCCTTTGGCCCTACATTCACCACAATACTTCTGCAGCTGTCATCCACAAACTTTGTTCCCTCGCCAACATTTCCATTTCCCTCCTTGGCCACTGTTCTAGCCTTTCTGTTGGACTGTTCTAATGGCCGGCCTCCAATCTTCCACCATCCATGTACCTGAGCTCATCCAAAACTCTGTTTTCTCGTACCCTATCCCATGCCAATTTCCACTTACCCATCACCCTAAGCTGGTTGAATGACATAGGCTCCCAGTACCCCAATGCCTCAAACTTAAAATTCTCATCCTCATGTTTAAATCACTCCATGGTCTCGATCCTCCCTATCTCTGTAACCTTCTCCAGTTCTACAATCTCCAAGCACTCCTTCAACTTTTGTCTCTATTCATCCCCGACTCCCTTTGCTCCACCACTCTCAGCTGTGCCTTTTTTAATGTACACTGACTGAAATTAAACCACTTAACAAGATACATATTTAACTTAACCTCCCCTCCCACCCACCTGTATCATTCAAATGCAGGTGAAATCATGATTGAAGTAAATTTATATGGTGTTGTCACACACTCATTGAGTAGTGGCGATGTTTCTTATGAATGCACTGTTTATATTTGACAAGAACTGACAAATTCGCATTGATAAAAAGAAAAAAGACTTACATTTATATAGCGCCTTTCATGACCACTGGACGTCTCAAAGCGCTTTACAGCCAATGAAGTACTTTTGGAGTGTAGTGACTGTTGTAATGCTCAATAATAGTAATGGGAGGATTGAGACCATGGAGTGATTTAAACATGAGGATGTGAATTATAAATTTGAGGCATTGGGATACTGGGAGCCTGTGTCGGTCAGCAAGCAAGGGGGAATGGGTAAGTATAACAACTCAGTAAGTATCTGCGATGAGTGCTGATTGATGTGCCATAAGTGTGCATCAATCTGAACCTGCCCTCTTGATTGAGACCATCATTTTTAGCTGTGAAGCTCTCCGTGGTCCTTTGAGACTCTGTGGGGAGCAGCCCCCTTTCCCCAGTTTGGGAGCCTCAGGCCTACATGAAATGCAAGGGTTCCATTCCATGAATAAGCAGGCCATGTTGTAACTATAGTTACACTTCATGCCATTAAAGGCCATTTTAAATTTGAATATCCACTATCATGTAGGAAGGAGTCTTCTTTTGAATCATTTTTTCTCATTCCCAACCTTGCCTTTATATTAAAGTCTCCCCTCTCTTTCTCAGTAAGTCGAGAAATATTACACTTTAAAACAGCTCTAAGGATCTGTTTTCATTTGGTTTGGTTTACCATCAGTGGCAAATTAAAATCTGAAAAAACAGGAAGGGGCACTCTTGTGGTTGCATGGTATCTACTCCCTCTACTCTGCCCGAACAATACGCTTCAAACCAACAAGCACATCCCCTATTGCACCAGAGTGAGACTTGTCCACTTCTCACTGCCTACCGGGTTCTATCGGTGAAACTGTCAATCTATGGGCAGTTTTGACACTGTTCAGATTTATTTTGTCTGAGTCCCCGACTGTCAGCAGAGAAAGAAGACTTTCACCTTGTCATTTTGGATTGGATTAGAACCCAAGTCCCAGAGGTAAAAGGTCATTGTGTTAACTTAATGACACACCCAAGATCTGACAGTGGTAAATGACCAGATGCATAAAAACTGACACTCTTGTGGGTGCATAGTAACTACATAAATACCAGACAGTTACCGCCCAAAATAAACCCAATGGTCAAAGAACAGAATTCCTCTGACTTCCCTGACTTAGTTTCTGTGTGTGGGTTAGTGTTATTTCGGCCTGAGCTACAAAGGCACACAGTGAGACTGAGAGCAGGCAGGTTGTAGTAAAAAGGCCCAAAGAGCGAACGTCAAGAAGCCAGTAGATGTATGATGGGAGGGTACTATGGCAGCATGAGACCGTTTCTGGGAATAGGAGTGTGAAGAGTAATGGAGAAGATTGAAAACTGAAGGGGTACTGAGAAAAAGAAAAAATGGAGATATTAAAAAGGAGTTTTTAAGATATGTACAGTGCATCAGAAGTGAAGGAGTGATAGGAAAAGGTACAAATAAATTGTTATTAAATAATTAATCACATTTACATTGACTTACAAAGCGGAGGAAACATTGCTTACCTATTGTGTCAAACGTACAGGAGCAGGACATAAATAACAATGGAAACAATTATAAAATGGTCAGTGCTCTGAAAATAGACCAAGCACTTCCGATGGCATAGTGAGTAAAGCCAGAGCCCAGTGAAGCTCTAAGAAAGAAGGATGGAAAGAAAGAAAGACTTGCATTTATACAGTGCCTTTCATGACCTCAGTACACCCCCAAAGCATTTTACAACCAACTTTTGAAGTGTAGTCATTGCTGTAATGTAGGAAACAGGACAGCCAATTTGCACACAGTAAGGTCTCATAAACAGCAATGTGAGAATTACCAGATAATCTGTGTTTGTTATGTTGGTTGAGGGATAAATATTGGCCAGGACACCGGGGATAACTCCCCTGCTCTTTGAAATAATGCCCTAGGATCTTTTACATCCATCTGAGAGGGCAGATGAACACCCGACCATTTTGCGACTTTTTGTACATTTGACATCTTAGGTTGGCAATATTTCCTCCTCATAAGAACATAAGAACATAAGAATTAGGAACAGGAGTAGGCCATCTAGCCCCTCGAGCCTGCTCCGCCATTCAACAAGATCATGGCTGATCTGGCCGTGGACTCAGCTCCACTTACCCACCCGCTCCCCGTAACCCTTAATTCCCTTATTGGTTAAAAATCTATCTATCTGTGATTTGAATACATTCAATGAGCTAGCCTCAGCTGCTTCCTTGGGCAGAGAATTCCACAGATTCACAACCCTCTGGGAGAAGAAATTCCTTCTCAACTCGGTTTTAAATTGGCTCCCCCGTATTTTGAGGCTGTGCCCCCTAGTTCTAGTCTCCCCGACCAGTGGAAACAACCTCTCTGCCTCTATCCCGTCTATCCCTTTCATTATTTTAAATATTTCTATAATATCACCCCTCATCCTTCTGAACTCCAACGAGTAAAGACCCAGTCTACTCAATCTATCATCATAAGGTAACCCCTTCATCTCCGGAATAAGCCTAGTGAATCGTCTCTGTACCCACTCCAAAGCTAGTATATCCTTCCTTAAGTAAGGTGACCAAAACTGCACGCAGTACTCCAGGTGCGGCCTCACCAATACCCTGTACAGTTGCAGCAGGACCTCCCAGCTTTTGTACTCCATCCCTCTCGCAATGAAGGCCAACATTCCATTCGCCTTCCTGATTACCTGCAAACTAACTTTTTGGGATTCATGCACAAGGACCTCCAGGTCCCTCTGCATCGCAGCATGTTGTAATTTCTCCCCATTCAAATAATATTCCCTTTTACTGTTTTTTTTTTCCCCAAGGTGGATGACCTCACATTTTCCGACATTGTATTCCATCTGCCAAACCTTAGCCCATTCGTTTAACCTATCTAAATCTCTTTGCAGCCTCTCTATGTCCTCTACACAACCCGCTTTCCCACTAATCTTTGTGTCATCTGCAAATTTTGTTACACTACACTCTGTCGCCTCTTCCAGGTCATCTATGTATATTGTAAACAGTTGTGGTCCCAGCACTGATCCCTATGGCACACCACTAACCACTGATTTCCAACCCGAAAAGGACCCATTTATCCCGACTCTCTGCTTTCTGTTAGCCAGCCAATTCTCTATCCATGCTAATACATTTCCTCTGACTCCGCGTACCTTTATCTTCTGCAGTAACCTTTTGTGTGGCACCTTATCGAATGCCTTTGGAAATCTAAATACACCACATCCATCGGTACACCTCTATCCACCATGCTCGTTATATCCTCAAAGAATTCCAGTAAATTAGTTAAACATGATTTCCCCTTCATGAATCCATGTTGCGTCTGCTTGATTGCACTATTCCTATCTAGATGTCCCGCTATTTCTTCCTTAATGATAGCTTCAAGCATTTTCCCCACTGCAGATGTTAAACTTCATCTCAGTCCTAAAAGATCGACTCCTTATCCTCAGTCTATGCCCCCTAATTCTGGACTCTCCAGCCAGCGGAAACAGTCTCGTCACCAAAGCGCTTTACAACCAATGAAGTACTTTTTGAAGTGTAGTCACTGTTGTAATATAGGAAATGTGGTAGCCAAATTGCACACAGCAGGCTCCCACAAATAGCAATGTGATAATGACCAAATAATCTGCTTTAGTGATGTTGATTGAGTGATAACTATTGGCCAGGACACCGGGGATAACTCCCCTGCTCTTCTTTGAAATAGTACCATGGGATCTTTTACTTCCACCTGAGAGAGCAGACAGGGCCTTAGTTTAACGTCTCATCTGAAAGACAAAATACATTTCAATGAGGTCACCTCTCATTCTTCTAAACTGCCGAGAGTATAGGCCCATTCTACTCAATCTCTCCTCATAGGACAGTCCTCTCATCCCAGGAATCAATCTAGTAAACCTTCTACCGCAAGGAGTAGTTAAGAACATAAGCACGTAAGAAATAAGAGCAAGAGTGGGTCATACGGTCCCTCGAGCCTGCTCCGCCATTCAATAAGATCATGGCTAATAATCGACCTTCAACTCTACTTTCCTGCCCGATCTCTAGATCCCTTGATTCCCCTAAAGTCCAAAAATCTATCTATCTCAGCCTTGAATATACTCAAAGACTCAGCATCCCTAGCCCTCTGACGCAGTGAATTCCAAAGATTCATAACCCTCTGAGAGAAGAAATTCCTCCTCATCTTGGTCTTAAATGGCCTACCCCTTATTCTGAGACTGTGCCCCCTAGTTCTAGACACGCCAGCCAGGGGAAACAATCTCTCAACATTTACCCTGTCAATCCTCTTCAGAATCTTGTATGTTTCAATGAGATCACCTCTCATTCTTCTAAACTCCAGAGAGTAGAGGCCCATTTTACGCAAACGCTCATCATAAGACTGCCCTCTCCTCCCAGGAATCAATCTGGTGAACCTTTGTTGCACCACCTCCAAGGCAAGTATTTCCTTCCTGAGATATGGAGACCAAAACTGTGCACAGTACTCCAGGTGTGGTCTCACCAAGGCCCTGTACAATTGTAGCAAGACTTCCTTACTCTTATACTCCAATCCCCTTGCAATAAAGACCAACATGCCATTTGCCTTCCTTATTGCTTGCTATACCTGCATGCTAGCTTTCTGTGTTTCTTGCACGAGGACACCCAAATCTCTGTGGACGCCAACATTTAAACGTTCATGTCGCCTTTGGTTCCTTTGTCAATTATCTTGAATCTGTGCTTTTTGGTTCTAGACCCTTCCACCAATGGGAACAGTTTTTATCGACACTGTCAAGACCTCTCATGATTTTGAACACCTCTATCAAATCTCTTCTCAACCTTCTCTGCTCTAATGAGAACCCCAGCTTTTCCAGTCTATTCACATAACTGAAGTCCCTCATCCCTGGAATTATTCTCGTAAATCTTTTCTGCACATTCTGTCAAACAACTGTCAAAAAAATCAGCTTTGTTTCTGTCATGTATCTCACACTACTGTACATAACTGTATCTTACCATGCTATACATGACTGTAACTAGATATGACCTGTAACCACAAGCATACCATACCACCAAGGGTGCACTTGCAGGAGACATAGAAACATAGAAAATAGGTGCAGGAGTAGGCCATTCAGCCCTTCTAGCCTGCACTGCCATTCAATGAGTTCATGGCTGAACATGCAACTTCAGTACCCCATTCCTGCTTTCTCGCCATATCCTTGATCCCCCTAGTAGTAAGGACTTCATCTAACTCCTTTTTGAATATATTTAGTGAATTGGCCTCAACAACTTTCTGTGGTAGAGAATTCCACAGGTTCACCACTCTCTGGGTGAAGAAGTTTCTCCTCATCTCGGTCCTAAATGGCTTACCCCTTATCCTTAGACTGTGACCCCTGGTTCTGGACTTCCCCAACATTGGGAACATTCTTCCTGTATCTAACCTGTCTAAACCCGTTAGAATTTTAAACGTTTCTATGAGGTCCCCTCTCATTCTTCTGAACTCCAGTGAATACAAGCCCAGTTGATCCAGTCTTTCTTGATAGGTCAGTCCCGCCATCCCGGGAATCAGTCTGGTGAACCTTCGCTGCACTCCCTCAATAGCAAGAATGTCCTTCCTCAAGTTAGGAGACCAAAACTGTACACAATACTCCAGGTGTGGCCTCACCAAGGCCCTGTGCAACTGTAGCAACACCTCCCTGCCCCTGTACTCAAATCCCCTCGCTATGAAGGCCAACATGCCATTTGCTTTCTTAACCGCCTACTGTACCTGCATGCCAACCTTCAATGACTGATGTACCATGACACCCAGGTCTCGTTGCACCTCCCCTTTTCCTAATCTGTCACCATTCAGATAATAGTCTGTCTCTCTGTTTTTACCACCAAAGTGGATAACCTCACATTTATCCACATTATACTTAATCTGCCATGCATTTGCCCACTCACCTAACCTATCCAAGTCACTCTGCAGTCTCATAGCATCCTCCTCGCAGCTCACACTGCCACCCAACTTAGTGTCATCCGCAAATTTGGAGATACTACATTTAATCCCCTCGTCTAAATCATTAATGTACAGTGTAAACAGCTGGGGCCCCAGCACAGAACCTTGCGGTACCCCACTAGTCACTGCCTGCCATTCTGAAAAGTACCCATTTACTCCTACTCTTTGCTTCCTGTCTGACAACCGTTTTCAATCCATATCAGCACACTACCCCCAATCCCATGTGCTTTAACTTTGCACATTAATCTTTTGTGTGGGACCTTGTCGAAAGCCTTCTGAAAGTCCAAATATACCACATCAACTGGTTCTCCCTTGTCCACTCTACTGGAAACATCCTCAAAAAATTCCAGAAGATTTGTCAAGCATGATTTCCCTTTCACAAATCCATGCTGACTTGGACCTATCATGTCACCTCTTTCCAAATGCGCTGCTATGACATCCTTAATAATTGATTCCATCATTTTACCCACTACTGAGGTCAGGCTGACCGGTCTATAATTCCTTGTTTTCTCTCTCCCTCCTTTTTTAAAAAGTGGGGTTACATTGGCTACCCTCCACTCGATAGGAACTGATCCAGAGTCAATGGAATGTTGGAAAATGACTGTCAATGCATCCACTATTTCCAAGGCCACCTCCTTAAGTACTCTGGGATGCAGTCCATCAGGCCCTGGGGATTTATCGGCCTTCAATCCCATCAATTTCCCCAACACAATTTCCCGACTAATAAGGATTTCCCTCAGTTCCTCCTCCTTACTAGACCCTCTGACCCCTTTTATATCCGGAAGGTTGTTTGTGTCCTCCTTAGTGAATAGCGAACCAAAGTACTTGTTCAATTGGTCTGCCATTTCTTTGTTCCCCGTTATGACTTCCCCTGATTCTGACTGCAGGGGACCTCGGTTTGTCTTTACTAACCTTTTTCTCTTTACATATCTATAGAGACAGTGCATATAGAGACACTGCATACCTGTTCCACTCAGGTATATAAAGGCAGGTCTTAGGCAAGTGCAGCATTTGAGAGCTGTGGTGATAAAGGTGCAGGTCCTGAGTGACCTTGACTTCAACATGTGCTTCGTGTGAATCTGTACTGCAGGGACGGGACTTTACAGTGGCGATGAGTTACGGGATCACAGAATCCACAGAATGGTGACCAACGGCTCAGATGAAAAATACAATGTTGGAGATAATTGGGAGGACTTTATAGAAAGGCTCCAGCAAAGCTTTGTAACCAAAAACTTGTTGGGCGTCGATAAGACAGACAAGAGAAGAGCCCATCTCTTGACCAGCTGTGGCTCGAAAACATACGCCTTAATGAAGGACCTGCTGGCACCCGAGAAACCAGCAAGCAAGTCGTTTGAAGAGTTGAGCACACTGGTAAGAGACCACCTGAAGTGAGCGAGCAGCCTACACATGGCCAGACACAGGTTCTACAACTACAGACGCTGTGTGGGCCAGTGCATACCCGACTTTGTGGCGGAACTTCGGAGGCTGGCTAGTTTATGTGAGTTCTGCGATGAACTAAGGAGAGAAGTACTGAGAGACTTTTTTATTGAAGGAATAGGCGACGCAGGCATATTCCGAAAGCTTATAGAGACCAAGAACTTGAACCTAGAGGCAGCAGCACTGGTCGCACAGACATTCTTAGCAGGAGAAGAAGAAACGAGGTTGATCTACACTGCGGGTACGACAACTAACGAAACATCGGAACAAGGGGTTCACAGCGTGAAACAAGCCGCTACCCCCACACACAGACAAAGGCAGGAGAGCAGGCCCTCAACAGCAGGCAGTGGCACCAGAAGCCGTTAAGGGCTCAAGAATGGCCATTCACACCTCATCAACCCACAATGCGAGCAATCAACTACAAACTGAGAGAAGCTCAAGAGAGATCAGCCAGACGTAGCTCATTCTTTGGAAACAATGGAAGCGGTCTGTGCTGGAGATGTGGGGGAAGGCACTCATCAAGGGGTTGTCGATTTCAGCATGCCGTTTGCAGAAACTGCAACTAAACAGGGCATCTGGCCCGCATGTGCAGAAAAACAGCAGCTCAGCTGGTATACGAATTGGAAGGGTCGGAGAGCGGACCAGAAGACGGTGGGGACAGTGCCCGGGACACCGAGGTACAGCGGATCAACACAATCAATGGCCATTGTTCTTACAACAAGACGCCTCCAATAATGATGAGGGTCCTACTCAACGGGATACCCGTCAACATGGAACTGGATACGGGAGGGAGTCAATCTCTCATGAGTGTTCAACAATTTGAACAGCTGTGGCCGCACAAAAGCAACAGACCAAAACTCACAAGGGTCGACACCAAACTAAGGACCTATACCAAAGAAATTGTCCCAGTCCTTGGCAGCGCCATGCTCTCAGTCACACACAAAGGGACGGTGAACCGACTTCCCCTGTGGATTGTCCCCGGAGATCTCCCAGCAGTGTTGGGGAGAAGCTGGCTGGCAAAACTAAATTGGAAATGGGATGATGTTCACGCCATGTCGTCAGAGGAACGGACCTCATGCTCAACAGTTCTAAGTCGATTTGAACATCTCTTTCAGCCAGGTGTGGGCACCTTCAAAGGGGCGAAAGTTAAAATCTACATCACACAGGATGCTGGACTGGTCCATCACAAGGCTAGAGCTGTGCCCTATGTGATGAGGGAAAAGATTGAACATGAACTGGACAGGCTTCTGCGGGAAGGCATTATCTCACCCGTGGGATTTAGCGACTGGGCAAGTCCCATCGCCCCAGTCATGAAGCCTGATGGACCCGTACGAATCTGTGGGGATTACAAATCTACCATAAACAGAGTCTCCCTACAGGACCAATACCCGCTGCCCAGAGCGGAGGACTTATTTGCCACACTGGCTGGAAGAAAACTTTTCTCGAAACTAAATCTCACATCTGCGTATATGACGCAAGAACTGACCAAAGAGTCTAAGCTACTCACCACCATCAACACACATCGAGGCCTTTTCATGTACAATCGATGCCCATTCGGCATCAGATCAGCAGCTGCTATATTCCAGCGCAACATGGAGAGTCTGCTCAAGTCCATCCCGGGGAAGGTTGTGTTTCAAGACGACATACTTATCACGGGCAGGGACACCGACTCCCATCTCCGCAATTTGGAGGAAGTACTAAAGTGGTTGGATCGGGTAGGCCTAAGAGTTAAGAAATCCAAATGTCTGTTTCTCGCGCCCGAGGTTGAATTTTTGGGTAGAAGGATTGCCGCTGATGGAATCCGCCCAACAGAGTCCAATACCGAAGCAATTCGTCTGGCACCCAGGACCCGGAATGTTTCGGAACTGCACGCCTTTCTCGGGCTACTCAATTACTTTGGGAACTTTATGCAGAACTTGAGCACACTGCTGGAGCCTCTCCACGTGCTACTCAGAAAGGGGTGCGATTGGTTTTGGGGGGACGCCCAGGAACGCGCCTTCAATAAGGCATGCAACCTTCTATGTTCCAACAGTGTTTTGGCTTTTTTTGATCCAGGTAAAAAGCTAATTCTTACATGTGATGCGTCAGCGTACGGGGTAGGGTGTGGTTTACAGCATGTCAATGGTGAGGGTAAATTACAACCCATTGCTTATGCCTCCAGGTCACTTTCGCGGGCGGAGCGTGGGTACAGTATGGTGGAGAAGGAGGCACTCGCGTGCGTGTATGGTGTCAAAAAGATGCACCAATAACTTTTCGGGGCCAAGTTCGCGTTATAAGCCAACCACAAGCCCCTCACATCCCTGCTATCTGAGAGCAAGGCAATAAATGACAACACCTCGGCGGCATTCAACGGTGGGCGCTCATGCTGGCGTCTTACGACTACACAATAAGGCACAGACCAGGCACAGACAACTGTGCCGACGCGTTTAGCAGTCTACCCCTGGCGACCACGGAAGGGTCTGACGAACAAGACTGTGAGATAGTCATGGCAATCAATGCCTTTGAGTCCACAGGTTCGCCCATGATGGCTCGCCAAATCAGAGCCTGGATGACCAGCGACCCCACGTTATCCTTAGTCAAAAGATGTGTCTTAACCGGTGACTGGGCAGAGGCTCGCGATGCCTGCCCCGAGTAGATCAAACCTTTCCATAGGCGCATACATGAACTATCAATACAGGCAGACTGCCTGATGTGGGGCAGGCCGAGTAGTTATGCCTCTGCGAGGCAGAGAGGCGTTTGTCCGGGAGTTCCACCGCGAGCACCCGGGGATCGTTCTCATGAAGGCCATAGCCAGATCCCACGTCTGGTGTCCTGGCATTGAAGCGGCCTTGGAGCTCTGCGTCCGACGGTGCACCATTTGTGCCCAACTCAGTAATGCTTCCAGGGAGGCCCACCCTGAGCCCCTGGCCCCGGCCCACCAAACCATGGTCACGGGTGCATGTAGATTATGCGGGCCCATTCATGGGCAAAACATTCGTAGTAGTAGCTGATGCATTTTCAAAGTGGATCGAATGTACCATTTTAAACTCGAGCACCACCTCCACCACTGTGGAGAGCCTTGGAGCCATGTTTGCAACGCACGGAATTCCTGACATATTGGTCAGTGATAATGGTCCAAGCTTCACCAGCGCAGAATTCCAAGATTTTATAGTTGACCACGGCATAAATCACATTAAGACGGCACCGTTCAAGCCGGCCTCCAATGGCCAGGTGGAGCGAGCAGTGTAAATCATTAAACAAGGCATGCTTAAAATCCAAGGTCCCACGCTGCAGGGCGGCTGGCATACAGATCTCGTCCGCATTCGCTGACTGGGGTTCCCCCCATGCAACTATTGATGAAACGGACCTTAAAGACCAGGCTCTCATTAATCCTCCCAGACATGCATGAAATCATTGAGGAAAAGCGCAGGAAGCAATCGGAGTACCATGACCGAAATTCGAGGGGGAGGTGGAATGAGATAGGGGACAGAGTGTTTGTGCTAAACTATGGCAGGTGTCCCAAATGGCTTGCAGGGACAGTAACAGGCAAGGAAGGAAACAGGCTACTGGTGGTACAAATGGACAATGGCCAAACCTGCCGGAGGCATGTAGACCAAGTAAAAATCAGATTCACCAACAACACTGCAGAACCAGAGGCAGACTACAATGTGGAACTCACACCACACCTGGTGGACAGACAGAGGGAACAACCTGAGGAAAGGGCAATCTCAACAGACAGCCCATGCGAGATACCAGCAATCATACTGAACGAAACAGACAGCCCAGGCGAGATACCAGCAATCACACCGGAAGAAAAACAGACACCAAGGCGAACAACTGAACCACAACTAAGATGCTCCACGCGAGAGTGTAGACCACCTGAGAAACTGAATCTATAAAGACAATAAGACCTTGGAGTCATTATTCTCACACTACTGTACGTAACTGTATCTTACCATGCTATACATGACTGTAACTTCAGATATGACCTGTAACCACAAGCATACTTTACCACCAGGGGTGCACTTGCAGGAGACATTGCATACCTGTTCCACACAGGTATATAAAGGCAGGTCTCAGGCAAGTGCGGCATTCGAGTGCTGTGTAATAAAGGTGCAGGTCCTGAGTGACCTTGACTTCAGCATGTGCCTCGTGTGAGTCTGTACTGCAGGGACAGGACTTTACAGTTTCCTACATACAGTGAGTCGATTCCTTGATTTCTTTAATTGATGTCCTGTTACCGACTGTTCCAATTTTGGGCCTTTTCTCCTTTGTGAAATAAAGACATGTTTATAATGTGCCTTTCACCACCTCAGGATGTCCCAAAGCCCTTTACGGGCAATGACGTACCTTTTAAGTGCAGTCGCTGCTGTAATGTAGGAAATGCAGCAACCAATTTGCGCACAGCAGGCTCCCAACAGCAATGTGATAATGACCAGATAATCTGTTTTAGTGATGTTGGTTGAGCAACAAATGTTAGCCAGGACACTGGGGAAAACTCTCACTTACTTTGAAATAACGTAATGGGATCTTTTACACCCACTTGAGAGGTCAGATGGGACCTCGGTTGAATGTCTCACGTGAAAGACGGCACCTCTAACAATGCAGCACTTTCTCTGTACTGCATTGGAATGTCAGCCGAGATTTTATGCTCCAGGCTCTGGGTAACATGCCCGTGTACCTGCCCTGGGAGTGTTTGATGGGACATTTTGCATCTAACCCGTGCTGTTCCTGCCCTGGGTATGTGCGTGTTAGGTTCGTGCAGCAGAGCAGGTCTCCAGTCGTTCTGGTTAATCCTTGCCACTGGATAAAGGTCTAGCTTAGTCAAGCCTGTGTGGTGGCTAGTGTGCAACGGTCACCACATGTTAAAAAAAATTCCTGCACAGGCATCTTCCACCCCCTCAATTGGAGTTCAGGACTGGATCATCAGGTCCTTCATTGAAACACCTGTGAACTCTTGGAAACAAGTCATCCTCGTTCGAGGGACCGCCTATGATGATGAAGATGAGATGGATTTAAGGGGAAGCTAGATAAGCACATGAGGGAGAAAGCAATGGAAGAATATGTTGATGGGGTTGGGTGAAGAAGGGTGGGAGGAGGCTCAGGTGGGGCATAAACACCAGCATAGACCTGTTGGGCTGGATGGCCTGTTTCTGTGCTGTAAATACTTTGTAATACTTTGTAATCCCTTCCTGTTGTGTCTTAGAAGAGCAAAGTCCAGCCCTCCACAGACTTTATAGCTGTTTTTATATTGTGGGATGCAAATGCAGATTCTCTAAAACGCACCAGAGGGCCCATAACTCAATTTGAAGCAGCTTATCTCTTCAGCCGGTAATATTGCCACAGAAAGAGGAACTGTCAGGGAACAGGTGCTACCCCTGCCCTTTCTGATCTGATAAAGCTTTCAAACCTGGGTCTGTGGAACCCATGAGGGAACCCATGAGGGAACTCATGAGGGAATCCCTGAGGTCATCAGATTTCTGAGTTTTCTACATAAGCTTAGCACTGTATTATTTGTTTTTTCTGTCCTAATAACAAGACCGACTTCCTGCAATGATAGCTGGCACCATGTCAGAAGTTAGGATGGGGTGGTCCCTGGGAATATGTCAGTATCTGCAGAGGGAGAGGGGTGGGGGCAGTGATCCCTCACACAGTAAAGTTTGAAAGACTGTGATTTATAGAGAGCTACATCACATTCCGCATAGCAGTGCTCGCCTTAAAAGTGTGACCTCTTGACATTGCCAGCTGTAACTCTTCAGTCCCCTTGATGCTCAATGCTGCCTGCAAACTTAGAGGCCAGTGGCCATCTGGAAATGGTCGTCATTCACTTGAATAAGGACATGTTAAGTGATTTACCCAACATAGTGATCACCTGTCATAGAAAGCAAACTGCTTTGCTTTTCACTGGCAGGACTTGGTATGTGCATTGAGTTAACACATCGACCTTTCACCTCTAGGACTTGGGTCCAATCTAAAATGGTGAGGAGAAAGTCTTCTCTGCTGACTGTAAGGGACTCAGACCAAATAAATCTGAACAGTGTCAAAACTGCCCATGGATTGGCAGTTTTACAAAAAGAAAGCAGTGGGAAATGGAAAAGTACAACAGGCGATGTCCTTGTGGGATTGAAGCTATTGTTGGGGCAGAGTAGAGTGAATTTTGCTCTGTTACACCTGAAGTGGGGATTCTTGATGCTAAAACTAAGTGCCCAAAGTAGAAATGTGTTTCATTTCTAGCACTGAGGACTGCAAGAAACTCAATCATTAACAAAAACAAAATAATTAAAAGCAAAATATTTTAAAATATTTTAAAAATATCTGTCTGTCTGTCTGTCTGTCTATATATATGGGTCCAGCCCATGTCCATTACCCTGCTGAGTGTCAAAAGAAAGAAGGATAGTTCCTTCCTGCTGGTTTAACTGACCTTGATAACCTGGCCTCTCACCAAGGCCAGGAGTCAGGAATTTACAAGCAGCTCCCAATCTACAGAGATTTCCCTCAATCATTAGCCTCAAATTGATCTCAAGGTGTCCCAATTTAGAATACGTTCCTCACAGGCAGTACCCGAGCATTAGTCTTATAGAGACAGGCCTGGTTAAAATCAGCAGCTAAACATCACATTCCTGCTCCAGATCCCAGACTACTCATGAGCAATGTAAAGTCCTGTCCCTGCAGTACAGATTCACACGAGGCACATACTGAAGTCAAGGTCACTCAGGACCTGCACCTTTATTACACAGCTCTCGAATGGCTCACCTGCCTGAGACCTGTTCTTATATACCTGTCTGGGACAGGTATCCAGTGTCTCCTGCAAGTGCACCCCTGGTGGTAAGGTATGCTTGTGGTTACAGGTCATCTCTAGTTACAGTCATGTAAAGCATGGTAAGATACAGTTATGTACAGTAGTGTGAGATACATGACATCACCCTCCCCCAAGGTCTTATTGTCTTTATAGGTTCAGTCTCACAGGTGGTCTACGCTCTCGCGTGGAGCGTCTTAGTTGTGGTTCAGTTGTTTGCCTTGGTGTCTGTTTCTCTTTCGGTGTGATTGCTGGTATCTCGCCTGGGCTGTCTGTTTTGTTCAGTATGATTGTTGGTGTCTCGCCTGGGCTGTCTGTTGGGATTGCCCTTTCCTCAGGTTGTTCCCTCTGTCTGTCCACCAGGTGTGGTGTGAGTTCCACATTGTAGTCTACTTCTGGTTCTGCAGTGTTGTTGGTAAATCTACTTTTGACTTGGTCTACATGCCTCTGGCAGGTTTGACTATTGTCCATTTGTATCACCAGTAGCCTGTTTCCTTCCTTGCCTGTTACTGTCCCTGCAAGCCATTTGGGACCCCTGCCATAGTTTAGCACAAACACTTTGTCCCCTATCTCATTCCACCTCCCCCTCGAATTTTGGTCATGGTACTCGGTTAGCTTACGGCGCTTTGCCTCAACGATTTCACGCATGTCAGGGAGGATTAATGAGAGCCTTGTTTTTAAGGTCCGTTTCATCAATAGTTGCGCGGGAAGATCTCCAGTCAATGAATGCGGACGAGATCTATATGCCAGCAGCAGCCGCGTCAGGCGGCCCTGCAGCGTGGGACCTTGGATTTTGAGCATGCCTTGTTTAATGATCTGCACTGCTTGCTCCGCCTGGCCATTGGAGGCCGGCTTGAACGGTGCTGTCTTAACGTGATTTATGCTGTGGTCACTCATAAAATCTTGGCATTCTGCGCTGATGAAGCACCGACCACTATCACTGACCAACCTGTCAGGAATGCCGTGCGTTGCGAACATAGTTCCAAGGCTCTCCACAGTGGTGGAGATGGTGCTCGAGTTTAAAATGGTACATACGATCCACTTTGAAAATGCATCTACAACTACGGGGAACATTTTGCCCATGAATGGGCCCGTGTAGTCTACATGCACCCGCGACCACGGTTTGGTGGGCCAGGGCCAGGGGCTCGGGGGGCTCCCTGGGAGAATTACTGAGTTGGGCACAAATGGTGCACCGTTGGACGCAGAGCTCCAAGTCCGCGTCAATGTCAGGCCACCAGACGTGGGATCTGGCTATAGCCTTCATGAGTACGATCCCCGGGTGCTCGCGGTGGAGCACCCGGACAAATGCCTCTCTGCCTCGCAGAGGCATAACTACTCGGCTGCCCCACATCAGGCAGTCTGCTTGTAGTGACAGCTCATGCATGCGCCTATGGAAAAGTTTGATCTCCTCGGGGCAGGCATTGCGAGCCTCTGCCCAGTCACAGTTAGGACACATCTTTTTACTTGGGATAATGTGGGGTCGCTGGTCGTTCAGGCTCTGATTTGGCGAGCCGTCATGGGCGAACATGTGGATTCAAAGGCATTGATTGCCATGAGTATCTCACAGTCCTGTTCGTCAGAACCTTCCGTGGTCGCCAGGGGTAGCCTGCTAAGCGCGTCGGCACAGTTGACTGTGCCTGGTCTGTGCCTTATGGTGTAATCGTAAGAGGCCAGTATAAGTGCCCACTGTTGAATGCGCGCCGATGCGTTGGCGTTTATTGCCTTGCTCTCGGATAGTAGGGACGTGAGTGGCTTGTGGTCGGTTTCTAATGCGAACTTGGCCCCGAAAAGATATTGGTGCATCTTTTTGACACCGTACACGCACGCAAGCGCCTCCTTCTCCACCATTCCGTACCCGCGCTCCGCCCGCGAAAGTGACCTGGAGGCATAAGCTATGGGTTGTAATTTACCCGCATTATTGACATGTTGTAAAATGCACCCGACCCCGTACGCTGATGCATCACATGTAAGAACTAGCTTTTTACCTGGATCAAAGAAAGCCAAAATACTGTTGGAACACAGAAGGTTGTGTGCCTTGTTGAAGGCGCGTTCCTGGGCGTCCCCCAAAACCAATCGCACCCCTTTCTGAGTAGCATGTGGAGAGGCTCCAGCAGCGTGCTTAAGTGCTGCATAAAGTTTCCAAAGTAATTGAGCAGCCCGAGAAAGTTCTGAGACATTCCGGGGCCTGGGTGCCAGGCGAATTGCTTCGGTTTTGGACTCTGTTGGGCGGATTCCATCAGCGGCAATCCTTCTGCCCAAAAATTCAACCTCGGGCGCGAGAAACAGGCACTTGGATTTCTTAACTCTTAGGCCTACCCGATCCAACCACTTTAGTACTTCCTCCAAATTGTGGAGATGGGAGTCGGTGTCCCTGCCCGTGATAAGTGTGTCGTCTTGAAATACAACAGTCCCCAGGATAGACTTGAGCAGACTCTCCATGTTGCGCTGGAATATAGCAGCTGCTGACCTGATGCCGAATGGGCATCGATTCTACATGAAAAGGCCTCGATGTGTGTTGATGGTGGTGAGTAGCTTAGACTCATCGGTCAATTCTTGCGTCATATACGCAGATGTGAGATCTAGTTTTGAGAAAAGTTTCCTCCAGCCAATGTGGCAAATAAGTCCTCCGCTCTGGGCAGCGGGTATTGGTCCTGTAGGGAGACTCTGTTTATGGTAGATTTGTAGTCCCCACAGATTCGTACAGATCCATCAGGCTTCATGACTGGGACGTTGGGACTTGCCTAGTCGCTAAATCCCACAGGTGAGATAATGCCTTCCCGCAGAAGCCTGTCCAATTCATGTTCAATCTTTTCCCTCATCACATAGGGCACAGCTCTAGCCTTGTGATGGACTGGTCGAGCATCCTGTGTGATGTAGACTTTGACTTTAGCCCCTTTGAAGGTGCTCATACCTGGCTGAAAGAGATGTTCAAATCGACATAGTTCTGTTGAGCAGGAGGTCCATTCCTCTGATGACATGGCGTGAACATCATCCCATTTCCAGTGTAGTTTTGCCAGCCAGCTTCTCCCCAGCAGTGCTGAGATATCTCCGGGGACAATCCACAGGGGAAGTCGGTTCACTGTCCCTTTGTGTGTGATTGAGAGCATGGCGCTGCCAAGGACTGGGACGATTTCTTTGGTATAGGTCCTTAGTTTGGTGTCGACCCTTGTGAGTTTTGGTCTGTCTCTTTTATGCGGCCACAGCTGTTCAAATTGTTGAGCGCTCATGAGAGATTGACTCGCTCCCGTATCCAGCTCCATGTTGACGGGTAGCCCGTTGAGTAGGACCCTCATCATTATTGGAGGTGTCTTGTTGTAAGAGCAGTGGCCATTGATCGTGTTGACTGGCTGTACCTCGGTGTCCCGGGTACTGTCACCACGGTCTTCTGGTCCACTCTCCGACCCTTCCGACTCGTATACTAGCCGAGCTGCCGTTTTTCTGCACATGTGGGCTAGATGCCCTGTATAGTAGCAGTTTCTGCAAACAGCATGCTGAAATTGACACCCCCTTGATGGGTGCCTTCTCCCACATCTCCAGCACAGACCACTTCTATTGTTTCCAAAGGATAAGCTGTGTCTGGCTGATCTCTCTTGAGCTTCTCTCAGTTTGTAGTTGATTGCTTGCATTGTGGGTTGATGAGGTGTGAATGGCCGTTCATGTGGCCCTTGATGGCTTCTGGCGCCACTGCCTGCTGTTGAGGGCCTACTCTCCTGCCTTTGTCTGTGTGTGGGGGTAGCGGCTTGTTTCACGCTGTGAACCCCTTGTTCCAATGTTTCGTTAGTTGTCGTACCCGCAGTGTAGATCAACCTCGTTTCTTCTTCTCCTGCCAAGAATGTCTGTGCAAGCAGTGCTGCTGCCTCTAGGGTCAAGTTCTTGGTCTTCATGATCTTTCGGAATATGCCTGCGTGGCCTATTCCTTCAATAAAAAAGTCTCTCAGTACTTCTCTCCTTAGTTCATCGGAGAACTCACATAAGCTAGCCAACCTCCGAAGTTCCGCCACAAAGTCAGGTATGCTCTGGCCCACACTGCGTCTGTAGTTGTAGAACCTGTATCTGGCCATGTGTAGGCTGCTCGCTGGCTTCAGATGGTCTCTTACCAGTGTGCTCAACTCTTCAAACGACTTGCTTGCTGGTTTCTTGGGTGCCAGCAGGTCCTTCATCAAGGTGTATGTTTTTGAGCCACAGCTGGTCAAAAGATGGGCTTTTCTCTTGTCTGCCTTATCATCGCCTAACCAGTCTTTGGTTACGAAGCTTTGCTGTAACCGCTCTATAAAGTCCTTCCAATTATCTCCAGCATTGTATTTTTCATCTGAGCCATTGGTCGCCATTCTGTGGATTCTGTAATCCCGTAACTCATCGCCACTGTCAAGTCCTGTCCCTGCAGTACAGACTCACACGAGGCACATGCTGAAGTCAAGGTCACTCAGGACCTGCACCTTTATTACACAGCTCTCGAATGCCTCACTTGCCTGAGACCTGTCCTTATATACCTGTCTGGGACAGGTATCCAGTGTCTCCTGCAAGTGCACCCCTGGTGGTAAGGTAAGCTTGTGGCTACAGGTCATCTCTCGTTACAGTCATGTATAGCATGGTAAGATACAGTTATGTACAGTAGTGTGACGAGCAATATCACAGTAAATCCGCTAGTGGTTGGAAAAAAAACGTGAACAAAATCCCACACTAGCGGTAATGTTTAGGACTTGTTTCACTAAAGAAGTAGACTTTACTTCCAAGTACTGCTTGTGGAGCATAGGTTCTTTTTGGTTTGCAAATGATTAAAACATTTTCATTCACATTTTAAACAGAGCTTTTTAAACGAAACTCCAAAGATGAGAATGATAGCAGCAAAGTGGCACATAAAACTTTGAATGAAGAAAAACTAAACTTTTCCAAAGACTAAATAGTTAACGGTGCTTCAAAGTGGCAAAGATAAATGGAACATTGCAGAGCCTGATTTACGAGGGATTTATAGGAAATCCCAGTGATCAGTTGCTATGATGGTCAGACGCTGTCACCACCCATTTAAGCCTGGATTCCCTCGGGCCTAAATATCACGCCTTGAGAGACATCCTGACCTGGAGTTCAGTCAAATGTCAAAAATGCTTTCTTTTTCTTTTGCAGTCTAAGTGAATTGCTAGGTCAGTGATATTTAAAACATGAAAAGATATCCTTCATCAGAGATCTTGATTTGATGAATTGGTTTAAAACATTCAGAGAAAAAAGTGCACATGTCATTGCTGTAAATTACAGCCTCAACACCAACTGGGTAATGAGTGAACATTCCAATCCCAGAAACAAAATGGGGAGTAAAAATACACAGGGACGGTAAGTTCGAAATCCCACATCCTGTATTATTGTTCTGTTAGCAGAATGATGTAATCATGAGGCTACAGTCTCGGAGTCACAGGAAGGACTGGATTCCTGCCAAGATATTTTATCATATCCTGCAATATGAATACATTGAACAATGTTTTTGCAGGAAGATACAATATCATATGCTTGCTGTACGTAATGAGATGCCAAGCTATAAATAGATAATAGCGATCACTGGGGAGCTGTGTCTGGTTTTCCTCCTGTATTCATAGATGAGGGGGACAAGAGAAAGGGCAATACTTGAATTGGCACTCAATGTTAAGGACTAGAGAGAAAGAGGATGAGCATGCATGTGGGTTTGCCAGGATAGCGGATTTCCCGAGGGTGCAAGGAGCAATTGCCTGCAGGCATGTGGCCTTGCAAGCACCATTCCAGAATGCAGAGGTATTCAGAAACGGAAAGGGATACCACACGCAACGCACGCAACACATGCAACCCATCCTCACAGTCAATGCTCGCTATCCTGGAAGCGCACATGATGCCTTTATCCTGCGGGAGAGCACTGTGCCTTGACTGTTTCAGCCACCACGGCCTGGCCACCTGGCTAATGACCCCCCTCTGCAACCCCACCTCAGAGCTGGAGAAATGCTACATTGAAAGCCCTGCCACCTGCAACATCATAGAGCAGACAACAGAGGTGGTGAAGCAGCGATTCCGATGCCTGGACCGCTCTGGAGGCAGCCTTCAATACTCCTCTCAACAGGTCTCACTATTCATTGTGGTGTGCTGCATGCTGCACAACTTGGCCATCATGAGAGGCCAGGCCTTGCCAATGGGGATCACATGCCCTTCTCATGAGGAGGAGGAGGACGGGGGGGGGAGGGAAGAAAGAAGAGGAACAGGAGCCTGACGATGCCCTGAATGTCCAGCAACACGATGAGGACCAGTAGCAACCACGGAGGAGGCAGCGTGCCAATGTTGGCAGCGCCAGGACTATTCGGCGGCGGCTCAGAAGGGAGCACTTCGCTTAAATGGAATGAGCTGAGGGATGCAGCTAATAATGACCGTGCATTGTGCCACGATAATGCCACATCTCCATCACAACTGAACAGTCAGACACCAGAGACTGAAGGAAATGGTTCAGCTAACATTTTATTTGGCAAACATGCCTCAAACAACCCCAAAAAACCCACACCCTCCAATAAAACAACATGGAGCCCCCACCCCTTCAAAAAACACAATAGATGCTGAAACTTCCCAACATATGTACATAGGTCCCATGGGGACACATTTATTCAGTGGATCATCCTCTGGCATTTCCCACCCCTCTAACGCACCCCGCTCCTTCGCCTACTGCTCCTCCTCAATAGGTCCTCAGTGCCCGCAGCAAGGCCACTTGAGGGCTGTTGTTTGTCTGAGGGAGACAGGACAGATTGCCTAGCATGACGCCCTGGACCAGCTCTGGGCCTGGAAGGCCCGACTGCTGACAGCATCGCCTGAGAATGGGCGGCACCAGTCTTGGATGGCTGGGGTGCAGGTGCAAAGATGGAATGGCAGTGGTGGGAGGTTGAATTATGTCCTCCTGAGAACAGGAGGATATCATTCCGGAGATACCGAGAACTGAACACTGCAGAAACTCTAGAGGAGTATAAGAAGTGCATGGGTGCAATTTTAAAAGATATCAGGAAAGCAAAGAGAGAGCATGAAAGAATGTTGGCAAGTAAAATCAGGGAAAACCCAAAGATGTTTTATAAATACATTAAGCGCAAGAGGATAACTAGAGAAAGAGTGGGGCTTATTAGAGACCATAAAAGAAATCTGTGTGTGGAGGCGGAAGACATAGGTAGGATTCTTACTGAATACTTTGCATCCATTTTCACAAAAGAGAGGGGTGATGCAGACTTTGCAATGAGGGAGGAGGAGTGTGAAATATTAGATGAGATTAACATAGTGAGACAGGAAGTATTAAGGGGCTTAGCAGCTTTGAAAATGGATAAATCCTCAGATTCGGGTGAAATGTATCCCAGGATATTAAGAGAAGCTAAAGAGGAAATAGCAGAGGCTTTGACCATCATTTTCCAATTCTCACTGGCTAAGGTGTGGTGGCAGAGGACTGGAGGACTGCTAATGTTGTACCTTTGTTTAAAAAGGGAGAAAGAGATAGACCGAGTAATTCCAGGCCAGTCAGCTTAACCTCGGTGTTGGGAAAATTATTGGAAAAAATCCTGAGGGACAGGATAAGTCTTCATTTGGAAAGACATGGATTAATCAAGGACAGTCAGCATGGATTTATCAAGGGAAGGTCGTGTCTGACTAAATTGCTTGCATTTTTCGAGGAGGTAACCAGGAGGGTCGATGAGGGCAGTGCATATGATGTAGTGCATATGGATTTTAGCAAAGCTTTTGATAAAGTCCCACATGGCAGACTGGTCATGAAAGTAATAACCAATGTGATCCAGGGCAAAGTGGCAAGTTGGATTCAAAATTGGCTCAGAGGCAGGAAGCAAAGGGTAATTGTGATGGGTGTTTTTGTGACTGGAAAGCTGTATCCAGTGGGGTTCCACAGGCTCAGTGCTGGGTACCTTGCTTTTTGTGGTATATATCAATGACTTGGGGGTATGATTAAGAAGTTTGCAGATGACATTAAAATTTCCTGTGTGGTTGATAATGAAGAAGAAAGCTGCGGTCTGCAGGAAGATATCAATGTACTGGTCAGGTGGGCAGAACAATGGCAAATGGAATTCAATCTGGATAAGTGTGAGGTAATGCATTTGGGGAGGTCTAACAAGGCAAGGGAATACACATTAAATGGTACAATGCTGAAAAAGTGTAGAGGAACAAAGGGACCTTGGAGTGCAGGTCCACAGATCCCTGAAGGTAGCAGGCCAGGTAGATAAGGTGGTTAAGAAGGCAAAAGGAATACTTGCCTTTATTAGTCAAGGTATAGAATACAAGAGCAAGGAGGTTATGCTTGAACTGTATAAACACTGGTTAGGCCGCAGCTGGAGTACAGGCAACTCAGCTACAAACAGTAACAAAAGATGGACATTACCAGCATGCATGTACAGGTTCTGTGCCTGGTTTGCTGGTACGCTGGTGAAGTTAGCGGTCTTCTGATTAAAGTTTGTGCCTGGAACCCGGTGCCGGCACTGCCCCTGTTCCCAACATCAGCGACGGCCGCGAGAGACAGCGCTGTAAGGGCAGAGGAGAGTGATTTTTATGGTGAGTGAGAGAGAGAGTGTGTGAGAGAGACACTTTGGCAGGTCGTCCTGGAGTCCCCCCGGTGCAGAGTCCTTTCGGCCTGGGATTGAAGCGGCCAGTACGGATCCCTTCGACCAGGGACAGAAGCCGCTGGTACTGGGTCCCTTCGGCCAGGGACAAAAGCGGCCGGTACGAGGTCCCTTCGGCCAGGGAGAGAGAAAATGTGCGAGTATGAGAGAGAGAGAGAGAGATTGTGTGAGAGAGAGAATGAGCAAATATAAATGAGCACACTGTTTGGAAGGTGATTTTTCCAAATTATTTGGGGCTGTCTTTTCACTTGTTAGCAACAGAATTTGAAATCCCATTACAGCGGTTTTCCGTTGGATCTGTGTACGGATAATCGAGAGTTGCCTGTACTATGTGCAGTTCTGGTCACCACATTACAGGAAAGATGTGATTGCACTGGAAAGGGTGCAGAGGAGATTTACGAGAATGTTACCTGGACTGGAACATTTTGGCTTTGAGAAAAGATTGGAGATGCTGGGTCTGTATTTTTTGGAATAGAGGAGGCTGAGGAGAGACCTGATTGAGATGTATAAAATTATGAAGGGCCTGGATAGAGTGAATAGGAAGGACCTGTTTCCCTTGGCAGAGGGGTCAATAAACAGGAGATATAGATTTAAAGTAATTGGGGGGATGTTTAGAGGATATATGAGGGTAAATTTCTTCACCCAGAGGGTGGTGGGGGTCTGGAACTCATTGCCTGAAAGGGTGGTAGAGGCAAAAACCCTCACCACATTTGAAAGATACTTGGATGTGCACTTAAAGTGCTGTAACCTACAGGGCTACAGACCAAGAGCTGGAAAGTGGGATTAAGCTGGATAGCTCTTGGTCGGCTGGTGCGGACGCGATGGGCCGAAATGACCTCCTGTGTTGTAAATTTCTTATGATTCTATGATTCTAGGATATCAGGCTCCATCTCGATCGACTGGCTGCCACTCCCCCGGGGCACAGCCTCAGCATCCGGAGTAATCTGGTGGAGTGCAAATAGCTGGCCTATTTCGGCACTATTAGCTCCCTATTGGGCTGATGGGAACCCAGAAATGATGGCAGCAGTCAGTGCTTGCATGGCATCAATTTGACTCTGCATCAGGGCACACAGCGCATTGATGCCACCACACACTGACAACGTGGCAGAATGCAGGTGTAGCGTGGTTTTAGCCTACCGTTCAATGGCTACTGCCATATTAGCCATAGTCCCTGCCATCATTTCTGGGACCCCATGGTCACTTGTGGCATCCATCATCCTTGGAATCTACAAAGGATGGACTCGATGGATGGACTCCTGAGTCGCAAATGCAAAGTTTGAGGCGGCCTCCATCACACTCAAAGAAAGTGCATCCACGCTCGGCGGGATCCTCGCCAATGCACCCATTAGCTTGCGGTGTATCTGCATTGACTCCCTGGACATAGCCTCCAAGTCCAGGTGCTCCTCTGCCTGTCTGTGAGCAGGACTCAGGGGCCGACTTACCCTCCATAGAACTGGTCCCCGAGCTTCCCCTCATGCTGGTCGCTGCTGGGGCCAGGAGCCTCAGATTCATGCAACCCTGGGAAGAAATCCTCTTCCACCGAGGTGGTCTCGCCTCTCGCTCGCAATGAGGATGTGCTGCGCTGTGCTGGCACACTACTCTTCACCCCCTCCTCCTCATCTTCCCCGTTGTATGAAGACGTCAGCTCACGGGCAGGCTGCCGCTCTTCTGGCTCAACATCTTTAAGCACAAAGCAACAGAAGTGCAGTTATCAGCTGGGGAGGGGGCAGGAAGGCAAGAAGTAGGGGGGCATTGTTATTTTGTTTGCAACATCTTGCAAGGCAAGTGGCCTCACGGCTAAGGGGGACTCACACAGAACGGCCGTCTCATTCACATACCGTCACTGCCGAGCAGGGGCTCTGCCTCTCCACCCTCCACCGCCACGACTGCAGCATCCATGAGGGCGGACACTCGCTCCTCCACCTCAGTGAGGTCCTGGAGGTAGGGCTCACCTCCGCCCCTACGATGCAGGTTGCACATATTGTGCGCGTGTTTGACCTGCAATGGTAAAAACAAAAAGTTGTTAGTGGCTGTGTAGGTGCTGGTGTGTCACATGTGTCTGCAGTAGGGTACCCGTGAATAATATGGCAAAGTGTCCATATCTGCATTTCATCCTGCGTGGCATCGCATAGTGGATGTGTGAATGGTGGGTCTGGGGCACAAGCAACTACCAGTAAGTATGAGGCTCAGGCCTGTGACTGCACATGAAGAGTTGAAAGGTGCTGCTAGGTGGGCTCAGGCTGAGTAAGGAGCTAGAAAGTGAGAGAGACTTGGATGGGCAGGGCATGTCTGGTGAGGTGATGGAGAGGTCTCAGGCTGGCTTCAGCAAGGAGGAGCATGGCCTGAGACATAGAGAAAGGGTAGGCACTGCAGAGTCTTTACATTGTGTGAGACAGTGAGGTTCATATGAAGGCATTGGAAGGTGAATGGAAAGGGTACTCACCCTGATGACCCTAGTAAGGTCGTTGAATTTATTGTGACACTGCGTCACTGTTGTGGCCACTGTGTTCCGGGCTGAAACGTGCTGTGCCACCTCCCTCCACAGCCTCGTCAAAACTCTAGGCGCTGGCCTTCGTCCCCCTGCAGACTGGAGAGCATTCCAGTGACTCTCCACTGCCTCCAGCAAGGCATCAAGGGAGGTGGGCGAGAAGCGGGGAGATTGCTGACGTCCTCTTGCTCCTCCATTTTCGCGCTCTGAAGACACTGCGGAGTTGGAGCTGCTCATGCGCTAACTTACCTTGCCACACCTTTGAGAGTCGGATTTTTCCGGGACCTGAATCGGAATTCGGCGCATGTGCAATGGCTCCGCAAAATTTAGCACCAGAACTTTCGTTAGCATCCCCTAAGTCAAGTGTGTAACAGCTGATTTTGAACCACCTTCAGCTCTTCACGCAATTCCGACAAATTTCTCGGCGGGAGGCGCAAACTTTTTCAAGGCGATAAAATTACCGCTCCGCCTGGGTCACCGCCCCAAATGAGGCGCGACCGAATTTCTCCCTCAACGTTTCTCAGTATGAATCCCCTAGTTGGCTGCTTTAGAAATTGCAGTGACAGGCAGAAGGCCTTGGGTTCAAGTTCCGCTCCACAAAGCTGAGGACAAAATTTAGGCCGACACTCCAGTGCAGTACTGAGGGAGTGCTGGACTGTTGGGAGTGCCCTCTTTTAGATGAAGCTTCAAACTGAGGTCTGCTCTCTCAGGTGGATGTAAAAGGTCCCATGGCAGTATTTTGAAGAAGAGCAGCGGAGTTTTCCCTGGTGTCCTGACCAATATTTAACCCTCAACTAACATCACTAAAACAGATTATGTGGTCATTATCACATTGCTGTTTGTGGGACCTTGCTGTTTATAAATTGGCTGCTGTATTTCCTACATTACAACAGTGACTACACCTCAAAAGTATTTCATTGGCTGTAAAACGCTTTGGGACACTCTGAGATTGTGGAAGGTGCTATATAAATGCCAGTCTGTCTTTACCATCAGCAGTTGGGCTTTAATTGGAACTGGCACCAATGTATGTTTATTTTACTACTGACACGTGTAAAAACCACAAGAACAAAACTGCATTGCAAAACACCTCCAGTTACAAAACACTCACTTTAAAGCATATTTCAGCTGAAAACTGACCACAAGTATCACAAGTAAAATATGTTATGGCCAACCAGCCACCTCGTGCAGAATGCAAAATATTACTCGCTTGTGACCACGACCACAGAAAACAGGTGGAATTGCCGATCCCCAAAACCACGCTGAAAAATCATGGAATACCACGTGACAGAAACAGGATTTAATTTAATGTTCTTTTTTTAACCAGTTAAGGTCTGCACTAGCCCGAAGCTGGGCCTCTCAGGGTTCGCAACAGGCGATGTTCAGGAAGATCTGCCTCAGTAACACTGTCAGCTTTTGTACAGTTTTATTGGATTAAAAAATAAATAATGATAAAGGCGAGCTGTAATTATTGCCGGTCTAGACAAGCTAGACAAAACTCGCAGCAAAGCCTGAATGCGATGGAATGTACAACAACAAGCATTGATATTGCACCTTTAACGTAGTATAACACAATCAGGGTCAGACTAAATAACTAGTGCCTCAGCTGCATACTGAAATGGAACTCAACAGTGGACCGGAATCCCAGTGTTTCCTTTTTGGAAT
This sequence comes from Pristiophorus japonicus, assembly GCF_044704955.1. Taxonomy (NCBI): domain Eukaryota; kingdom Metazoa; phylum Chordata; class Chondrichthyes; family Pristiophoridae; genus Pristiophorus; species Pristiophorus japonicus. Next base: position 104,017,237 of record NC_091982.1, read on the forward strand.
TGATCCTCAACTGAAAAAAGACATTGGTCCAGATTTTGCAGGAGCAGGGCATCTAACAGTGTCTGGTGTTAGTTAGACTTGCCCCCTTCTGCTTAAAAAATATTTTGCCCACAAAGTTGCTGAAAGTGCGAGCTGATAACGGCGTGGCAAGGGTAACCGGGCATCTGGGACCTGAGTGAACAGGTCAAGCAACAGGGCATCTCCTTAACCAATCAGACTGAAGGATCGGAAAATAAACTCAGGAAGGACTGAGGAGGAGGGCGACTTAGGTGGGTGAATTCATTGTCAATCAGGTACAGAAAGAGAAATAAAGAGAGGGAAAGAAAGATTGGATTAGGAGAGAGGAAATGAAGAGACAGAGAGGAAAAGTAAGAAAAAAACATTTTAAGTTAAAGTTTGATTTTAAAAATCTTTCTTAAAAATTCATAACCTGAAGGAATGCGACTCCACAATTGTAATACAGCCGTAGTTAACTTTTGGTGCCAGAGAGGTTAACTGGCAATCATGAACACGTACCATATTCTTAAAAGGGTACTTATACTTGTAATGACAAGACTTAACTTTCTGTGGTGAGTTTGATGGGCAAATAAAGTAAGTTGCTAACAAAAGGGGAGGCTTAGGGCGACGTGCTCTTTTGGCGAAGCGCATAGCAGAGCGATGCAACTCGGACAGCAATTGTTGGATATTCGTATTTATCTGCATTTGCTCCTTGCTGTACCACTTACTCACAAACAGTGAGCGCCATTAGTCTTGCCATTATTTTAACAGCAATTCTGGCCTGATACTTTGTTTAAAAGGTGCATTTTTGGTAGCTTGCTGTGTTACTTGTGATGCAATGCAGTGGGTGAACCATTAACCTGACCTCCTTGAACTCTGACCTCTGAACCCGTCATTCCTGTTGAATGAAGGGCGAATGAGGGGGGAAACTCAACATGAAAGACACAGGTGAACATCTGCTGTTTGATTTATAAAGTTAACAAAGCAATAGTCCTTGAGGTGCAAATAGTTATATTTATATGGGAAACAATTGAACATGTTTGTGGCCCCTCTTTTTACAGTCTAATTCTTTGTCATACTATCATTTATCTAAGACATTCTTGTATGAACAGATGACATGTATACTTTTATTTAAAAAACAATATAGAATCACATATTCTTTTAGAAACCATCTTTGAATTGAAGGCATTGGCAATCAAATAATGAACCCCCACTGACTCCATGGCAGTGATTAAAATTTGACTGCTTGCATAAATATTGGAATCGCGAGCAATTTGTTTCGATGTTTGGAAAACGTCCAGAGATCAATGCAGCTTTTGTGCCATGTGCTGCGCGCGATTAAACGTTTGCTCACTGCTGGTTTCCACCTTTCTCCTTCCATTGTGTGATTGAGCTGCGAGACTGAGTGAGTTTGGCACAGATTCTCCCCACAGTCTCCAAAAAGTGCGCTGTTCCATCGATCCATTACAGATCGCGCAAGATCTCCTTGAAGAAAAACACAGAAGGCATAAAAAAATGTCATGTGCCCAAAGGGAAGAATTTGTATTTCTCTCACATCATATTATGTCTCTCCAAAGCATTGCGAGTGCTTTACATACAATGAATTATTTTGAAATGAAGTCACTGTTGTTATACAGCCAAATTAAACAACTAAACAGGAATAATATGAACTACCAGCTAATCTCCTTTTGGTGGTGTTGGTTGAGGGAGGAATGTTGGTCAGGATATTGGAGAATTCCTTCTTCATATAATGCCATGAAATCTATAACCTCCATCGGAACCACTGGAACAGACAGACCTTGATTTAATGTCTCATCTGAAGGACGGCACCTCCAACACTGCAGCACTCCCTCGGTACAACACTGAGTTATCAGCTTAGACATGGAGTGGGCCTGAACCCATGATCTTCTGCTTAGAGCCAAAAGTGCTAAGAACTTAGTAAAGCTGTAACACATGGGGGCCGAAATGTCCCCGTGCTCCATCCAGGGGCGGTAACCTTCCGGGCCTGGGTCAGTTATCGCCCGGAAATGTCTTTTGCGCCTCTCAAACGAGGCGGAGCGCCAACTCGTTGGAGGGGCGCTCCCGAGGCGTCAGCACGGTGCTGAGGTCAGCGTCGTGCTGAAGAGGTCAGTGCAACGCGGACACTCCTCGTAGCGCTGATGTGCCACAATGTTCCTCCCCTTCAGTTGAAGGAGAGGGCCGCTTCGGACTGCAGGCCCTAGGGTGGCCAGCACTGGGCCACCAGGGACAATCTCGACCAGGATAGTGGCTTGACACCAAATGAGGAGTGCCGGGTTGCATGATGGTGCCCCGGTTGAGACAAGGGCCGCCATTTTCGGGCCGACGAACGAGTCGGGCGAGAAACAAAAATGGCGGCTCAGGGCGCACATGGCCTACCCTTTAAGGGGCACCTTGGGTGGATGTCCACGCCAGCCTCGCGTCCTGCAGGGCAATTTCCCCCACGGGACGCAAAGGGATTGGCATGAGGCAGTGAGGGTTTGGCGTACATGGCGATGATGTCATCGCCAGTTGCGCGCCGGCCCGGGGCACAAATCATGGCACGCGGCGCTAACATCGAAGCGTCCCCAAATCTCGGGGACAATTTCACCCCAGGCACAAGCACCGCCCGCCCTCAGGCAAAAAGGCAATTGTGTCCCACTAGCGTCTCCTGGCGGCACTAACAGGGCACAAAAAAGGGGCAATTTTGGCCACATACAGTATTAAAGATGCCTTTCGATATACACTCAGTACGTAATGTTAGAGATTCTGGCACATTCTTGCTTACAGTATATGAGTCTTACCATTTGTGACAGGTAATTCAATGAGTTTAATGTCATGTTTGAACAGGTTAAAAATGTCATCAAATGCAATGGGAATAATTTTAACCTCTGCATGACGGTCATGGGTGGGGCGTGGAGTGGATTAAATTGTTAAAGATGGGAAACTAGACCCCAACCTGCCGCGAACACACCTACTTTTAGGTTTAACTAGGATGGGTTCGGGGTCAGCTGAGTAACCCGCAAAACAGAGATGGTTCGGTAATTATAATATTTAAATGAGACAGCATGCCTCAGATATTGTCATAATTTTAAACATAACGGCTACAGGCCGGGTTTCCAAAGGCTCGGGATTCCCAGGGCTCAGAAAATCGTCAGCTAAAGGGAGACGGGTCAGTGCTTTTTCAGCAGGAGTGCTCCCCCCCCGCCCAAAAAACAAAAATGCCACAATCTGTCTCATCCACGCAATTAGTGAACCCCCCACCCCATCAGATCACTACCACCCCCCCAGCGATCCTCGCTTTGTGATCTCGCCCCCGCAATATCTCCCCTGCAATCTTTCCCCATGGACCCTCTCCTGCGATCTTTCCTCCATGATCTCTTCCCTTGATCGCCTTGCCCTGCAATCAATCATCCTGTGATCTCTCAACAACAACTTGTATTTATATAGCGATTTTAACATAGTGTTACGTCCCAAGGGCTTCACAGGAGTATTATGAGATGAAAAATTTGACACCGAGCCACATAAGGAGAAATCAGGTCAGGTGACCAAAAGCTTGGTCAAAGGGGAAGGTTTTAAGGAGCATCTTAAACGAGGAAAGAGAGGTAGAGAGGTGGAGAGGTTTAGGCTTGGAATTCCTGAGCTTGGGGCCTGGGCAACAGAAGGCACGGCCACCAATGGTTGAGCGATTATAATCAGGGCTGCTCAAGAGGCCAGAAGTAAAGGAACGCAGACATCTCGGGGTGGGAGGCGGATGGGGTGTTGTGGGGCTGGAGGAGATTACAGAGATAGAGAGGGACGAGGCCATGGAGGGATTTGAAAACAAAGATGAAAATTTTGAAATCGAGGCGTTGCTTAACCGGGAGTAAATTCAGGTCAGCGAGCACAGGGGTGATGGGTGAGCGGAACTTAGTGCAAGTTAGGACATGGGCAGCCGAGTTTTGGATTACCTCTAGTTTGCATAGGGTAGAATGTGGGAGGCCAGCCAGGAATAATCAAGTTTTGAGGTAATAAAGGCATGGATGAGGGCTTTAGCAGCGGATGAGCTGAGGCGGGGCGGAGATGGGCGATGTTACGGAGGTTAGATATGCCGCAGATATGTGGTCGAAGCTAATTTCAGGGTCAATTATGACACCAAGGCTGCGAACAGTATGGTTCAGCCTCAGACAGATGTTAGAGAGAGGGATGGAGTTAGTGGCTAGGGAACAGAGTCTGTGACGGGGGCCGAAAACAATGGCTTTGGTCTTCTTAATATTCAGTTGGAGAAAATTTTCTGCTCATCCAGAACTGGATGTCGGACAAGCAGTCTGACATTTTAGAGACCATGGAGGGGTCGAGAGAAGTGGTAGTGAGGTGAAGCTGGGTGTTGTCAGTATACATGTGGAAACTGACACCGTGTTTTCAGATGATGTCAAGTGGCAACATGTAGTTGAGAAATAGGAGGGGGCCAACGACAGATTGTTGGGGGACACCAGAGGTAAGGATGCAGGTGTGGGAAGAGAAGCCATTGCAGGTGATTCTCTGGCTATGATTAGATAGGTAATGATGGAACCAGGCGAGTGCAGTCCCACCTAGCTGGACGACTGTGGGGAGGCGGTGGAGAAGGATAGAGTGGTCAACCGTGTCAAAGGCTGTAGACAAGTCAAGAAGGACGATCCCTACCTCACGATTTCCCTGCTCCGCGATCTCTCCTCTGTGATCTCTCCTCCCCGATCTCTCCCCCGATCTCTCCTCCACGATCTCTCCCCACTAACTCTCCCCCCGATCGCCCTGCCCCACGATCTCTCCCCATGATCTCTCCCCATGATCTCTCCTCCACGATCTCTCCCCCATGAACTCTCACCCCTCTCTCTCCTGATCTCCCCGCCTCACGATCTCTCCCCATCGATCTCTCACCCCTCTCTCCCCCCAATCTCCCCGCCCCACAATCTCTCCCCATGATCTCTCCTCTACGATCCCTCACCCCTCTCTCCCCCGATCTCCCCACCCCACGATCTCTACCCATGATCTCTCCGCCATGATCTCTCCCCCCAATCTCTCCCCCCCAATCTCTCCCAACGATCTCTCCCCTACGATCTCTCTCCACGATCACTCCTCCACGATCTCTTACCCCGATCTCCCCGTCCCACAATCTCTCCCCCTGATCTCCCCATCCCATGATCTCTCCCCTGCAATCTCTCCCTGCGAGCTGAGCCCTGATCTTCTCGATTGCTGAGGACTGTACCCAGTAGTCTCCATTTGCAGCCTTGTAGCGCAGGCATGCAGCCTTCAACCTGGCTGGATGTCTGGGGAGAAATGGAGTAAAAACATTCAAATGAGGTCCAGCCATTAAAGTCGGCAGATCTTTTGCTTTCCCGGGTGTCGTATCTGCGAACAGGTTCCCCAGCTCCCTCCTCGCCTGCCCGTACACATCAGGGCCTGTTGTGTATGCAATAACTGTTAGACTGAGTACTGTTTAACTCCAAGAGGTATGACCTTGGCTCTGCTTTATTATAGTCCAAAGTGACTAGTATACAAGATGGCTGGCCTTTGAAACTTGGGCTGCACACCAGTGCGTGCAGCCCAATAGCCTTCAACAGTGACGCCATCTAGTGGCTAGTGATCCCAAAAGCACTTACATGACAATACCCCCCTCTGAGATATTGACAGAGTCTTTTACAAATTGAGACGGTCCGGTGTTTTACGCTCCCGGGTTAATCGTCTCAGTTCAACTCCAGCCTTGGGTGAGTGTTCAGAGTCTGTTGTGACTGGTGGCTGGGTGGCTGACCTGGTGGGAGTGGCAATGGCCATGTCAGGGATTGAAAGTCCATTTTCATTGAACATGTCAGTGATTGAAAGTCCCGATTCACTGATGACCACTGAGTCCTCTGATGACTGGAGGTAGGTTGGTTGGTCGTCGATTGTCTCTTCCTCCGACTGTTGCGGTTCGTCTGTGTGCCGCAGCTTTGTCTGATCCATATGTTTCCTGCATGTTTGCCCATTTTTGAGCTTGACAATAAATACTCTATTGCCCTCCTTGGCCATGACAGTACCCGTGATCCACTTGGGATCCTGACCATAATTCAGAACATATACAGGATCATTTACAGAAATATCGCGTGACATAGCTGCGCGATTGTGATACCCTTGCTGACTTTGTCTTCTATATTCAATATGTTTATTCAAGTCAGGGTGTACAAGAGATAGCTTGGTCTTAAGACCTCTCTTCATCATTAATTCAGCAGGCGAGACCCCGGTAAGCATATGTGGTCATGTCCTGTAACTAAGCAGTGTGCATGACAGGCGGGTCTGCAGTGACCCTTGGGTTACTTGCTTCATGCTCTGCATTATAATTTGGACAGCACGTTCTGCTTGCCCACTGGATGCAGGTTTGAACAGTGCCGACTTTACATGTTTGATAGCATTGAGTTTCATGAACTCTTGAAACTCCTGACTGGTGAAGCACGATCCGTTGTCGCTAACAACGATGTCAAGCAGACCATGTGTCGCGAACATGACACTGAGATTCTCAATGGTAGCTGTGAATGTGCTGGATGACATGCTTACAAGCTCTATCCACTTCGAATATGCATCCACCACAAATAAAAACATCTTCCCCAGGAAGGGACCTGCAAAGTCTATGTGGATCCTGGACCATGGTTTGGATGGCCATGACCACAGGCTCAGTGGTGATTCCGCTGATGATTTGCTGAGCTGCATGCAAGTGTTGCACTGATGCACACATGATTCCAGCTCAGAGTCAATTCCCGGCCACCATACATGAGACCTGGCGATGGCTTTCATCATTACAATGCCGGGATGTGTGCTATGTAGCTCACGTACAAATTTCTCTCTCCGTTTCTTGGGCATAACAACACGATTGCCCCACAGTATCCAATCCGACTGAATAGACAGTTCGTCTTTGCGACGAATGTAAGGTTTGGTCTCCTCGCACATTTGCTTGAGTATGGCAGACCAATCACCTTTGAGGATGCAGCTCTTCACCACTGATAAAATTGGGTCCTGGCTGGTCCAGGTTTTAACTTGTTGAGCCGTGACAGGGGTTCCTTCACTCTCAAAAGCATCCATAACTAACAATAGGTCCACCGGTTGTGGCGTTTCCATCTCCGGTGTGGGCAACGGCAGACGGCTCAAAGCATCGGCACAATTCTCGGCGAATGACATAATCATAAGCGGATAATGTCAGCGTTCACCTCTGAATGCAGGATGAAGCATTGATATTGATACCTTTGTTTTCAGAGAACAGTGAAATGAGCGGCTTATGATCTGTCTCCAGTTCAAACCGAAGACCAAACAGGTACTGATGTATCTTTTTAACCCCATACACATAGGCAAGTGCTTCTTTCTCTACCATGCTGTAGGCTCTTTCTGCTTTAGACAAACTTTTTGAAGCATACCCAACTGGTTGAAGTTTACCCGACTCATTAGTTTGTTGGAGTACACAACCAATTCTATATGACGAAGCATCACAGGCCAATACTAAACGTTTACATGGGTCATAATGTACCAGCAGCTTGTTAGAGCAAAGCAGATTAGTGGTTTTCTCAAAAGCTCTGTCTTGAGACGCACTCCACACCCAGTTGTCGCCTTTTCTAAGCAGCATGTGCAGTGGTTCTAAGAAGGTGCTCAATTTAGGTAGGAAGTTACCGAAGTAGTTGAGTAGACCCAAGAACGAATGCAGCTCCGTCACATTCTGTGGCTTGGGTGCATTCGTGATGGCCTTGGTTTTTGCGTCCATGGGCCTGATGCCATCAGCAACAATTTTCCTCCCCAGGAATTCGACCTCTGGTGTCATGAAGACGCATTTCGAGCATTTCAGTCTGAGTCCCACTTTGTCCAGACGATGTAGAACCTCTTCCAGGTTGTTCAGATGTTCCTTGGAGTCATGACCTGTGATCAGGATGTCATCTTGGAAAACGATGGTTCTGGGAACGGACTTCAGTAGACTCTCCATGTTCCTCTGAAATATTGCTGCAGCCGAGCGAATTCCAAAAGGGCACCTGTGATAAATAAACAGTCCTTTATGCGTGTTAATGCACATAAGTTCCTTCGACTTCTCGACCTGCTCCTGTGTCATGTAGGCCGACGTCAAGTCCAGTTTGGTGAATGCCTTCCCCCTGGCTAGCGTTGCAAACAAGTCATCAGTCTTCGGTAACGGGTACTGATCCTGTTTCAAAACCCTGTTGATCATAGCCTTGTAGTCTTCACAGATTCTGACTGTGCCATCACTTTTCAGCACAGGAACGATGGGGCTGGCCCATTCATTAAATTCAACCGGTGATATGATCCCTTCACGCTGAAGTCTGTCCAGTTCGATTTCGACTTTCTCCCTCATCATATACGGAACTGCCCGAGCTTTATGATGGACGGGTCTTGCATCTGAGTCCATGTGGATCTGCACCTTGGCTCCCGTGAAGTTGCTGATGCCTGGTTCGAACAGCGAGGGGAACTTGTTCAGTACTTGGGCACATGTATCCTTCTCCGACGACAATGCCTTGATGTCGTTCCAATCGCATTTGATTTTTTCAAGCCAGTTCCTCCCGAACAGCGTTGGGCCATTGCCTGGGACAATGTATAGCCGTAACTCGTGAACTGCACCGTCATACGACACTTTAATTGTGGCACTGCCAATCACCGTTATGAGTTCTTTGGTATACGTGCGCAACTTGGCATTGACTGGACTCAGCCTGGACCTCACAGCCTTAGTATCCCACAGCTTGTCGAATACCCTCTGGCTCATTACTGATTGACTCGCCCCCCCATGTCCAGCTCCATCGATATTGGCACCCCATTAAATTTCACGTAGATCATTGTCAGTTTGCTCTTAGTTAGGAACGAGTACAGTCCATACACTTCCTCCTCTGGTATCTCGGATTGCGTATCCGGATCTGCGCTAGTCTGACCATCATCCTCCACGTGGTGTGTCGCAGCACGCTTGCTCATCTGCGGACACTTGCGCTGGAGATGCCCCACTCTCAGACAGCCTTTGCAACTATATTGCTTAAATTGGCACTGCTGATGCCGGTGATTTCCCCCACAACGCCAACACGGAAATCGGATGCATTCCCGCCGGTGGACTTTGGACAGCCACAGCTTTCGCATGTGCAGTCGGGTAGGCCCTGCCATATGCCGCTCTGCCGAACGCCAGATCAATCATGTTTACACTTTCCGAGTTTTGATTTTTCACTGATATCTGCTTTAAACTTCTATCCGTCGTCATGCATGACTGAGTGATCGTGATGGCCCTGTTCAAGTCCAACGTCTCCACCACCAGTAGTTTACGCAGGATCACCTCGTGGTTGATGCCAATTACAAAGAAGTCCCGCAGCGTGTCTGCCACCACAGCTCCGACCTTACACGGTCCCGCTAGACGTTTCAGGTCGGCAATGAATTCCACCGCATTCTGGCCCTCTGAGTGAACATGCATGTAAAATCTGTATCTCGAGATGATGCTGCCTGCGTCTGGCTTAATGTGGTCCTGTACCAGTGTACACAATTCCTCACATGTCTTCCCTGTTGGACTCACAGGCAGGAGTAGATTCTTTATCAGACCATAACTTTTTGGATTGCAATCCGTGAGGAACACCGCCCGGCGCCGATCTGTGTAGCCGACCTCCTCCATTTTGTTGGCCACGAAGAACTGGCTCAAATGGCTCACAAAGTCTGCCCAATCTTCTTCCATGAATCGCTCCAACAATCCAATCGTGCTCATTTTTGCATGCAAAGTTTCTTGTTGCCTCGTCGCCAAATGTTGTGGATGCAATAACTGCTAGACTGAGTACTGTTTAACTCCAACAGGTATGACCTTGCCTCTGCTTTATTAAGGCTCAAAGTGACTAATATACAAAATGGCTGGCCTTTTATACTTGGGCCAATATCTCTGTTCATAGGTAGCGGAGAATGAATTGGAGTGTGTATCTGTCGCAATCTTTTTAATAAGGCTAGCTGTATTAAATGAAGGGACCGAGTGCAATGTATCCAAGTTTGCTGATGATACAAAGCTCGGTGGAAAGTAAGTTGTGAGAAGAATAGATAGATTTTTGGACTCTAGGGGAATCAAGGAATTTGGGGATCAGGCGAGAAAGTGGAGTTGAGGTGGAAGATCAGCCATGATCTTAGTGAATAGCGAAGCAGGCTTGACGGGCCGTATGGCCTATTCCTCCTATTTCTTGAGTTGTATGTTCTTAAAACTTTAAGTGAAGTTACTGTTGCCGATGCTTGTGGATTAACATTTAGCGCATTTGTTTAACATTCGTCTGTCTGCTATTTCAACACAGATGCTGTTTTAAACGGACACACAGGGGATCGCCATACAAGCATGCTAAACATTCACCTATAAAGGTGTTCCTTATGAGATGTTTATATTGTGTCAGCCTTGGCTCAATGGTAACACTCTCGCCTTTGAGTCAGAAGGTTGTGGGTTCAGGTCCAGTCCAGAGTCATGAGTACATAATCCAGGCTGATACTGAAGTACAGAACTGAGGGAATGCTGCACAGTCGGTGGTGTCATATTTTGGATGAGAAGTTTAACCAGGGCCCTGTCTAGCCTCTCAGGTGACAAAAAGGAGTAGGAGTAGGCCATTTACGCCGAAAGACCCCATGGTATTATTTTGAAGAAGAGCAGAGAGTTACATAAGAACAATAAGGGTATAGCAGTTATCATGGGTGATTTTAATCTACATATTGATTAGGCTAACCAAACTGGTAGCAATACAGTGGAGGAGTTGTTCCTGGAGTGTATAAGGGATGTTTTCTAGACCAATATGTCGAGGAACCAACTAGAGAGCAAGCCATCCTAGACTGGGTCTTGTGTAATGAGAGAGGATTAATTAGCAATTGGGTCATGCGAGGCCCCTTGGGGAAGAGTGACTATAATATGGTAGAATTCTTCATTAAGATGGAGAGTGACACACTTAATTCAGAGACTAGTATCCTGAACTTAAAGAAAGGAAACTTCGACGGTATGAGACGTGAATTGGCTAGGATAGGCAATGGCAGACATTTAAAGATCACATGGATGAACTACTACAATCGTACATCCATGTGTGGCGTAAAAATAAAAAAGGGAAGGTGGCTCAACCGTGGCTAACAAGGGGAATTAGGGAAAGTGTTAAATCCAAGGAAGAGGCATATAAATTGGCCAGAAAAAGCAGCAAACCTGAGGACTGGAAGAAATTTAGAATTCAGCAGAGGAGGACTAAGGGTTTAATTAGGAGGGGGAAAATAGAGTATGAGAGTAAGTTTGCAGGGAACATAAAAACTGACTGCAAAAGCTTCTATAGATATGTGAAGAGAAAAAGATTAGTGAAGACTAATGTAGGTCAGAATCAGGTGAATTCATAATGGGGAATAAGGAAATGACAGACCAATTGAACAAATGCTTTGGTTCTGTCTTCACGAATAACCTCCCGAAAATACTAGGGGACCAAGGGTCTAGTAAGAAGGGGGAACTGAGGGAAATCCTTATTAGTCAGGAAATGGTGTTAGGGAAATTGAAGGGAGTGAAGGCTGATAAATCCCCAGGGCCTGATAAGTACTCTGGGATGTAGACTAAGGAAGTGGCCCCAGAAATAGTAGATGCATTGGTGGCCATTTTCCAACATTCCATGGACTCTGGTTCAGTTCCTATGGATTGGAGAGTAACTAATGTAACCCCACTTTTAAAAAAAGGAGGGAGAGAGAAAACAGGGAATTATAGACCGGTTAGCCTGACATCGGTGGTGAGAAAAATGCTGGAGTCAATTATTAAAGATGTAATAGCAGCACATTTGGAAAGCAGTGACAGGATCGGTCCAAGTCAGCATGGATTTATGAAAGGGAAATCATGCTTGACGAATCTTCTAGAGTTTTTTGAGGATGTAACTAGCAGAGTGGATAAGGGAGAACCAGTAGATGTGGTGTATTTGGACTTTCAAAAGGCTTTTGACAAGGTCCCACACAAGAAATTAGTGTGCAAAATTAAAGCACATGATATTGGGGGTAATGTATTGACATGGATAGAGAACTCGTTGGCAGACAGGAAGCAAAGAGTGGAAATAAACGGGTCCTTTTCAGAATGGCAGGCAGTGACTAGTGGGGTGCCGCAGGGTTCAGTGCTGGGACCCCAGCTATTTACAATATACATTAATGATTTAGACGAAGGAATTGAATGTAATATCTCCAAGTTTACGGATGACACTAAGCTGGGTGGCAGTGCGAGCTGCGAGGAGGATGCTAAGAGGCTGCAGGGGGACTTGGACAGGTTAGGTGAATGAGCAAATGCATGGCAGATGCAGTATAATGTGGATAAATGTAAGGTTATCCACTTTGGTGGCAAAAACAGGAAGGCAGAATATTATCTGAATGGTGACAGATTAGTAAAAGGGGAGCTGCAACGAGACCTGGGTGTCATGGTACATCAGTCATTGAAGGTAGGCATGCAGGGACAGCAGGCAGTAAAGAAAGCAAATGGCATGCTGGCCTTCATAGCAAGGGGATTTGAGTATAGGAGCAGGGAGGTCTTGCTACAGTTGTACAGGGCCTTGGTGAGACCACACCTTGAGTATTGTGTGCAGTTTTGGTCTCCTAATCTGAGGAAGGACCTGCTTGCTATTGAGTGAGTGCAGCGAAGGTTCACCAGACTGATTCCTGGGATGGCAGGACTGACATATGAGGAAAGACTGGATCGGCTCGGCTTATAGGGCCCAAGTTTCGGCATCTGGTGAAAACGGCGCACCTCCGAGACTTACGTGACCGGCCTGGGCTCGAAGGTGCGCCGGAATATTCTGCAGCAATTCTCCGGTCCTCCTGGATCATGGCGTGGAGTGGCGTAGTCTCCCTGGGGAGGAGACTGCCTGCAGGGAGGCGGGGCTAGGGATCATGCCTTCTTCTCAGAGCTGGCAGCGTTGCGCAGGCGCGCTGGAGCATGCACGCCTGCGCAATGGCTCGGGAGAGCGTGGATACCCGGGAGGAGGAGGAGGGAGGAGGGAGAGGGAGGGAGAGCGTGGATACCGGGAGGGGGGGAGGGAGGGAGAGCGTGGATACCGGGGAGGGGAGAGCGTGGATACTGGGGAGGAGGGAGGGAGGAGGGAGGGAGAGCGTGGATACCCGGGGGAGGGGGAGCGTGGATACCCGGGGGAGGGGGAGTGTGGATACCCGGGGGAGGGGGGGAGGAGGGAGGGAGAGCGTGGATCCCGGGAGGAGGAGGGAGGAGGGAGGAGGGAGGGAGAGCGTGGATACCCGGGGGAGGGGGAGTGTGGATACCTGGGGGAGGGGGAGTGTGGATACCCGGGGGGAGGGAGGGAGAGCGTGGATACCGGGAGGGGGGGAGGGAGGGAGAGCGTGGATACCGGGAGGGGAGGGAGAGCGTGGATACTGGGGAGGAGGGAGGGAGGAGGGAGGGAGAGCGTGGATACCCGGGGGAGGGGGAGCGTGGATACCCGGGGGAGGGGGGGAGGAGGGAGGGAGAGCGTGGATACCGGGAGGGTGGGAGGGAGGGAGAGCGTGGATACCGGGGAGGAGGGAGGGAGGAGGGAGGGAGGAGGGAGGGAGAGCGTGGATACCGGGAGGGTGGGAGGGGGAGCGTGGATACCGGGGGAGGGGGGGAGGAGGGAGGGAGAGCGTGGATACCGGGAGGGTGGGAGGGAGGAGGGAGGGAGAGCGTGGATACCGGGGAGGAGGGAGGGAGGAGGGAGGGAGAGCGTGGATACCGGGAGGGGGGTGCGTGGATACCGGGGGGAAGTGTGGGTACCGGGAGGGGGTGGGGGCGTGTTGCAACCGGTGTGGGTGGGGAGGGGGGTAGCATGGCAACCGGGGGCGGGAGGGGGGGAGCATGGCAACAGGGATGGAGGAGTGTGGGTTGGGGGGCACTCAATGATTGAAGGGCCGGAGGAGAGAGCAGGGGTGCCTCCTTCCAGCCTCTCTCCCACACCCCCCACCCACCCCCCCCCACATCCCTCCCCACACACACACTCCCCCACACCCCCCCCCACACACCCCACACACACCCCCACCCACACACACACCCCCACCCACACACACACACCCCCACACACACCCCCACCCCCCCACACACACACCCTTCACACACACACACACCCCCACCCCCCACACACACACCCTTCACACACACCCCCCCTCAAGCACACACCCCCCCCCCACACACACACCCACCCCCTCCCACCCCCCCCACACGCACACCCACCCCTACACAAACCCCCTCCCACCCCCCACACACACCCCCTCCCACCCCCCCCACACACACACACCCTCCCACCCCCCCCATATACACACCCCCTCCCACCACCCCCCACACATACTCCCCCTCACCCCCACAGACACATACACACACCCCCACACACACACACACCCCCTCCCACCCCACCCCACACACACACCCCCCCCCACTCACACACACCCTCTCACCCCCCCCACACACACACACCCTCTCACCCCCCCCACACACACACCCCCTTCCACCCCCCCCACACACACACCCCCTCCCACCCCCCCATATACACACCCCCTCCCACCACCCCCTCCCACCACCCCCCACACATACTCCCCCTCACCCCCACAGACACATACACACACCCCCACACACACACACACCCCCTCCCACCCCACCCCCACACACACCCCCCCCACTCACACACACCCTCTCACCCCCCCCCACACACACACACCCTTTCACCCCCCCCACACACACACCCCCCCCACACACACACCCCCTCCCACACACCCCACACACACACACCCCCTCCCACCCCCCCACACACACCCCCCCCCACCCCCCCCACACACACCCCTTCCACCCCCCCCCCACACACATAACCCCTTCCACCCCCCCCCACACACACACCCTCCCACCCACCTCCCCCACCCCCACACCCCCCCCACCCCCACTCCCACATACCCCCCCCCCACCCCCACTCCCACACATACACACACACAGACACACACCACACCCTCTCCGCACCCCTCACTGTCAGATACAGAGAGAGAGAGACACTACAGAGAGAGACACTGACAGAGACACCTTCCTTTCACATAAAGGTAGGACTTCTATTTTTTATTGATTGATTACTTATTACTTTGGTCTTGGGTGTTTTAGGTGCAGGGTTCTGTCTATTTTTTATTAATTAATTGCTTATTACTTTTTGTGCTTCGTTTAGTGCTTGGTCTTTAAATGTACTGCTTTGTTTAGTGCTTAGTGCTTTAAATGTACTTTGCTTCTTTAATGTTGTTGTGAAGGTGTTTATGGAAAATCCTCTAACTTCCCTTACCCCCCTGTTGTGATGTTGATGTGTTCTTTGTGTTTAATGCTTCCCACCCGCCGTCTCTGGCTGTGCCTGCACTAAACTTAACTCTAGGTAAGGTTTTTCAGAACTTACAAAAGTGGCCACTTACTCCATCCTAAGTTAGTTTGTAGTAAGTTTTCACTGCCGAAACTTGCAAAACAGGCCTGAGTGGCTGGACACACCCCCTTTTGAAAAAAAAAAACCTTACCTAAAGCCAACCTCAACTAACTCACTAGAACTGGAGCAAACTAATATCCGAGAATTGCAATTTCTAACATACTCCAAACTAAACTAGTTGCTCCAAAAAACTAGGAGCAACTCCACCCGAAACTTGGGCCCATACTCCCTGGAATTTAGAAGAATGAGAGGGGATCTCATAGAAATGTATAAAATTTTGACGGGATTGGACAGGTTAGATGCAGGAAGAATGTTCCCAATGTTGGGGAATTCCAGAACCAGGGGTCACAATCTAAGGATAAGGGGTAAGCCATTTAGGACCGAGGTGAGGAGAAACTTTTTCACCCAGAGAATTTTGAACTTGTGGAATTCTCTGTTGACAGTTGAGTCCAGTTCGTTGGACATATTCAAAAGGGAGTTAGATGTGGCCCTTATGGCTAAAAGGATCAGGGGGTATGGAGAGCAGGTTGGGGTGGGGTATTGAGGTTGAATGATCAGCCATGATCATATTGAATGGCGGTGCAGGCTCAAAGGGCCAAATGGCCTGCTCCTGCACGTATTTTCTATGTTTCTATAAGAAATAGGAGCAGGAGCATGGCTGATCTGATCATGGACTCAGGTTCACTTCCCTGCCGTTCCCTATAACCCCTTATTCCCTTATTGTTTAAGAAACTGTCTATTTCTGTCTAAATTTATTCAATGTCCCAGCTTCCACAGCTCTCTGAGGCAGCGAATTCCGCAGATCCACAACCCTCTGAAAGAAAAAATTTCTCCTCATCTCAGTTTTAAATGGGTGGCCCCTTATTCTAAAATTATGCCCTCTAGTTCTAGTCTCCCCCATCAGTGGAAACATCCTCTCTGCATCCATCTTGTCAAGCCCCCTCATAATCTTATACTTTTCGATAAGATCACTTCACATTCTTCTGAATTTCAATGAGTAGAGGCCCAACCTACTCAACCTTTACTCATAAGTCAACCCCCTCATCCCCGGATTCAACCGAGTGAACCTTCTCTGAACTGCCTCCAAAGCAAGTATATCCTTTCGTAAATATGGAAACCAAAACTGCACGCAGTATTCCAGGTGTGGCCTCACCAATACCCTACATAGCTGGAGCAAGAGTTCCCTGCTTTTATACTCCATCCCTTTTGCAATAAAGGCCAAGATTCCATTGGCCTTCCTGATCACTTGTTGTACCTGCATACTATCCTTTTGTGTTTCCTGGCCAAAAGTAAACCCTCAACCAACGGCACTAAAACAAATTGGCGGAGAAATTTCCTACCCTATTGCCACCCTATCCTGCCGAAAAATGGCAGCCGCCACTCCAACGACCTTCTCTGGCGCGGGACTTGGCGGCTGTCATTTCGGCAAGGGCCTTAGCTCTGCTGATAGCAGCGCTGGTCCTGGAGATGCAAATGGGATGAGTGTGACGTCAGTTGGCGCGCAACACCAACTTAAGGTCACGCTATGCAAACTAGGATCTTAGCGCTGAGTTCAGCATTGCGTCCTAGGCGCGCTCTGAACAGCGAGCATGCAGCAGACTGACAGAAACACTGTCAGCACTTCTTAAAGGGACACACACATCTTTCAGGTAAGTTTGCATTTAAGCTTTTGAACTGGATTTTTAAAATTTTATTGAAGTCGTGGCTTGTTGCAATACATGTTAAGAGATTTTTTAACATTTTTGTCCACTGGTCTGAGGTCATGAAGCTTCTTTGGGCACTGGAGCCAGGTCATGGGGGTGATAATACTGGCAGTGATGGCCTCGGTAATGTGGTCCCACATCGTTCTTTCTGAGGACCTCCTGGCCCCTGTGGGTAAAGGACCTCTCTTGCAGTGTTGATCCCCTGCACAAAGCTGGAATGCTGCATGCGAGATCGTGGGTGCCCCTTCCCTGGCCTACTGAGCTACTTGTGTTAGTGCTGAAGCACTTTTCCCATCTTTTTAGGCATGGAAGGCAGTTCAGCTAAAAGAGCTGAAGTCTCCCATTTGGGAATTCTTTTTAATTAAAATTTTTTTCAGAAGGCAGTTGAGCTGTAAAAGGCTAAAATCGGCCTACTTTTATATAATTTTTATTTTATTTATTTCAGAAGGCAGTTCCCCTTGAACAGACTGAACTGCTTTCTGAAATGACAGCCTTACTTTCAGAGCAGGCTGTTCTTGCTGTAATGATGCTACAGCCATGCTACATTTGGGCCTCCTTACAGGACGAACGCCATCCAGAAAGGTGTAATGCAGTTTAGTACTCGGCTAATATAAATTAGGCACCATCGGCAATTTACCAGTTCTGCCTGCACCACCATTTTCAGAGACCATTAACACCGGCCCACGGTGGCACCGGTAGGGTTTTTAACGATGTCCAATTTCTAGGCTATCATCTGGTCATTATTGCATTTTATAGTCTCTTAAACACTCTTGAAAACTCTTAGTTCAACTTAACTCTATTTATTTGGGAGATCTCAGAAAGCCATGTGGAGCTTTAAGATGGCGTTCCTTCACAGACCCTCTCTCTCAATACAGCTCCCTGTACCTCCTAGCTAGAGGGCGCTGTACATTATATCGCTACCGCCTTGCTAGAGGGCACTATATATTATTTCGTTACACCTTTCCTTTCATAAGAAACAAAAATGAATTAAAGTTTGCTTCAAAATAAACAAGTAGTTAACTACTTTAGAATACATGCATTAAACAACTACGTTGAACAAACAACAACAAAACTCTTGTCTTATTAATTCTTTATCCAAAGCGTCCAGTGTCCATGATTTCTTATTTCTGTACATGGTGCTCCAGGTATTTTGGTGTGCGGATTCTGTTGCTTCGTCTCAATCTGGTTGTTTCAGTTGTGTTCTGTGCACTGATCGCTTTAGTCCCTTTATCAGTGCTCTGAGGGGAAATATCAGGCAACCTATCCCTGTTTTCATTGAAGTGCTGTTTCGCGTGTTAGTTGGCTGTGTTGGCAGCGGAACGTCTGTGAGTGTCACTGAGATCTCTGGAGTTTCAATGAATGTTTCAGCGCTCTTTCTCAGATATTTCCTATTTCTGCGATACTCACAGCCAACTTCTGTAATGACCTGATATGAACGAATGCTGACTTGTTTCTGAACCTGAGCTTTTTGCCACTCTTAGCTTTCTCACGTTTGCTTCAGTCTCACTGTTTCTCGTTCCTGCAGTGTAAGAAGTGCTGTCGAACCTCTGCTGTAGTAATGTGGTTGTTTGGCATGGTTCCTTTCTTTGTTGACGATGACGTTGTGTATGAATCCTGGTTTATATAGAAGTCACCAGTCTTTCTTTGTTTTTTGATTAACCGATTTGCGAGATTAATCACATTCCCAACCTTTCTGTTGCTTTAGAAACATAGAAGCATAGAAACATAGAAAATAGGTGCAGGAGTAGGCCATTCGGCCCTTCAAGCCTGCACCACTATTCAATAAGATCATGGCTGATCATTCACCTCAGTACCCCTTTCCTGCTTTCTCTCCATACCCCTTGATCCCTTTAGCCATAAGGGCCATTTCTAACTCCATTGAATATATCCAATGAACTGGCATCAACAACTCTCTGCGGTAGGGAATTCCACAGGTTTACAACTCTCTGAGTGAAGAAGTTCCTCCTCATCTCAGTCCTAAATGGCTTACCCCTTATCCTTAGACTGTGTCCCCTGGTTCTGGACTTCCCCAACATTGGGAACATTCTTCCAGCATCTAACCTGTCCAGTCCCGTCAAAATTTTATATGTTTCTATGAGATCCTCTCCCATCCTGCTAAACTCCAGTGAATACAGGCCCAGTCGATCCAGTCTCTCCTCATATGTCAGTCCTGCCATCCTGGGAATCAATCTGGTGAACCTTCGCTGCACTCTCTCAATAGCAAGAACGTCCTTCCTCAGATTAGGAGACCAAAACTTAACACAATATTCCAGGTGAGGTCTCACCAAGGCCCTGCACAACTGCAATAAGATCTCCCTGCTCCTATACTCAAATCCCCTAGCTATGAATGCCAACATACCATTTGCCAACATTCAATGACTGATGTACCATGACACCCAGGTCTCGTTGCACCTCCCCTTTTCCTAATCTGCCGCCATTCAGATAATATTCTGCCTTCGTGTTTTTGCCACCAAAGTGGATAACCTCACATTTATCAACATTATAGTGCATCTGCCATGCATTTGCTCACTCACCTAACCTGTCCAAGTCCCCCTGCAGCCTCTTAGCATCCTCTTCACAGCTCACGCCGCCACCCAGCTTAGTGTCACTCAATTCCTTCATCTAAATCATTAACGTATATCATCACTGAACCCTGCGGCACCCCACTAGTCACTGCCTGCCATTCTGAAAAGGACCCGTTTATCCTGACTCTCTGCTTCCTGTCTGCCAACCAGTTCTCCATTCACGTCAGTACATTACCCCCAATATCATGTGCTTTAATTTTGCACACCAATCTCTTGTGCGGGACCTTGTCAAGAGCCTTTTGAAAGTCCAAATACACCACATCCACTGGTTCTCCCTTGTCCACTCTACTAGTTACATCCTCAAAAAATTCTAGAAGATGTTTGTGGATATTCTGGTGAGCTTGTTGCATGATCGAATCCATATTCTGTGGCAAAGTTTGTGAACTGTTGTGAGTTGAAAGGAGGTCCATTGTCGGATTGAACCTTGTCTGGAATACTGTGGTTAGAGAAGTGTTTCTTGAGATGTTTGATGATAACAGTGGCATCTTTCTTTCCATGCAGATTGTCTATCTCAAAATAGTCTGAGTAGTAGTCCACTGTGCAGAAGTAGTCTTTGCCATTGAGTGTAAATATGTTACAACCAATCTTTTCCCACGGTCACTGAGGGAGGTTGTGACTTATCAGTGTTTTTTTTTGGTTGGCTCGATTGATAGATGTTACATGTTTCACATTTTGAAACATAGTCTTTTATGTCACTATTCAGTCCTGGCCAGTAAACAGATTATCTGGCACGCCGAAGAATGCTCTCGACACCAGTGTGAGCAGCATGAAGACGCTGACGAATGTCGGATCTCAGGGATTTTGATATGACACAGCGATCGCATTTGAAGTCTGTGCCATCCTGTGTTGTGAGCTCGTCACGAACTTTGATGTATGCAAGCGTTTCAGGCGAGCATTCATGTGTAATTTCTGGTCATCCCGTTGTGATTTGTTGTATGATCAGTTGTAGTGTGGAGTCGCTTGCAGTTGCGCATTGTATGGTAGTCAGTCCTTTATTTCAACGTCATATTGGTTGAGCCGAATGAACAGACATTGTAGTCACTTGGGTGCTGCAGATAATGGCTTGCATCGTTAGCAACCAAAGTCTTGTGGTCTGTCCATAGCGTGATCTTGCGACCGTATAAATATTGATGGTTTTGTTCCATTCTAAAGACTTGAGCAAGCAGCTCCTTTTCGATTTGTGAGTATCGCTTTTCTGCTGGAATGAGCGCTCGGCTCGCGTATGCAATTAGTTGTCCCTGTTGGAGAAGCATCTCCTTGACCTTCGGTTGCAAGTTTGTGGTCAAAGTACCTGAGCACCGGAGAATCGATCACGCGTTGTTTGATAGCTTCAAATGCTTTGTCTTGTTCTTCAGTCCATTTCCAGACTGTGTCTTTATGAGTAAGCCATCGCAGAGGCTCACTGAGGTTTGAAAGATCTGGCAAGAATTTTGAGTGGTACTTTGTCATGCTGACAAATCGTTGTATACCTGCGACATCCTGCAGTTTCTGCATTTCATTGATTGCGATCACTTTGCTTGGGTCAGCTTTGAGTCCACCACTAGACAGTATGTGTCCCATGTATTTCACTTGGGAGCTCTTGTATTCGAACTTATTGAAGTTTAGTTTGATGTTTTGCCTCTGCATCTCTGCATGAATTTGTGTAAGTTTGCATCATTATCGTGATTGGCCTCTTTAAGTGCCTCACAGCGTGCAGTGATCTGCAATCTTCAATCTTGTAGACTCCATCTAGACACTCGAAGTTCTGGTCTAGTTTCTGTTGGAAGATTTTCGGGGCAGGACTGATGCCAAATGGCATTCTATTATATCGATATCGTCCCATGGAATCTGGAAAGTCGTGAGGTAGGAGGACTCTGAGTCTAGCTTACATTGTAAGAAACCCTCCTTTCAGTCTGCTTTAGTGAAGACCTTTACATTTGACATCTGTGGCAAGATGTCATCGATCCCAAGAAGTGGATAGTATCCACGTTTCAGGGCATTGTTCAGATGCCGATATATACTCGTATCTTTCCATTTATTTTTTGTACAGTCACTAGACTGGATACCCAGTCCGTCGGTACAACAACTTTCATGATGATTTGTCGATTTTCCAAACGATCGAGGTCCTCTTTTAGCATTTGTTTGACCGCTATTGGCATCCGTCTGAGTGGCATAACAGCTGGTGTCGCTGATTCATTAAGTTCAGGGTGAACTGTCCCTGGCATGTTTCCAAGTCCCTTAAACACATCCGGATACACATTGTTGGCATCAGTTTTTGACGCTAGCGAGATGTTTGCCTTGTTCGTAGTTTGCGATTCACGTGGTTCATTTACCACCGCGATATTCTGATGCTGCACTTGTATCAATTGTAGCTTTGAGCAGTGCATGAGCCAATCAGAGGTGCACTTTGGTCCTCAATGATCACAAAGGGCACAATGTACTTTTGCTTGTTCTTTGTATTTTCCAGTGGCACATTACAAGTCCCTACCACTGGAACGGTTGCATGGTTGTCATATAGTGACAGTATTGTCTTAGATTCTTTTATCTTTAAGCCTTTTGGTAAGTATCTAAGAGGTAGCACAATCTATTTGCATTTTTACCATTTGAACTTTAATGGAAAAGGTAGCCATAATCTTGTTAGGATACTTGGGGCCCAAAATTGGTAACCTTACCGCCCACTGTTGCCGGCTGCCGCTGAGTTTTTTCGCCACTCTCCCCTTGGTGACAGATTCCTCCAGGTCTGCAGCCGGCAAGAGGGAGTACCGCCGGGAACCGCTCATTGATGGCCAAGTCGAGTAAGTGACCTCCCACTCACCGAGCTGCCATATTGGTGCGGGCGGGAGTCGGTGGGAGTCGGCGGCAGCAGGGGGAAGGACCACTGCTTGAAGGCAGGTCTAACCTTGATGGTAAGTAAGAAGATCTGCAAAAAAAGGTTAGTGAACATTTTTTAACATTTTTTTCCCCAGCGATTCATCTGTATGGGGTCCCCTGAAGGTGTTCCAGTGTTTTTTTATATTTATTTTTAGGTCTTCCCCCCCCTCCCTGGGAAATTTGGCGAGGATCACATTTGCCGCCGAGATTGGGGAGCTCCTGTCCGCTGCCGCCCAGATTGAAGGCGTAAGCCGTTATTTTACCACCGGGCAGTACTGCCATCTCTTTCAGAGGAATCTTCCTGGCAAAGTACCGCCTGGTTTCTCAGCGGCCATTGGCAGTCCTTTGGGCGGCACCTGGGCAGGCCTTGGCTTTGACCAAGTTCAAGCCCTTTCTGTCAGCTTTGTCCTTGATTGTGCGATCAACTTTACCAACCATCTTCACAGTCATGACTTCAAAATCAGAATCATAACTCTCTTCATATAATGCATGAACTTTTGGCTTGCCCTTATATTTAGGGTTATGTGTAGACTTCTGCCTCGATCCATTTTGCCTTTTGAGAAAAGTGATTTAATTTGTCGCAACTTGTGCAGGATTTCCCATATGCTGGGCATTTAGTTTTTGAAGCTCATATCTTTTGCCACAATATCTGCAATTGTTCATGAACTCTTTGTCTGTGAATTCTTTCTTTGTGGGTCAGGGTTTCTGTCTGACAGCTTTGATATCTTCAGAGTCTGTTTTAGTGAGCTTCATGGATTTCATTTACGCAACTGTGGCCTCTGCAGCTTTACAGAGCATCACACATTTATCGAGTGTTAGGCTTGATTCTTGCAATAGCCTCTTACGCAGAGTGTTATCAGACATTCTGCAGACTATGCGGTCTCTGATGAAATCATCCCTCAAACTGCCGAAATCACATGACGATTCTAGCTCTCTCACTTTCATGAAATATCTGTCAAACTGCTTGTCCCCTTGTACACAGTTGTTAAACTGGTACCATTCATAGATGATGTTGGTTTTACCTTTACAATGCTCTTCCCAGAGCTTCAAAATAATCTCAATTTCCTGCTTGTCTTCCTCTGATTTGTAGGGATGATTATTGTGGCTATTGTGGTGTCCTTACACTTTACGATAGAATCACACGAGGCATATACTGCAGACAAAGTCATTATGTGACCTGAACCTTTATTCCCAGGATCAAGAAGTCTGACCCTGCGTGGGACCTCCCTTTATATACCTGGATGACTACAAGTTCACCCCCTGTGGTCAAGGTGTGCATTACTCAGGTGTATATAGTGTACAGTGTTGTTACATAAAGGTTACAGTTATGTGAAGGTTACAAACATGACATCACCTCCCCCCAACGTCTTTGGGTCAAAGATTGAGTCTTTCAGGCGGCCGACACTCTCTCGTGGAGCGCCGCAGTTGGGGCTCTGGTGATTGGGCCTTTGCATGCATCTCTGTCGCCTGAGGTGATTCCGGCCTGTCCGGGCTGGCTGCAGGGACTGTGCATGCTGGTGAATGTCCTTGTTGTTCGTTCACTGGCAGTGGTGTGGGTGACATCTCATGATCTTCCTCAGGTTCCTCAGTGTCCATGCTGAACCTTTTCTTTATTTGGTCCAGATGTTTGCGGCATATCTGCCCATTGTTAAGTCTGACCACTATGACCCTATTCCCCTCTTTGCCAATTACAGTACCCTCAAACCACTTGGATCCCAAAGCATGATTGAGAACGAATACAGGTCATCGATTTCTATGCATCTCCCCACTGAGTTGCGATCATGGCACTCGATTTGGGATTGGCGCTTGCCCTCAACAATATCTGACAGAGCTGGATGAATGAGGGACAGCCACGCTTTAAGCGTGCGCTTCATGAGTAGTTCCACGGGCGGGACTCCCATGAGCGAATGCGGCCAGGACCTATAAGCCAGCAGGAGGCGCGATAGGCGGTACTGAAGGGAGGGTCCTTGAATCCGGAGCATGCCCTGTTTTATGATTTGAACCGCACGTTCCGCCTGGCCATTGGAAGCCGGCTTGAACGGTGCTGTCATGACGTGTTTGATACCATTACCTGACATAAACTCCTGGAATTCATAGCTAGTGAAACACGGGCCGTTGTTGCTAACCAGGATGTCCGGCAAGCCGTGGGTCGCAAAGACCATACGCAGACTCTCCACAGTGGTGGATGTCATGCACGAATTCAATATGATGCACTCGATCCATTTCGAGTATGTATCGACAACAATCAGGAACATTTTTCCCATGAATGGGCCCGTGTAGTCTACGTGAATACGTGACCATGGTCTGGTGGGCCAGGGCCATGGGCTGAGTGGGGCCTCCCTGGGGACATTTCCCTGCTGAGCACACGTCGTGCACCTGCAAACCCAGTGTTCCAGGTCTGAGTTAATTCCCGGCCACCATACATGTGACCGGGCAAGGGCCTTCATTAGCACGATGCCTGGGTGCTTGCTGTGGAGTTCCCTGATGAATGCTTCCCTTCCTTTCTGGGGCATGACTACCCGGCTGCCCCATAGCAGGCAGTCGGCTTGGATGGAGAGCTCGTCCATCCGTTTGTGAAACGGCCTGACCTCCTCGGGGCACACTCCGTGTGTGGGCACCCAATCCCCGGTCAGGACACATTTCTTTATCAGGGATAGGAGGGGATTTCTGTTGGTCCAGATTTTGATCTGGCGGGCTGTGATGGGGGAGCCTGCGCTGTCAAAGGCTTCTACGGCCATGACCATCTCCGCGCTTTGCTCCGACGCCCCCTCGGTGGATGCCAGTGGGAGCCTGCTGAGCGCGTCTGCGTAATTTCCGGTGCCTGGCCGGTGCTGTATGGTGTAGTCATATGCAGCCAGCGTGAGGGCCCACCGCTGTATGCGAGCTGCTGCATTGGCATTGACAGCCTTGCTGACGGACAACAGGGATGTTAACGGTTTGTGGTCCGTTTCTAACTCGAACCTTCTACCGAAAAGGTACTGGTGCATCTTTTTCACCCCGTAGACACATGCGAGTGCTTCCTTTTCAACCATCCCATATCCCCGTTCTGCCTGGGAGAGCGACCTGGAGGCATAAGCCACAGGTTGGAGTTGGCCCTCATCATTACTCTGCTGTATCACGCATCCAACCCCATAGGATGATGCATCACACGTTAAAACCAGTTTCTTACAGGGGTTATACAAGGTCAACAGCTTGTTAGAATAAAGCAGATTCCGTGCCCGATTGAAAGCCCGTTCTTGACAGTCCCCCGAAAACCATTCACAACCCTTACGCAGGAGCATGTGCAGCAGCTCCAACAATGTGCTTAAGTTCGGCAGAAAGTTCCCGAAGTAGTTCAATAGTCCCAGAAATGACTGCAACTCCGATGTGTTGCCGGGCCTGGTCGCACGACGGATTGCCTCCGTTTTGGATTCGGTAGGCCGGATCCCGTCTGCGGCAACCCTCCTGCCCAAAAACTCAATCTCTGGGGCCAAAAACACACACTTGGACTTCTTTAGTTGCATGCCTACCCTGTCCAGTCGGCGTAGCACCTCCTCCAGGTTGTGGAGGTGTTCCTCGGTGTCTCGACCCGTGATTAGGATGTCATCTTGGAATACGATTGTTCCAGGGATGGATTTAAGCAAGCTTTCCATGTTCCTCTGGAATATAGCAGCCGCTGAACGAATGCCAAATGAACACATGTTGTAAACAAATAGCCCCTTGTGCGTAGTGATGGTGGTCAGAAGCTTGGATTCTTCAGCCAGTTCCTGAGTCATGTAGGCCGAAGTGAGGTCCAACTTGGTGAACAGCTTGCCACCTGCCAGCGTGGCAAAAAGATCCTCCGCTCTCGGAAGCGGGTATTGGTCCTGTAGTGACACTCGGTTGATGGTGGCCTTGTAGTCGCCACAAATCCTGACCGAGTCATCCCCTTTAAGGACAGGAACGATGGGGCTTGCCCAGTCACTGAATTCAACAGGCAAAATTATGCCCTCTCTTAGCAGCCTCTGTTACGGCACGGCTCTGGCTTTGTGGTGCACTGGTCTGGCGTCCGGGGTGATGCGTATCACTACTTTGGTGCCCTTAAAAGTCCCGACACCTGGTTGAAAAAGTGGCTCGAATTTCTGTAGGACCTGTGAGCATGAACTTCGCTCCACCGATGAAATGGCGTGCACATTCCCCCATTTCTAGTTCATTTCGGCTAACCAGCTCCTCCCCTAGAGCGTGGGACCATTCCCCGGGACAATCCAGAGTTGCAGCCAGTTCTCCGATCCATTGTGTGTGACCACCAAGTTTTCACTGCCTAGTACTGGGATGATCTCTCTGGTGTACGTCCGTAACTGCGTGTCAATGCGTTCCAGTTTGGGCCTGTTAGCTTTGAGTGGCCATAGTTTTTCAAATTGTTGGGCACTCATAAGTGACTAGCTGGCTCCTGTGTCCAGCTCCATGCGTACCAGGATGCCATTTAATAGAACTTTCATCATCATGGGTGGCGTTTTGGTATACGAGCTGTGGACGTCTGCCACATAAACCCGCTGGACTTCAGCGTCCATAGCTTTGCCCCAAGCATCACCCTGCCTTGTAGACCCCTCGTCTGGTTCCTCTGCCTCGTAAACTAGCCTCGCTATGGACTTTCTGCACATTCTGGCCAGATGTCCACTGAAGTTACAGTTTCTGCAGATAAATTGCTGAAACCTACAGGTTTTCGCAGCATGTCTGCCACCGCACCTCCAGCATGAGCTGAGATTGTTGTGAACAAAGGAACTGCTAACAGGCATTCCTCTCTGATTGTCTTTTTGATTACTCCTGAGCACTCAGTTGCTGAGTGTCAATGGTCCCATCCCGGGACGCATTGTCCCTTGTGATGATGTGAATTGCTGATCTACCTGCCATTTTCTCTGTTGCTGGGCCACCCTAGAGCCTGTTGCTGCCTGGGCGGTGTCGAATTGCCCTTGCCTGCCTGTGGGGTTCTGAATCTCGTTTACAATGTTAACTCCCTGGTCCAGGGCTGCGCGTGCAAATGATCTTGGTCTCCTCTTCCCCTGCCATGAAAGTCTGAGCTATCAACATTGCCCTTTCCAAAGTCAAGTCCTTGGTCTCAATAAGCTTCCTGAAAATCCCAGCATGACCAATGCCCTCAATGAAAAAATCCCTTAACATCTCCTCCCTGCAGGCGTCTGTGAACTTACAGAGGCTGGCCAAACGGTGAAGGTCCGCAACGAAGTCCGATATGCTTTGTCCCTCCCAACGCCGGTGTGTGTCGAACTGGTGCCGGGCCATGTGTATACTCTTCGCTGGTTTGAGGTGCTCACCAATCAGAGTGCTGAGCTCTTCAAAAGACTTGTCCGCCGACTTCTCGAGTGCAAGCAGATCTTTCATCAGCGCATACGTCTTGGATCCACAACTGGTCAGTAGCTGCACCCTCCACTTGCCAGCCGCTTCCTCTCCCAGCCAGTCCTTTGTGACAAAGCTCTGCTGGAGCCTCTCAACGAAATCGTCCCAGTCCTCACCAACACAGTACCGTTCCTCTGTGCTACCGGTGGCCATCCTCGTGGGTCGTTGCTTCACGTTTCTCGTCGCCAAATGTGGTGTCCTTACACCTTACTGTAGAATCACACGAGGCATGTACCGCAGACAAAGTCACTACGTGACCTGAACCTTTATTCCCAGAACCAAGAAGTCTGACCCTGCGTGGGACCTCCCTTTATATACCTGGATGACCAGGTGAGGAGTGTCTCCCACAAGTTCACCCGCTGTGGTCAAGGTGTGCATTACTCAGGTGTATACAATGTACAGTGTTGTTACATAAAGGTTACAGTTATGTGAAGATTACAAACATGACAGATATCTAGGGCATCGCTGCCAATGGCAGTGATATACGTTGCAACCTTAACTCTATCTAGTTTTTCCACAATATTCGCAATAATTTCATAACTGCCCCACAGCTGTTTGAATTTTTCCCAGTTGGCTTTCAAATTGCCAGTCACTTGCAGTGGAGGTGGGAGAGGAACATACGCGGGAGTTGGCATCATGATGGTCATGATAGCTCGCTACAGTTTAGGACGTTGAGTTTGTCACATGCATGTATACAGTTCAAATACCCAGAGGACTAGAACAAGCCTAATAGTAAAATATCGTGGCCATGTATTGTAGAAATACTTTTTCAATCGAGGCTCTACGATAACTAATGCCACTTTAAGTTTACTTTACTAATGCCTCTAGATTATTTTCCAAGCTTATGACTATTTATCGCCCTTCATGGATCCACGTGCGATGTGTAGGAAGCACGCTCTGCACTGCATTGTTTAATGTCGATTTCGATCGTCTCAAAAAAGTCTTACAGTTCCAATATTTCGGTCGTAGTTGCTTTCGATGAAAGATCGGAAGTCTCCGCTTCTGACACCATGTATTTTATAGTGTCTTAAACACTCTTGAACACTCTTAGTTCAACTTAACTCTATTTATTTGGGAGATCTCAGACAGCCATGTGGAGCTTTAAGATGGCGTTCCTTCACAGACCTTCTCTCTCAATACAGCTCCCTATACCTCCGAGCTAGAAGACGCTATACATTATATCGATACCTCCTAGCTAGAGGGTGCTATACATTATCTCGTTACAATTATCACATTGCTGTTTGTAGGGCATAGCTGTTGTCAAATTGTCTGCCCCATCGTCAAATTGTCTGCCCCGTCTCCTACATTACAACAGTGACAAAGGAAGAAAGACTTTCATTGACACAGCGATTTTCACAACCAGCGGACGTTTTAAAGTGCTTTACAGTCAATGAAGTAATTCTGGATTGTAGCCACTGTTGTCATGTGGGAAGCACAGCAGCCAATTTGGGCACAGCAAGCTCCCACAAACAGCAACATAATAATTATAAGATTATCTGTTTTGTTGTGTTGATTGAGGGATAAATATTGGCCAGGACAGATAACTCCCCTGCTCTTCTTTGAACAAGTGCCATGGGATATTTTCTGTCTACCTGAGAGTGCAGATGGGGTCCCGGTTTAACATCTCATCCAAAAGACAGCACCTCTGACAGTGCAGTACTGGAGTATCAGCTTAGATTTATGTGTTTAATTCCCTGGAGTGGGACTTGAACTCACAACCTTCTGACAGAGGCAAGTGTGCTACCCACTGAGCCACAGCTGATACTATAGTACTTGATTGGCTGTAAAATGCTTTGGGACGTGCTGAGGCCGTGAAAAGTGCTATATAACTGCATCTTTCTTTTACAACACCCTAGTATCAAATTTATGTACTGTTTTTATAGCATTTTTCGAAGCAATTTTGTATTCATCTTTACTGAAACCTGGCATCAAAGATATAATATTTTTGAATGTTTTTTATGGTATCAGAATCCGTTACATCAAAATGAGAAATGGTGCAATGACATTTTATTAACATTCTTTGCTTAATGTGCACAATGATGGTTTGATGGCTTCAAACTTTGATTTTTGTAACATCAGTAAGATAAAGAGTGGATTAAGGAGGGAAGGTGGTCTATGTTCTGTGCTTTCCTTGGGCCCCGATTGCTTACACTGATTTCCACTTGTTTTACACCCCTTTTCACATTGTGGTGAATGCTGATGTGATTCTCAGGAAATTTTAGAATAAGTTGGTGTAAGATTGACGCAATTTCAGCGTTAGTGTGAGCCAGGAAACTGTGGCCCAAATTAATCCAGCAGCCTTGTCAAAGCAGGGGACAGAGAAACATTATACGACTTTGGCTAGCATTAACAGCGACAGTACAGGTTGCAGCCCCTCCGAATAAGAAAACTCTAATTTATAGTAGTGTGCAGAGGATTAAGTGTCCAAATATGGACAAATTCTCTTTCTTGGCCACATGTGTGCTGTGAGAATGGACATCTGGTGGACATGTGTCTAATGGAAATAATACCTTTAAATGATAGATGTGAACTTCTGCTGATCCAAATCTAAACCAAACTTAAATTGACTGAAAATGTTGCTTTTAATGAGCAATAAATTGTTGTTTTTTAACACTCTTGCAGTTACATTAGCAACTTTGAGGCAACGCAGTAAGTGCATAAACATGCAGTTATAGTGTGAATTTGACCTTGAAGGAATGAAAAGCTGAACGCTGTCAATTTGAACTAATTTTACTTGGTTTTAAATATTATTTATCATAGAAGGACAGGTTATTGGAATGCAAACACAGATGTGCTGGCAATAGCACTGGCGATAACTCCACTGCACAATCAGATTAAAGTGTTGTTGACAGCATATACTGCACACTAAACCATTCAGATAACATGCAGGATTCCGGTTAAATAGGCCAGGGAATAACATTAGTGGCAAGGAGGCAAAAATAGCATTTGGAATGAGAGAACGATTGAGAAACCAGCATTCCATTGAGTGTGTGCGATAGAGCTGCTTCTGGAACAAGTCTGAAAGGATCGTATTTCAGACAAAACATCAGCCCCTCACCCAGAGCAATTAAAGGTTTAGGCAGACATAACAAGCACAAATAACAGTCTTTCAAATGGAATCTCAGGTGAAAAATATTGTGTGACATAAAAGAAAGAGTTAAGTGGGAATTAATTCAAATGAGATGGGTGCAAAAAGGCCCAGTCTGCCCCTGTCAGGCGGATGTAAAAGATCCCACAATACAATTTTCAGAAGAGCAGGGCAGTTCTCCCGTGCATCCTGGTCATTCATTTATCACTCAACCAACACCTAAAATAGATTATCTGGTCATTTATTTCATTGCTGTTTGTGGGACTTTGCTGTGCGCAAATTGGCAGCCGCGTTTCCTCCAGCAGTGACTATGGGCTGGATTTTACGAACCTCGGCGCGTCCGTGACA
Organism: Pristiophorus japonicus; assembly: GCF_044704955.1. Lineage (NCBI taxonomy): Eukaryota > Metazoa > Chordata > Chondrichthyes > Pristiophoridae > Pristiophorus > Pristiophorus japonicus. Next base: position 104,048,570 of record NC_091982.1, read on the forward strand.
AGCGATGTTGCTGACTGGTCCTGGCCCCACTGCTGGCTCCAGCTCGCTGTGTAGAATGAATTTATCGCGATTGGGCGAGTTAACTCGCCCCGCGAGTTTCCTGGCCGATTAGAGAAAGCTAGTCTGGTGAAGTCATTTAATGACGTGTCATCAGCCAGTTTCCTTAAAGGGACCATGGCCAACTTTAATTTGACAGTTGTGCTGTCAGTGTTCTACAACATTTGAGTTGCTGCAAACACTGACAAACACTGCACAGAGTATTCTGCGATGTGTAGATAACTTTTATTCCAGTTTATATAAGCTCTCCTGGCATCCCTGTCTGGAGTAAAAATAAAACTGGGAAGGTGGCTCAACCATGGATAACAAAGGAAATTAAGGATAGTGTTAAAGCCAAGGAAGAGGCATATAAATTGGCTAGAAAAAGCAACAAACCTGAGGACTGGGTGAAATTTAGAATTCAACAGGGGAAGACTAAGAGTTTAATTAGGAGGGGGAAATAGAGTATGAGAGGAAGCTTGCAGGGAATATAAAAACTGACTGCAAAAGCTTCTATAAATATGTGAAGAGAAAAAGATTAGTAAAGACAAACGTAGGTCCCTTGCAGTTGGATTCAGGTGAATTTATAATGGGGAACAAAGAAATGGCAGACAAATTGAACCAATACTTCGGTTCTGTCTTCACGAAGGAAGATACAAATAACCTTCCGAAGGTACTAGGGGACAGTGGGTCTAGTGAGAAGGAGGAACTGAAGAATATCCTGATTAGGCGGGAAATTGTGTTAGGGAAATTGATGGGATTGAAGGCCAATAAATCCCCGGGGCCTGATAGTCTGCATCCCAGAGTACTCAAGGAAGTGTCCCCAGAAATAGTGGATGCATTGGTGATCATTTTCCAACAGTCTATCGGCTCTGGATCAGCTCCTATGGACTGGAGGGTAGTTATTGTGACACCACTTTTTAAAAAAGGAGGGAGAGACCGGTTAGCCTGACATCAGTAATGGGGAAAATGTTGGAATCAATCATTAAGGATGAAGTAGCAGCGCATTTGGAAAGCAGTGACAAGATCGGACCAAGTCAGCATGGATTTATGAAAGGGAAATCATGCTTGACGAATCTTCAGGAATTTTTTGAGGATGTAACTAGCAGAGTGGACAAGGGAGAACCAGTGGATGTGGTGTATTTGGACTTTCAAAAGGTTTTTGGCAAGGCCCCGCACAAGAGATTGGTGTGCAAAATCAAAGCACATGGTATTGGGGGTAATATACTGACGTGGATAGGGAACTGGTTGGCAGACAGGAAGCAGAGAGTCGGGATAAACGGGTCCTTTTCAGAATGGCAGGCAGTGACTAGTGGGGTGCCGCAGGGCTCAGTGCTGGGATCCCAGCTCTTTACAATGTACATTAACGATTTAGATGAAGGAATAGAGTGTAATATCTCCAAGTTTGCAGATGATGCTAAACTGGGTGGTGGTGTGAGCTGTGAGGAGGACGCTAAGAGGCTGCAGGGTGACTTGGACAGGTTAGGTGAGTGGGCAAATACATGGCCGATGCAGTAAAATGTGGATAAATGTGAGGTTATCCAGTTTTGGGCAAAAACACGAAGGCAGAATGTTATCTGAATGGCGACAGACTAGGAAAAGGGGAGGTGCAATGAGACCTGGGTGTCATGGTTCATCAGTCACTGAAAGTGGGCATGCAGGTACAGTAGGTGGTAAAGAAGGCAAATGGTTAGTTGGCCTTCATAGCTAGGGGATTTGAATATACAAGCAGGGAGGTCTTAATGCAGCTGTACAGGGCCTTAGTGAGGCCTCAGCTGGAATATTGTGTTCAGTTTTGGTTTCCTAGTCTGAGGAAGGACGTTCTTGCTATTGAGGGAGTGCAGTGAAGGTTCACCAGACTGATTCCAGGGATGGCTGGGCTGTCATATGAGGAGAGACTGGATCAACTGGGCCTTTATTCACTGGAGTTTAGAAGGATGAGAGGGGATTGCATAGAAACGTATAAGATTCTGACGGGACTGGACAGGTTAGATGCGGGAAGAATGTTCCCGATGTTGGGGAAGTCCGGAACCAGGAGACATTGTCTTAGGATAAGGGGTAGGCCATTTAGGACTGAGATGAGGAGAAACTTCTTCACTCAGAGAGTTGTTAACCTGTGGAATTCCCTACCTCAGAGAGTTGTTGATGCCAGTTCACTGAATATATTCAAGAGGGAGTTAGATATGGCCCTTACGGTTAAGGGGACCAAGGAGTATGGAGAGAATGCAGGAAAGGGGTACTGAAGGAATGATCAGCCATGATCTTATTGAATGGAGGTGCAGGCTCGAAGGGCCAAATGGCCTACTCCTGCACCTATTTTCTGTGTTTCTAAATGCACCACAGCTCTCCAGAATTGTTTCCTATTTTACCATCCAGCATTACTCTCAAATGTTATATTATCCTACTGCAACAAATATAGGGGCAGAGGAATAGGAATAGGTCATTCAACCCTTCGAACCTGTTCCGTCATCAATTAGATCACGGCTGATCTGTTCCTAAACTCCATTTACCCGCCTTTGCTCCATAAACCTTGATATCCTTACCGAACAAAAATCAATCGATCTCAATCCTTAAAATATCAATTAACCCTATCTACCATATCGAATCTTTCAACATTTTAAAAAGCCCGATTTAAACACATGGCATAGAAATTCCGACCGTTAAGGATGGTTTTGTTGAAAAAATTCAAATGAGCAGATCGTGCCATCAATTGGCATACAACGCCTGATTTGACATCACAACTGTTATTTTGCATGTCGCCACATGCCATAACGCCCTCTCCTAGTTATGCACGGAAGAACGTACCCGAAGCAGCCCTGCAGAGATGCTGTCAGTGCTTATTAAATAAAGGGACACCCACATCTTTCAGGTAAGTTTAGATTTCAACTTTTGGATTGGATTTTTTATATTGTATTGAAGTAGTGGCTTGGTGAAATATATTTCAAAAGTTGTTGAAGCGTGCAGGAGTGCTGCTGGATGTTTACCAGGCTTTGGGTGGTAAAGGAAGGTCTCTGAGAAGACAGAAATTGCTGGAAATACTCAGCAGCTCAGACAGCATCTGTGGCGAGAGTAACAGGCTGGAGGCTGGACTTTGGGCTTTTTTGATTTCAGGGCATTAATTGTGGTGGGGAGTTAAAGTTAGTGCCTGAAAATAATTTGCACTTCGACTGCAAGTTTCAGCAAAAAAGTAAGTTGGAGGAGCGTTGGCGTTAAGTCAGGAATTGCACAACGGACTTTATGAACCCGAGCCAAAACTTGTGACGTTAAAGGAGGTGCCCATTTTGCGCATGCGCAGTGCTTTATTTTTTTCACGGTCGCAAACGCTAATGCAGGGGCGGCAGCTTCCTGTGTGCATACGCATATAAACTGCTCCATTTCAGCCACTTCTGCAGAGATGGAGGAGCAGGAGGGAAGGCAGTGTGCCAGGCGCTTCAGTAATGAGGTGAGTGAGGCCTTTGTCCATTCAGTGGAGAGGAGGTGGTCTTCACTCCATCTTGCTGGGGGAGCCAGAACACTCCCACCTGTATTTAAGAGTCTGTGAAGGAACATAGCACAGGTCTCTGTTACAGACACTGTGCCTAGAACTGGGACACAATGTCGGGAAAAGTTCAACGATCTTACCAGATGCATCAGGGTGAGTACCATTCACATTTATGTATGCCTCCTTTCCTCCTAACACAAATCTCACACATTATATAAAGTTTTTCATGTATATGATCCCTCTCAAAAGTCTTGTTGTTTGTGGGGTGGGTTTCACAATGCATAAGAAAGATGAAGACACACATTGCTTGCTAATGATCAATGCACATAAACTCACTAATTTACATCCTTCCTCGCAATACACTTCCACTACTGCTATGGCTCTCAGAAAGATCACCTACAGCCCCTATGTTGCATCCCTCTAACCTCCTAGTAATCACTCACGAAGCTCATGCAACATCGAAACAGATTGATCGGAAGCCACTGGAACATTCACATAGTCTCACCTATTGTACTATGGTCGGCATATGTGCCACAACAGGAGAGTAACCCTTTCTGAACCCTTCCTATTGTTCTCTTTACAGTCAAAGCACTCCCACAACAGGAGGGAGCAGCTGGGGAGGGGCCGCCTCAAATACGGCAACTTAATGATGTCGAGGAATGGGTGTCGGCCCTAATTTAAGTAGCATCTCAGGCTGTTGCCGGGGGCGATGCTGAGTCTCCATTGAGTAGTGAGGGTATGTAAATGGATAGGGGCCTGAAGAAACTGCATCGAGACGTTTAATGAAGTGGCGGCGGGCCTTCAAGTGAACATGTGCAGTACCACCTTCCTCCTGTCACCCTGCCCCCTCCCCTGTTGCTAACCACATGTATGTGTTTTTGTGCTTGCAGAAGATCAGCCACAATCGTGCCAGCCTTCCTGTGACGCATTGACATCTGGCCATTGTGGTGATGACGAGGCTGCAGAGACAACCAACATAACTGAGCTGCAGAACCCACCAGTTGCCTCGTCACCACATTTGTCATCTGACAGCAATGAGATTTTTGAGGGGTTTGAGCCTTCGGAGGCTCCTGGCCCCTGTCACCTACAGCAACACAGTGCGAGAGGGCAATCTCGCAGGCCAGCTCTCCGGAGGGCGAGTCGGCAAAGTCGATCTGCTCAACAACAGGCAGACATGGAACTGGACCTGGTGGAAATGTCCAGGGAAAACACAGGAATGCATCATGAGCTTATGGATGCATTGGAACGGATCCCAGAGAGCATCGACAAGCTCACTGCAACTGTTGCGGAGTCAGCGTCACGGATTGTCAATGTGACTCAGGAGTCCAGCGAGGCCATCATTGCCCACACACAGAGGCTGGTGGCCCCGAATAGCAACAGTGGCGTTCCAGATTGTGTGGCATGTTCCCTTGAGCATCACACGAATCGCAGGCACAAACTACGCTTCAGCTTGGTGATGTGATGCAGTCGATGACTGCTGCCATCCTCTCCACGTCCCCACTGTCCAACGGGGAAGGGACAGTGCCCAAGCAGACCAACAAGTTGTGGAGACACATCGTGCTTCAAATGCTGAGCCCCAGCCCTGTCGGAGAGTCAGTGGTTCCAGGGAAATGGCAGGTGCTGTCCTTCCTCAGGATGACAGCATTCCGGCTCTCACCACTCACTTGCCAACTATGCACCATACACAATCAACATCCCAGCCATCATTGACTGCTTCCGCTGATGATGAAGCACAGCAGTCCGTAGGCGGGATTTCCAGACCAAGAGCTGGTCCATGGCATCCTCAAATGCCGTCTGCTTGGTCTGCCCCCCAACACAGCAGCCCTCTAGCAGCCTTGCTGCAGGCACTGAGGCCTCATTGAGGAGGAGCAGCAGGCATGCGAGGGGGCTGACGGGAAATGGGTGGGCGGGGGGGGGAATGTATGGCTAAGTGTCATTAAGGTCTAGCCCAGTTTCACCTCTCGTGGAAATGCTGACATTGTAAATAGTTGTATCTTAAGAAATGGGTTCGTTTGCATTGACTTGCTGCAGGAAGCAGTTTTGTGTTTATTTAGCTTTGGTTTTATCTTTGTATCATTTTAGGTTGTTGGGCGGGAGGGGTAATTGTTTGTTATTGATGTTCATAAAAATGTTTCTTGCACCTTTGCCATTGGTGTCTTGTGTCTCATTGCAGAATTGAATGTAGGTGAGCCGTCCGTCATGGTGGTACAGAGTCGCGAGTGAAAACTGCAACCCCACCTTCCCCATTCAAAGCTCTTGCTGCGGCAGCATCTCCACGCTGCGTCCCCTCTGCTAATAGTGCCTGCTGCACCCTGGGACTGCCTGTTTTTTTCAGGCGTTTCCTGGGGCGGGCGATAAATGAGGTGTTAAGGCCAAAAGTTCCATCCGGGGGGCTAGCACAGCCTTGCACGACAATTGACATCATCATCACGCTGAAACGGAAGGTGGGCCATAACTTTTTGTGCCGGTGCAAACCAATAGCTGAATCTTCCAGCCGGGCGCTAAATCCTGAATGCCCGGCATACCGCCCAAAAACAGCACTAACGGAGGCGCAAATTAGCCTAAAATCCAGCCCTTAATGTTTCAGGTCGAGATGCTGCCTGACCTGCTGAGCATTTTCTGCTTTTATATCAGCTTTCCAGCATCTGCAGTATTTTGCCTCTGAGAAGACCACTTGCTCACAGCTTTGGGGGGGCAGAGGCAGCCAAGGGGAGAAATTGCTCGCAGTGGGAAGAGGAAGATGCAGAAGAGGAGGAAGCAGAATGAATAATGCAACCCAGAGACCCCCTTGCTGGCTGGGATATCCGTGATGGAATCATCTGCCTGCGGTATCAGGTACCACAACCCCAATTTCCCATTCAATGTTTGTCCCACACCTTACCTTCCCTCTGTAACTGACCATTACACTGTCCACTTGGCCACAGAGCAAACTTTCCGATCCACTGTTATCCATATATGCATCCAACATGACATCAAGAAATCAACTAATCACCCTTGTGCATTCCCTTAGTGATTGCCTTGTGTGTGCCTTTGCCTATCCTACTGATGTCACGCAGAGCTACCCCAGTGGCTGCAGCATGGCTGGTGGAAGGTTGCTGACTTTCAGTGGGGTACACTGCAGATGGCCTTGCAAGACGACTTCGAGGAACTGGTGGCTGGGAGAGTGAAACCGAGTGACGGTGTTACTTCTTCTTCTTCACTCTCCTCTCCTTCTTGGTTAATCATTGGCTGGGCAGGCTGGATTTCATGGGTGTCTGAAATGTGGAAGGCACAAGGGTAGGGTTGTGGCGAGGGGCTGGGGGTGGGGGGAAGCACATGCTTACACCATGTGCAGTTTGTACATCAGAAGAGATTGTGGGATGACGGGGAAGTGCGATGTGAGAAGGATAACGTATGAGGATACTGGCATCTTGTATTCTTTTAGCCCTGCCGCTGGCCAAGAACCTCTAAGGGGGTGAGGTGAAGCTAGGAATGTGAGGTGTGCCTAGTGTTTGGTAGAGATTGTTGGTAGGTGAGTGATGGGGGGGGTCATGTATTGAGTGATTGGGGGGGGGGTCATGTATTGAGTGATGTGTGAGGCTAGTGGTGCAGTTGGTACGAGACAGCTTTTGAAGATGCATTCACTGACCTTGACCCCTGGTCTGGGGTCATGAAGCTTCTTTGGGCACTGGCCCCCAGGTGGTGGGGACGACACTGCTGGCAGTGACGGCCTCGGTGATTTGGTCCCACATCCTTCTTTCTGAAGGGCCTCCTGGCCCCTGTGGTAGAGGATCTCTCCTCCAGTGTTGACCCCCTGCACAAAGCTGGAGTGCTGCGTGTGAGACCCTGGTTGCCCTTTCCCTGGCTTGATGAGCCATTTATATTAGTGCTGAGCACTTTTCCCATCTTTTTAAGTGCAGGAACCAGTTCAGCTTTAAGAGCTGAAGATTGTCATTTTGGAATTATTTTTTATGTTTTTTCAGAAGGCAGTTGGGCTCTCAGGGCTTGAGACTGCCTATTTTTAAAGGATTTTAGTTTCATTTATTAGAAGGCAGTTTCCCTTTAAGGGCTTGAGACTGCTTTCTAAAATGACAGCATAGCTTTAAGAAAATGATGCCTTGCTCCAGGGACACTACGGACAGTCTATATTAGGCCTCCTGCTGTGCACACTGCCTGAAGCAATGGTAGGTTAACCTGGTCCCACGGTGGCACTGCATTGTTTTCGCACTTGATCGGATTTCTAGGCGATGATGGATAAAATAGCTTCTAATAATCTTTAAGTATTCCTCCAAAGCTTTGTAATAAAATAACATTGAAAGTTATGCATTTTCCTCGGGTCCCATTTCTGCTGGTTTCTGTTGTTTTTTGCATTCCGGTTGTATGCTAATATGATTCATGGCAGGAAATTTTGGTGCAAGTACTACCTGCAATTTCGGAGTAAGGAACAGGCGGAAATTTCGCCCCAACTTGCCGATTGGGCATTTTGAGGAAATTCCAGGCCCAGAGTCAGATTTTCCAACTCCAGCGCGTATCTGAGAACTGAGGACAGGTTACCTGCGGATTTCTGTTCATCGATTTTAACAAATAAGTCAGGTGCTGCTTTTAGCATGTGGGATCTCTGGATTTTATAAGCGTTGAGGATTAAATCTGCTTACAATTAAAACCATTGGTTTATGGTGACTCAGTAAATAAGATTTCTTTTTATGACTTGGGAATCTGGAATTTTCCAGGAAATTAACTGGGTGTCTTGAGCGTCACATTCCATCATTTGGATCAAAATTCTGTGAAAACCCCAAGTCTTGGGGCTCAAGTTTCGGACCCCCGCTAGAACGGCGCACATCGGAGAGGCCCGCCTAATTTGCAGAATAAAAATTGCGCCGAATACGTACCTCGTGATTCTACGATATCTGTAGGCCCGTTTCTAGCTTGGCGCGGTGCAGCAGGAGCTGCTGGGGGCGGAGCTACAGCCCTGCGCCAAAAACAGTGCCGGCAGCTGCGCGCAGTGGAGGTTGCGCGCGTGCGCAGTAGCTCCCGGCCCTCCCAGCGCGTCCCGTCTCCCGGGTGACAACCCTATTCCAGGCCAAAGGGACATCGCCCCTATCCCGGGCCGAGTGGCCTGATGCATCTTACCTCGTAGGTGGGGCCCGCCCGCCCGCCCGAAGAGTTGGTCAGCGTCTTCTGCAAGCGAGCCCCGCCCGAAGTCTTCTGCCCCCCCCCGTTCTTCTTCTGCCCCCCCCTCTCTTTTCTCCCCAGTGCGTAGGTGAGTAGAAATATTTTTTTATTTATTGAGTGATTTTTTAAATTATTTTTTTTATTTTTAATTTTTTAATTTTTTTTGATTGATTTATTGGTTTATTTATTGATTTATTTATCATTTATTATTGATGATGGCTCTTTATTTGTAAAAGTGACGTGTTTAATGTTTGTAAACCCTCCTCCCGCCCACCTCTTGTTCCCTCCGCCTGATTTCTAAGTGTAGGCAAGGTTTTTCTGAGCGTACAAAAATCTGTCTGGAGTAAGTTTTCGCTGCCTAAACTTGCAAAACAGGCATAAGCGGCTGGACCTACCCACTTTTGAAAAAAGAAATCTGTTCTAAAATGGAACTATTCTAATTCACTAGAACTGGAGCAAACTAAATGCTGAGAATTGCAATTTCCAGGATGCTCCATTCTAAACTCGTTGCTCCAAAAAAATAGGAGCAACTCAGGCCGAAACTTGAGCCCATGGTTACCATCAGTTGAGGAAAAGCCTGGTTAAAAGATGTGCTGAGATTCAGAAACATTATTTGTTTTGGGTCTTTTCTCCTGCTGATAGAGTCTCACTAGATCGCCACTCTTCGAGGACAGGGCGCACTGGACATGGTTGTTTTGGTTTCATAAGTTGCTGAAATAATTGGACAAAACTAACAAGGTCGTGATCACTCTTCACAAGCTGCAAGTGAACATTTCACATCAGTTCCTCTTTGTTGCAAAGAATATTCTAGCACGTTCCTGAGGCCGAACCAAACTAAATATGAATTCAAATTTACCACAATAAACAACTTGCTCTTATAATGCACGACTTAATGTAAAATAAATGTCACAAGGCGCCTCACAGATGAATACACAAAAAGTGGATGCCAAGCCAGGAAGGAAGATGATTAGGAGAGCTGACTGAAAGATTGGATGAAGAGATAGGTTTTAAGGAGGATTGAAGAAGTAGAGCGAGAGGCCAGAGGCAGAGTTTTAAGGAGGGAATTGCGGAATCTGGGCCTGAAGCAGTTGAAGGATCTACTATCAACGATAGGAGGAAGAGAGGGGGAGCTGCACAAAAGGATGGAGTCAGGGGAACAGAGTTTTTTTGGGTGGGGGAATATAGGGCTCAAGGAGATTGCAGACATAAGGGTGAGGCAAAAACCTGGATGAATTTAAAGAGGAGGACATGAATGTTTGATATACTGTGTTGAGGGTCGGAGAGCCAATTTAGAATGATGTGCGAGTGGAACTGACCAGAGGAGAGGGTGCTAAGTGTGTTTAAACTAAAGCTTTCGGGTTGCTATGAGTAGCTTTAGTATAAATTTGGAGTCAGGTGTTGTGTATCTGTAAAGCATGCACTCCCATGTTCCGCCACCAGGGAGCGCATCCCCTGAAGTCCCACTGTATATAAGCTGGCCCCTAAGGCCTGTTCCTCACTCTGGAGTGTCTTAATAAAGACTGAGGTCACTGTTACTTTAACCTCCCTGTGTGCAGTCTCATCTGTGTTAGGAACACAATAAATGGCAATGAGTATACGAATCCAATGCAAAGATGCAGCAAACTGTGGGCATCCTGGAGAAGTTCTCAGAGGGTGAGGACTGGGAAGCCTATGTCGAACAGCTAGACCAGTACTTTGTAGCCAACGAGCTGGACGGAGAAGGAAGCGCTGCAAAAAAGAGAGCGGTCCTCCTCACGGTCTGCGGGGCACCGACCTACAGGCTCATGAAGAATTTTCTGGCTCCGGTGAAACCCACAGTATGAGGAGCTGTGTATATTGGTTCGGGAGCACCTTAACCCGAGGGAGAGCGTGCTGATGGCAAGGTATCAGTTCGACACGTGCCAGCGGTCTGAAGGTCAGGAAGTGGCGAGCTACGTCGCCAAGCTAAGGCGACTTGCAGGACAATGTGAGTTTGATGGCTACCTGGAGCAGATGCTCAGAGACTTTTTTGTACTGGGCATTGGCCATGAGACCATCCTACGAAAACTTTTGACTGTAGAGACACCGACCCTCTGTAAAACCATTGCGATAGCACAGGCGTTTATGTCCACCAGTGATAACACCAAACAAATCTCTCAGCACACAAGTGCTGGCAATGTTCATAAATTAACTGGAACTGTGTTTGCGAGCAGAAATGTACAGGACAGAAACCATGAGTCTGCAACTGCCAGCAGGCCTCAGGTGACCCAGATGATTCAGAGTCCGCAACAAAGGATGAATGCAAGGCAATTCACACTTTGTTGCCGTTGTGGAGGCTTCCATTCAGCTTATTCATGCCGCTTCAAAGGATATGTTTGCAAGAGCTGTGGAACAATGGGGCACCTCCAATGAGTTTGCAGACGAGTCGCAAGCTCTACAAAATCTGCTAACCACCACGTGGCAGAGGAAGATCGGGCCATGGTGGATCAAAGCAATTTCGAGCCTGAGAGAGAGGAGGCAGATGCTGAAGTACACGGGGTGCACACATTTTCAACGAAATGTCCACCTATAATGCTAAATGTAAAATTGAATGGCTTACCCACAGCCTTGGAACTGGACACTGATGCGAGCCAATCCATGATGAGGGAGAGAGTGGAAATCGAGCTGGGCAGGCTGCAATGCAAGGGCATCATCTCCCCAGTGGAATTCAGCGAGTGGGCCAGCCCGATTGTTCCAGTACTCCAAAGTGATGGCACGGTCAGGATTTACGGCGATTATAAAGTAACTATTAATTGTTTCTCGCTACAGGACCAATACCCGCTACCTAAGGCAGACGACCTATTTGCAATGCTGGCAGGAGGCAAGACATTCACCAAGCTTGACCTGACTTCCGCCTACATGACACAGGAGTTGGAGGAGTCTTCGAAGGGCCTCACCTGCATCAACACGCAAAAGGGACTGTTCATCTACAACAGATGCCCGTTTGGAATTCGGTCGGCTGCAGCGATCTTCCAGAGAAACATGGAGAACCTATTCAAATCGGTACCACGCACGGTGGTTTTTCAGGACGACATATTGGTCACGGATCGGGACACCGTCGAGCACCTACAAAACCTGGAGGAGGTCCTCTAGCAATTGGATCGCATAGGGCTGCGGCTGAAGAGGTCGAAATACATCTTCATGGCAACAGAAGTGGAATTTTTGGGGAGAAAGATCGCGGCGGATGGCATTCGGCCCACAGACACCAAGCCAGAGGCTATCAGGAATGCGCCCAGGCCACAGAACGTCATGGAGCTGCGGTCGTTCCTGGGACTCCTCAACTGTTTTGGTAACTTCCTACCGGGGTTAAGCACCCCCTTAGAGCCCCTACATGTGTTATTGTGTAAAGGTGAGAACTGGGAAGGGGAAAAAAACCAAGTAATTGCTTTTGAGGAAGCCAGAAACATTTTATGCTCCAACAAGCTGCTTGTATTGTATAACCCGTGTAAGAGACTTGTGCTAGCATGTGACGCGTCGTCATACGGAACCGGTGTGTATGACAACAAGCTAACGTTGCGGGGAAGTTGCAACTTGTCGCCTATGCCTCCAGGAGCTTGTCTAAGGCCGAGAGGGCCTACAGCATGATTGAGAAAAAGGCATTAGCATGTGTGTCCGGTGTAAAGAAAATGCATCAGTACCTGTTTGGTCTCAAATTTGAGCTGGAAATCGATCACAAGCCCCTCATATCCCTGATCGCTGAAAACAAGGTGATAAATACTAATGCCTCAGCCCACATACAAAGGTGGTCACTCGCGCTATCAGCGTATAACTATACCATCCGCTACAGGCCAGGCACCGAGAACTGTGTGGATGTTCTCAGTCGGCTACCATTGCCCACCACGGGGGTGGAAATGGCGCAGACTACAAACTTGTTGATGGTGGCGCAGGCCGCAGACTTGTTGATGGTCATGGAAGCATTTGAAAATGATAAATCACCTGTCACAGCCCGCAAGATTAGGACTTGGACCAGTCAAGATTCTCTGCTGTCCCTAGTAAAAAACTGTGTACTGCATGGAGCTGGGCCAGCATCCCAGTTGAAATGCAAGAGCTAATCAAGCCGTTCCAGCGGCCAAAGGGTGAGCTGTTCATTCAGGCAGACTGCCTGTTGTGGGGTAACCGTGTAGTGCTACCCAAAAAAGGCAGGGAAACGTTCATCTCAGATCTCCACAGCAGACACCCGGGTATAGTAATGATGAAAGCGATAGCCAGATCCCACGTGTGGTGGCCTGGTATCGACTCTGACTTAGAGTCCTGTATACGGCAATGCAGCGTGTGTGCTCAGTTGAGCAATGTGCCCAGAGAGGTACCACTAAGTTTGTGGTCCTGGCCCCCCCAGACCATGGTCGAGGATCCATGTCGACTATGCGGGCCCGTTTCTCGGTAAAATGATCCTGGTGGTGGTGGATGCTTTTTCAAAATGGATTGAATGTGAAATAATGTCGTGAAGCACCTCCACCGCCATCATTGAAAGCCTGAGGGCCATGTTTGCCACCCACGGCCTGCCTGACATACTGGTCAGTGACAATGGGCCATGTTTCACCAGTGCCGAATTTAAAGAATTCATGACCCGCAAAGGGATCAAACATGTCACCTCGGCCCCATTTAAACCAGCCTCTAATGGGCAGGCAGAGCGGGCAGTACAAACAATCAAACAAAGCCTCAAACGAGTCACAGAAGGCTCACTCTGTCATGTATCTCACACTACTGTATATAACTGTATCTTACCATGCTATACATGACTGTAACTAGATATGACCTGTAACTACAAGCATACTTTACCACCAGGGGTGCACTTGCAGGAGACACTGCATACCTGTTCCACACAGGTATATAAAGGCAGGTCGCAGGCAAGTGTGGCACTGGAGAGCTGTGAAATAAAGATGCAGGTCCAGAGTGACCTTGACTTCAGCATGTGCCTCGTGTAAGTCTGTACTGCAGGGTCAGGACTTTACTGTGGCGACGAGTTACGGAATCACAGAATCCACAGAATGGCTACCAACGGCTCAGATGAGAAATACAATGCTGGCTACAATTAGAAATACAATGCTGACTTTATAGAAAGGCTCCAGCAAAGCTTTGTAACCAAAGACTGGTTGGGTGACGATAAGGCAGACAAGAGAAGAGCCCATCTCTTGACTAGCTGTGGCTCGAAAACATATGCATTAATGAAGGACCTGCTGGCACCCGAGAAACCAGCAAGCAAGTCGTTTGAAGAGTTGAGCACACTGGAGAGAGACCACCTGAAGCCAGCAAGCAGCATACACATGGCTAGACACAGGTTCTACAACAACAGATGCTGTGTGGGCCAGAGCATACCCGACTTTATGGCGGAACTTCGAAGTCTGGCTAGTCTATGTGAGTTCTCCAATGAACGAAGGAGAGAAGTACTGAGAGACTTTTTTATTGAAGGAATAGGCCACACAGGCATATTCCAAAAGCTTATAGAGACCAAGAACTTGACCCTAGAGGCAGCAGCACTGGTCGCAGACATTCTTGGCTGGAGAAGAAGAAACGAGGTTGATCTATACTGCGGGTACAACAACTAACGAAACATTGGAACAAGGGGTTCACAGCGTGAAACAAGCCGCTACCCCCACACACACAAAGGCAGGAGAGCAGGCCTTCAACAGCAGACAGTGGTGCCAGAAGTCATCAAGGGCCACATGAACGGCCGTTCACACCTCATCAACCCACAATGCGAGCAATCAACTACAGACTGAGAGAAGCTCAAGAGAGATCAGTCAGACGCAGCTCATCCTTCAGAAACAATGGAAGCGGTCTGTGCTGGAGATGTGGGGGAAGGCACTCAACAAGGGGGTGTTGATTTCAGCATGCTGTTTTCAGAAACTGCTACTATACAGGGCATCTGGTTCGCATGTGCAGAAAAACAGCAGCTCGGCTGGTATACGAATCGGAAGGGTCGGAAAGTGGAGCAGAAGACGGCAGGGACAGTGCCCGGGACACCGAGGTACAGCGGGTCAACACGATCAATGTCCACTGTTCTTACAACAAGACGCCTCCAATAATGATGAGGGTCTACTCAATGGGATACCCGTCAACATGGAACTGGACACCGGAGCTAGTCAATCTCTCGTGAGCGTCCAACAATTTGAACAGCTGTGGCCGCACAAAAGCAACAGACCAAAACTCACAAGGATCGACACCAAACTAAGGACCTATACCAAAGAAATCGTCCCAGTTCTTGGCAGCGCCATGCTCTCAGTCACACACAAAGGGACGGTGAATCGACTTCCCCTGTGGATTGTCCCCGGCGATCTCCCAGCACTGTTGGGGAGAAGCTGGCTGGCAAAACTAAATTGGAAATGGGATGATGTTCACGCCATGTCGTCAGAGGAACGGACCTCATGCTCAACAGTTCTAAGTCGTTTTGAACATCTCTTTCAGCCAGGTGTGGGCACCTTCAAAGGGGCTAAAGTCAAAGTCTACATCACACAGGATGCCAAACTGGTCCATCACAAGGCTAGAGCTGTGCCTTTTGTGATGAGGGAAAAGATTGAACATGAACTGGACAGGCTTCTGCGGGAAGGCATTATCTCACCCATGGAATTTAGCGACTGGGCAAGTCCCATCGTCCCCGTCATGAAGCCTGATGGATCCGTACGAATCTGTGGGGATTACAAATCGACCATAAACAGAGTCTCCCTACAGTACCAATACCTGCTGCCCAGAGCGGAGGACCTATTTGCCACATTGGCTGGAGGAAAACTTTTCTCGAAACTAGATCTCGCATCTGCGTATATGACGCAAGAACTGACCGAAGAGTCTAAGCTACTCACCACCATCAACACACATCGAGGCCTTTTTATGTACAATCGATGCCCATTCGGCATCAGGTCAGCAGCTGCTATATTCCAGCGCAACATGGAGAGTCTGCTCAAGTCCATCCCGGGGACGGTTGTGTTTCAAGATGACATACTCATCACGGGCAGGGACACCGACTCCCATCTCTGCAATTTGGAGGAAGTACTAAGTCGATTGGATCAGGTAGGCCAAAGAGTTAAGAAGTCCAAGTGTCTGTTTCTCGTGCCCGAGGTTGAATTTTTGGGCAGAAGGATTGCCGCTGATGGAATCCGCCCAACAGAATCCAAAACCGAAGCAATTCGTCTGGCACCCAGGCCCCGGAGTGTCTCGGAACTGCGCGCCTTTCTCTTGCTACTCATTTACTTTGGGAACTTTATGCAGAACTTGAGCACGCTGCTGAAGCCTCTCCACGTGCTACTCAGAAAGGGGTACGATTGGTTTTGGGGGTCGCCCAAGAACGCGCCTTCAATAAGGCACGCAACCTTCTATGTTCCAACAGTGTTTTCGCCTTTTTTGACCCAGGTAAAAAGCTAGTTTTTACATGTGATGCATCAGCGTATGGGATCGGTTGTGTTTTACAGCATGTCAATGATGCGGGTAAATTACAACCCATTGCTTATGCCTCCAAGTCACTTTCGCGGGCGGAGCGCGTGTATGGTATGGTTGAGAAGGAGGCGTTCGCGTGCGTGTACGGTGTTAAAAAGATGCACCAATACCTTTTCGGGGCCAAGTTCGCGTTCGAAACCGACCACAAACCCCTCACGTCCCTGATATCCGAGTGCAAGACAATAAACGGCAACACCTCGGCGCGCATTCAGCGGTGGGCACTCATGCTGGCATCTTACGACTACACAATAAGGCACTGACTAGGCACAGCCAACTGTGCCAAAGCGCTTAGCAGGCTACCCCTGGCGACCACAGAAGGGTCCGACGAACAGGACTGTGAGATGGTCATGGCAATCAATGCCTTTGAGTCCACAGGTGCGCCCATGACAGCTCGCCAAATCAGAGCCTGGAAGACCAGCGACCCCACGTTATCCTTAGTCAAAAGATGTGTTTTTACTGGTGACTGGGTAGAGGCTCATGATGTCTGTCCTGAGATCATCAAACCTTTCCATAGGTGCATGCATGAACTATCACTACAGGCAGACTGCCTGATGTGGGGCAGCCGAGTAGTTATGTCCTTGCGAGGCAGAGAAGCGTTTGTTTCGGGAGCTCCACTGCGAGCACCCCCAGGGATCATCTTTATGAAGGCCATAGCCAGATCCCACGTCTGGTGGCCCTCCATTGACGCGGACTTGGAGCTCTGCGTCCGGCGGTGCACCATTTGTGCCCAACTCAGTAATGCCCCCAGGGAGGCCCCCCTAAGCCTCTGGCCCTGGCCCACCAAACCGTGGTCGCGGGTGCATGTAGAATATGCGGGCCCATTCATGGGCAAAATGTTCCTCGTAGGCGTCGATGCATTTTCAAAGTGGATCGAGTGCACCATTTTAAACTCGAGCACCACCTCCACCACTGTGGAGAGCCTTAGAACCTTGTTTGCAACGCACGGCATTCCTGACATATTGGTCAGTGATAATGGTCCGTGCTTCACCAGCGCAGAATTTCAAGATTTTATCGTTGACCACGACATAAACCACGTTAAGATGGCACCGTTCAAGCCGGCCTCCAATGGCCAGGCGGAGCGAGCAGTGAGAATCATTAAACAAGGCATGCTTAAAATCCAAGGTCCCACACTGCAGGGCCGCCTGTCGCGACTGCTGCTGGCATACAGATCTCGTCCGCATTCGTTGACTGGGGTTCCCCCCGCGCAACTATTGATGAAACGGACCTTAAAGACTAGGCTCTCGTTAATCCTCCCAGACATGCATGAAATTGTTGAGGCAAAGCGCCAGAAGCTAATCGAGTACCATAACCAAAATTCGAGGGGGATGTGGAATGAGATAGGGGGCAAAGTGTTTGTGCTAAACTATGGCAGAGGTCCCAAATGGCTTGCAGGGACAGTAACAGACAAGGAAGGAAACAGGCTACTGGTTGTACAAATGGACAATGGCCAAACCTGCCAGAGGCATGTAGACCAAGTAAAAAGTAGATTCACCAACAACACTGCAGAACCAGAGGCAGACTACAATGTGGAACTCACACCACACCTGGTGGACAGACAGAGGGAACAACCTGAGGAAAGGGCAGTCTCAACAGACAGCCCAGGCGAGATACCAGCAATCATACTGAACGAAACAGACAGCCCAGGCGAGATACCAGCAATCACACCAAAAGAAAAACAGGCACCAAGACAAACAACTGAACCACAACTAAGACGCTCCACGCAAGAGCGTAGGCCACCTGAGAGACTGAATCTATAAAGACAATAAGACCTTGGGGGAGGGTGATGTCATGTATCTCACACTACTGTTTATATAACTGTATCTTACCATGCTATACATGACTGTAACTAGATATGACCTGTAACCACAAGCATACTTTATCACCAGGGGTGCACTTGCAGGAGACACTGCATACCTGTTCCACACAGGTATATAAAGGCAGGTCTCAGGCAAGTGTGGCACTCGAAAGCTGTGAAATAAAGGTGCAGGTCCAGAGTGACCTTGACTTCAGCATGTGCCTCGTGTAAGTCTGTACTGCAGGGTCAGGACTTTACACACTCCAAACCCGCCTGTCCCGAGTACTGCTTAGCTACCGCACGAGACCCCACTCGCTCACAGGGGTGCCCCCGGCTGAGCTACTCATGAAAAGTAAACTTAAAACCAGACTCTCGCTGGTTCACCCCAACCTGCATGATCAGGTAGAGAGCAGGCGGCAGCAACAAAATGTAAACTGTATCACGGGAAAATGATCTGAATGACCCTGTGTATGTGCTAAATTACGGACATGGTCCCAAGTGGATCGCGGGCACGGTGATAGCTAAAGAAGGGAATAGGGTGTTTGTAGTCAAACTAGACAATGGACAAATTTGCAGAAAGCACCTGGACCAAACGAGGCTGCGGTTCACAGACTGCCCTGAACAACCCACAGCAGGCACCAACTTTTTCAAGCCCACAACACACACCCAAAGGTTCAACGATACCACACCGGACCAGGAAATCGAACCCATCACGACCAACAGCCCAGCAAAGCCAGGCTCACCCAGCAGCCCTGCAGGGCAAACAACACGCCAGCCCAGTGAGGGCACAGCCAACACACCAGAACAGACATTTGTACCGAGGCGGTCCACCAGGGAAAGAAAGGCTCCCGACCGCCTCACCTTGTAAATAGTTTTCACTTTGACTTTGGGGGGGGGCAGTGATGTTGTGTATCTGTAAAACATGCACTCCCATGTTCCGCCACCAGTGAGCGCATCCCCTGAAGTCCCAAGGGATCCCAGCATCGCTTGGGAGCACTGTATATAAGCCGGCCCCTAAGGCCTGTTCCTCACTCTGGAGTGTCTTAATAAAGACTGAGGTCACTGTTACTTTAACCTCCCTGTGTGCAGTCTCATCTGTGTTAGGAACACAACATCAGGGACCAACCTCACTCTGAAGAGAAGCAGAGTGAGACTCCCTGGCAGGGATAGTATTCACCTCAACTTGGATCTGACACAGAAATGTCAAGCCACGTTTAAAAAGTGCCCAGGAAACCTCCGTAGTGAGTTTAAATGTTTACAGACCATTGTCTCCACCGTCTGAACATTTAGATCATGATCACTGACACAGACCTCTGTGCATGTGTGCGGCTGGAACCCATACCCGGTCTGAGAATGGTGGGGGCAATATAAATGTAGCATTAAATTAATGTGCTCAATGCGTTCAAAGGTAAAAGGTTTAGAACTAATTGTGATAGGTGTCCTTTAGAAAAAAATGAAACAGGAAGGAAGGATTTTCACTTGACTACTGTATGTAGATTTTTAACACCAACAATAATTATCATTGGATAATATTGGTCACCTTTGTCATGTATGCAACCTTCATACAACTGTAACCTTCATGTAACTGTAACCTTCATGCAACCACACTGTACACTGTATATATGTCCTGGAAGTGCACACCTTGACCACAGGGGATGAACTTGTGGGAGACACTCCTCACCTGGGCACTCAGGTATTTAAAGGGAGGTCCCACGCAGGGTCATCACTTCTTGGTTCTGGGAATAAAGAAAGGTCACGCAGGGACCGTGTCTGCAGTACATGCCTCGTGAGATTCAGTAGCAAGGTGCAGGGACACCACAGCCTTGTACCACAATCTCTCTACAAATCCTTTAGTCATTATGGCTTGGCACTCCAGGAATTCTATTCCCAAACCTCTTTGTCTTGCAACATCTCTTTTCACATAAAAAAAACCCCTCCTGAAAACGGACGACTTTAACCATAAGTCCCTTAACACAGGTCCTGCTTGAAGGACATTACTTCCTCTCCTTGTTATGTTTATTTACATTAAAGGCACTATTAATATGTAAGCTGCTTTTGCAGTTTAGTCCAAATCTGGCCCAACTCTCCCCTGATAAAATGACTACTATTACTGAAAAAGAAGTACTGCTTTGTGTACTTTTGACAATTATATCACACAGAAAATAACTGCACCATTTTGAAGGCCGTAAAATAACAAGTGCAAGGATACTGGACTACAACCATTGGTTCAAAGGATTGGTGTCTTTAAAAGCAGTATTCCTAAACAGGGAACTTTGTTCTGCATGTTATGGCTCTGGGTCCTTGTTTGTTGAAGGCCAATCAATATTTAATCTGAAATAAAAACAGAAAATGTTGGAAATCTCAGCGGGTCAGGCAGCATCTGTGGAGAGAGAAAAACAGTTAACTTTTCAAGTCAATGACCCTTTGTCAGAACTGGCAATAGCTCGAAATATAACAGATTCTCAAAGAAGTGCTGGGGCCCTGAAAGGGGGAAGGGAAGAGAGGTGCGTGGAAAGAACAAAAGGGAAAGTCTGTGATAGGGTGGAAAGCAGAAGAGATTTGAGAGACTAAGGGGACAACAGGCCGACTTGAGATGGTAATAGCACAAGTTAGGAAACAAAAGGTGAGTCTAGATAGGGTGTGAATGGCAGAATGTGTACCAGCTGCCATGGGAAACAGAGAGAAACAAAATAAAATTAAAAAGGGGAGTTTATGTAAAAAAAAATTGAGGAAAGGGAACAAGGTGTGGGCAGAGGTTGTGGTCTGAAATTGTTGAACTCGATGTTGAGTCCGGAAGGCTGTAAACCTCCATTCAGTCTGCAAGGGTGACCCCGAGCTTCCGGTCGCCTGTCACTTTAATTCTCCGCACCACTGCCACTCTGACCTCTCCGTCCTCGGCCTCCGACACTGTTCCAATGAATCTCAACGCAAGCTCGAGGAACAGCACTTCATCTTTCGTTTAGGCACTTTACAGCCTATTATGGTGAACAGGGGGGCAAAGACTAGGCAGTTGGGAGTTTAAATCTATACGTGACTTGGGGGAGAGAACTTCCAGGGGCCAAGCTACCCCAAGGTTCCAGCTTGAAACTGCCTGTGTGGATGGACAGTGAGAACGGGGTCAATCCTCCGAAGATTCTTAGCCGGTTAGCACCCACTGTCAAGGCTCGCGCATAATACTGACTACTTCAATCAAATACAGTAGGATGATGGTGCTGAGGAACTGGGCCCCTGTTAAAGGCTCAATAAATTTATGAGATGACGGGAACGATAAATGGTTGAAATACACTCGCATTTCTGTATCTAATGAGGTCATCATCCAACCTTTTGGTGCTGGAGGGGATCCCTATCCACTGGAAACGCCCATCAGGAATTTGGATGCAATTTTAATGGCCACAAAATCAGGCCCAACCTATATCCAAATTTCCAATAATCACTGCCAAAGAGTAACCCTTTATAGAAATATAGGAACATGGGAACAGGAGGAGGCCATTCAGCCCCTCGAGCCTAGTCTGCCATTCAATGAGATCATGCCTGATCTGTTACCTAACTCCATATACCCACCTTTGCTTCATATACCTTAGTACCTTTGGTTAACAAAAATCTATCAATTTCAGGTTTAAAATGAACAATTGACCTAGCATCAACTTCCATTTGCAGAAGAGAGTTCCAAACTTCTACCAAACTTTGCGTGTAGAAGTGTTTCTTAACTTCATTCCTGAAAGAACTGGCTCTAATTTTTAGACTATGCCTCCTGGTCCGAGAATTCCCAACCAGCAGAAATAGTTTCTCTCTATCTAATGAAGCGCAGGGGCAGGGGGAGTGGGGAAGATTCAGGAAAGAATAAATTTAAAAGTAACAAGAGAAATGTCAAGGCTCGAGAGCAGAGCAGAGTTTTGGGTAAAAATAAGCAGAGTGGGTCAGGAAGGGACAGAGAGAGTAACAAAGGTAATACGGCATTACTGACTAAGGTGGCATCAGAAAAAATAGACAAAGGCCAGAACTAAAGGCACTATCTGAATGTGTGAAGCATTTGCGACAAGATGGATGAATTAATAGCGCTAATAGAAATGAATAGGTTTGATCTAATAGCCATTACGGAAACGTGGTTGCAAAGTGACCACAGTTGGGAACTAAATATTTCAGGATACTTTACTTTCAGAAGAAATAGGCAAAATGGAAAAGGAGGAGGGGTAGCCCTGATAATAAAGGATGGGATAAAGACAGTAGCGAGAAAGGATCTTAGTTCAAAAAATCAAGAAGTAGAATTAGTTTGGGTGGAGTTAAGAAACAGCAAGGAGCAGAAAACATTGGTGGGAGTTGTTTCTAGGCACCCAACCAGTAGTGGTAATGTAGGCACCGTATAAATCAGGAAATTAGAGGTGCATGTAACAAAGGTAATACAGTAATCATGGGGACTTTGATCTAAATATTGACTGTAGGATTAATTCATGGAATGTATACAAGATGGTTTTCTAGATCAGTATGTTGAGGAATCAATTAGGGAACAATTTAATTTAGATCTAGTACTGTGCAACGATAATGGGTTAATTAATAACCTTGCAGTAAAGGGGTACTTAGGGAAGAGTGACCATAATATGATAGAATTTTACATTAAGTTTGAAAGTGATGTTGTTAAATCCAAAACTAGGGTCTTAAATCTAACAAAGGAAACTATGTAGGTATGAGGGTAGAGTTGGCTAAGGTAGATTGGGAAACTACATTAAAAGGTATGACAATAGACAAGCAATGGCTAGCATTAAAAAAATTAATACATAATTTACAACAAGCATACATTCCTTTAAGGCACAAAAATTCCACAGGAAAAGTGGTCCAACTGTGGCCAACAAGAAAAGTTAAAGATAGTATTAGATCAAAGGAAGATGCTTATAATGTTGCCAAAAGAGCAGTAAGCCTGAGGATTGGGAGGATTTTAGAATTCAGCAAAGGAGGACCAAGAAATTGATAAAGGGAAAATAGAATATGAGAGTAAACTAGCGAGAGACATAAAAACAAAACTACTGTAAAAGCTTCTATAGGTATGTAAAAAGGAAAAGATTAGCAAAAGTAAATGTGGGTCCCCTACAGGCTGAGACAGGAGAAATTATAATGGGGAATAAATAAATAGCAGAGAAATTAAACAAATATGTTGTGTCTGTCTTCCGGAAATACTAGGGTTATGAGGGTCTAGCGAAAATAAGGAACTGAAGGATATTCTTATTAGGCGGGAAATTGTGTTAGGGAAATTGATGGGATTGAAGGCTGATAAATCCCCGGAACCTGATAGTCTGCATCCCAGAGTACTTAAGGAAGTGGGCCTAGAAATAGTGGATGCATTGGTGATCATTTTCCAACAGTCTATCAACTCTTGATCAGTTCCTATGGACTGGAGGGTAGCTAATGTAACACCACTTTTTAAAAAAGGGGGGAGAGAGAAAACGGGGAATTAGCCTGACATCGGTGGTGGGGAAAATGTTGGAATCAATTATTAAAGATGAAATAGCATCGCATTTGGAAAGCGGTGACAAGATCGGTCCAAGTCAGTATGGATTTATGAAAGGGAAATCATGCTTGACAAATCTTCTAGAATTTTTTGAGAATGTAACTAGTAGAGTGGACAAGGGAAAACCAGTGGATGTGGCATATTTGGACTTTCAAAAGGCTTTTGACAAGGTCCCACACAAGAGATTAGTGTGCAAAGTCAAAGCGCATGGTATTGGGGGTAATGTATTGATGTGGATAGAGAACTGATTGGCAGACAGGAAGCAGAGAGTCAGAATAAATGGGTCCTTTTCAGACTGGCAGGCAGTGACCAAGTGGGGTGATGCAGGGTTCAGTGCTGGGACCCCAGCTATTTACAATATACATCAATGATTTAAATGAAGGAATTGAATGTAATATCTCCAAATTTGCAGATAACACTAAGCTGGGTGCCGGTGTGAGCTGTGAGGAGGATGCTAAGAGACTGCAGGGTGACTTGGACAGGTTAGGTGAGTGGGCAAAGGCATGGCAGATGCAATATAATGTGGATAAATGTGAGGTTATCCACTTTGGTGGCAAAAACAGGAAGACAGAATATTATCTGAATGGATCAGATTAAGAAAAGGGGAGGTGCAACGAGACCTGGGTGTCATGGTACATCAGTCATTGAAGTTTGACATGCAGAGCCTTGGTGAGGCCACACCTGGAATATTGTGTAAAGTTTTGGTCCTCTAATCTGAGGAAGGACGCTCTTGCTTTTGAGGGAGGACAGCGAAGGTTCACCAGATTGATTCCTGGGATGGCAGGACTGACATATGAGGAGAGACTGAATCAACTGGGCTTGTATCCACTGGAGTTTAGAAGAATGAGAGGGGATCTCATAGAAATATATAAAATTCTGACGGGATTGGACAGGTTAGAGGCAGGAAGAATGTTCCCGTTGCTGGGGAGTTACAGAACCAGAGGTCACAGTCTAGGAATAAAGGGTAAGCCATTTAGGACCGCGATGAGGAGAAAATTCTTCACTCAGAGAGTGATTAACCTGTGGAATTCTCTACCGCAGAAAGTTGTTGAGGCCAGTTCGTTAGATATATTCAAAAGGGAGTTTGATATGGCCCTTACGGCCAAAGGGATCAAGGGGTATGGAGAGAAAGCAGGAAAGGGGAACTGAGGTTGAATGATCAGCCATGATCTTATTGAATGGCGGTGCAGGCTCGAAGGGCCGAATGGCCTGCTCCTGCACCTAATTTCTATGTTTCTATGTTAATGCGTAATCATGTCATCCAGCACCATTGAAAGCCTCCAGGCCATGTTCGCCACCCATGGCTTGCCTGACGTCCTTGTCAGTGACAATGGACCGTGTTTCACTAATCGGAATTCAACGCATTTATGACCTGCAATGGCCTCAAGCATGTCAGGTCTGCTCCCTTTAAGTCCACATCTAACGGTCAAGCGGAGCGGGCAGTCCAAACAATCAAGCAGAGCATGAAACGCGTGACGGACGGCTCCCTGCAGACCCGCTTGTCTCGCATTCTGCTCAGTTACCGGATGCGACCCCACTCGCTCACCGGGGTTCCCCTGGCAGAATTGTTAATGAAGATAGTCCTCAAAACCAGGCTCTCGCTAGTCTACCCGGATCTTAATGATCATGTGGAAACCCGGCAACACCGGCAGAACATGTACCACGATCGCACGGCTGTTTCACGTGACATTGATGTTAATGACCCTGTGTTTGTCCTGAATTACGGTCACGGTCCCAAGTGGGTTGCTAGCACTGTTTTGGCCAAGGAAGGGAATAGGGTATTTATAATCAAACTGTTAAATGGCCAAACGTGCAGGAAGCATTTAGATCAGACCAAATTGCGATTTACTGACAACCAGGAACGACTTGAAGAGGACATCACCATCGACGATCCACCAGCACACACCCAACCAGCAATCGACCTCGCTGTCAATCACGAGGATGAACCCACCGTTCCTGACAGTCCAGTCAGACCAGCCACGGTGCAGTGCAGCAATGGTCTGGCCAATTCACACACGCCAGGGTTTGAACTTAGACGATCAACCAGGGAGCAAAGAGCTCCGGATCGCCTCAACTTGTAAATAACTTGTACCGAAGACTTTGGGGGGGGGGGGGGGGGAGTGATTTTATGTATGTAACTATGTAATACTTGCCACCAGAGGGCACGACTGTTGGAGTCTTAATGGTCAACTGCACACACATGCAGGGCCAGTATAAAAGGTTGGCTGCCATGTTGTTTAAGCACTCTGGAGTTATAATAAAGAAGACCAAGGTCACACAAAGTTTAGCTCACAGTACTCAGACACGTTACAGCTAGTGTCGAATGAAATGGAACCCCTCTATCCCGCAACAGTCCTTCAGTCACGTGTTCGCTTCCCTAATCCACATCCCTACATCAATTTGCACGTGGCTCAGGTAATATTCCAGAGATTATAACCCTTTGATTTAACTCCTAGCTCCTGGTACTCTTCACACAGGACCTCTTCCCTATGTTGTTGGTCCCAACATGGACCACAATGACTGGATCCACCCCCTCCCTCTCCAGTATCCTTTCAAGTTGGTTCGAGATGTCCCTCAACTGGCACCAGGTGGGCAACATACCATGTGGGACTCTCGATCTTGCTTACAAAAGATGCTATCCGTCCACCTAACTATTGAGTTCCCTACAACTACCACATTACACTTCTCCTTATCCTCCTCCCCCCCGCCCCTCCCCACACCTCCTTAGGACAGCCTCCTCCTCCAATGTGCCATGGTCAGTGTTCTGGCTGTCCTTCCGGCAGTCTTTACCCTTATCCTCACAGGTCGCAAGTACATGGTACCTGTTGGATAGGATCAGTTTCTGTGGATCCTCATTCCCTTTCTTACCTGGGTTTCCCTTACTCTGCACACTGCGGGTCACACCAACTCCATTCTGATCCTGCACCTCTCCACGAGGTGTGACCGAGGTCTGGAGCAAACTCCAGATACTCTTCCCCCTCACTTATGTGTCCCTTTAAGTCCCAAGATCCAGTAGCCAAGCAAGTATAACACTGTGCCTGGGTTTCCTGAACATCAGACATTGGCTGATACTAAAGTGGAAGGCAATTTCACTAATGTCTGTACAAACAGGACCTAGAAAGAGACCTTGAAAAAATTCATTGCTGTAGAAAGTTTTCTGCTGTTATTGTGAGCTGACTAGAGCAGTGCTTAATCCAATCCCAGTGAGCATGAAAACAAAGGAAGCCAAACAGGGAAGTGATCCCAACTGAATGAGAGCACAAATGGAGTTCAACAATGCAGGCAATCAGCTGCTGTTCTCTCAGGCCTATCATAAAAGAGATGCAAATTCCTTCCACCAACTCATTGTGATGCAGTGTCCTTGTATTACAGGGCTGTTAGGTTCCGGAGAGGTTCAGCTTCCAGGCCATGGCTGATCTTTTCACTTTACAGGTGAGCTTCACTTATTTTCAGCTGGGCTGATACTGGGGAGCAGCAAAGTGCTGGGGTCCCATCAGCAGAGGAGGAGATTCCAGCCTTGGTCACAAAAACGCCCTACACTGAAACCGAACTCTCCCCACCGCAACTCCCCTCCGCCCACCACAAACTCCCCTCACCGCACTCCGCCGTCAACCCACTGCACCCCTCACACCCCCCAACACCCCACACCACCCCTCACCACCGCACCTCCCCCATCCCCCCCACCACCCACCAACACAACTCCCCTCTGCCAACCGCACCCCTCCCAACCACCCACCGCACCTCCCCACCATTCCTACCCCCATCGCATCCCCCATCCCCCCACCGCACCTCCCCCCGCTCCCCACCATTCCTCCCCTCACCGGACCACCCCCATCCTCTCACCGCACCTCCCCCCACTGCCCACTGCAACCCCCACCCTGCCACCACACCTCCCCCCACTGCAGCTCCCCCCTTCACTCCGCATCTCCCACATCGCAGCTCCCCCCACCCCACACCATGTCCCACATCGCATTCCAATGCCCCCCCACCACATCCCCCCTCCCCCCTCACCCCTGCCGCAACACCCCCGTGCTGTGGTGGTGCAGACCTTTTAATCTAAAATCTTCAACCGTTTTCAGTATTAACCACTGTTGTGAGTACAACTATTTTGTTGTACAGCCGGAATTCAAGTTAAAGGAAAACAGCTGGTCTGTCTGGTGATAATCTTTTTCCATACTGGAAGCAGAAATTGATCAGTTGTTTTCCTGGAAAAGCGATCAGAAGAAAGCAAATAAGTGCTGTCTTAAAAGACCGAGCTACACTCAATCAGTGTGGTAACTTTCCTTCTCTACTGGGTTCTGTCAGACAGATGCACACTGCTGAAAATGACCCAAGGGCAACGTTCCCTCTAATTACTTTTTGTGTGGTTCCTTTAGATTTGCTGCACAGCCACATGTGCGGTATCTTCCAGGGGCAACAGCTTATGAGCAGCTTTGTGGGGCCTCCCGATCAATGTTCAGCCGCGTGCCCGGGTATCTTAGGGGGTATGTTGGCCGAGAATATTACTTTATCATCTCAAACAGTAATCGCACCACAGGAACTGGTGTGTGTCGGGGAGGAGGTGTGTGCCCAGGCTGAGTGGATGAATAAATTGGTATCACTCTGATATTTGGACTTAAAGTCACTATTAGTAGCTTTACTTAGTTCTCCCCTCTGCTCTCGATGTCAGTGACACCGGCTGGATTACAATTTGACATATATTGGAAACCCCTGGCACCTCCCCAGGGTAACAAAAGGCTATTGGTGCCTGGAGTCGTTATTTTTCATTTGTGAGCTGGGACGGTAGTGTCGGTGGGCTATTCCACCACCAGGGCACTACCCCGAGCCTGGTCTGGTTCTCACCCAACATTGAGGCTGTAATTTTTCACAGAGGGTGACTGAAGAGATGCCAGAAGCGGGAACCCAGGCTCATTTTTGGGGGGGCTGGTTTGGAGGCTAATAGCAGCACCTTGAATGTTGCCCTGTGTGGGACCAGTTAACCCAGCGTGGACCTGGGATCTTCTAGTCACCGCAACTACTGAGCCACGGTGTCAGCCATGGCTCAATGGGAAGCACTCTTGCCTCTGGGTCAGAAGGTTGTGGGTTCAAATCCCATTCCAGGGACTTGAGCACAAAATCTAGGCTGACACTCCAGTGCAGTGCTGAGGGAGTGCTGCACTGTCGGAGGTGCCATCTTTCGGATGAGATGTTAAACCAAGGTCCTGTCTGCCATCTCCAGTCAACGTAAGAGATCCCACTTTACTATTTCGAAGAAGAGCAAGTGAGTTCTCTCCCGTGTTCGGGCCAATATTTATCCCTCAACTAACATTAAAGCAGATTATCTGGTCATTAATGTGGCGTTCATACTCCATTTGTTTGTTACACGAACTCTCACTAGACAGGCATTAGGACCCTGCGGGAGCTATTCACACACTGCTGTGTTCATGCTGGTTTTAGGATACCATTTTGGGAGTTGCTAAAAAGGACACAGTTAAGTTACACTATTCCTGTTTCAGTTAGTCTGTTTATTCACGTACACAACATAATTTGGCGACGAGGATGAATCAAATTAACCTCCCTACCGCCCCCCCGACTTTCCTCTCCACACCCGGGGACCCTCCAGTTCTGTGACCGAAATGGATACAAAGCTTTTCTTCGTATATCACGGTAAGTGGGTTAGACGGCGACAACGTAACACCAGCTTGCCGCCGTGCAATACTTATCCACTGCCTCTGCACCGAAGGCCAATGCATCTTTGGCCAAATCAAAGACACGGAGTCCTACAACAAAGCGGTAAGCGTCCTAGAGAACTATTTTGGGCCAAAGAAAATTATCATGATGGAGAGATACAATTTTCATCAAAGGGGGCAAGGGAACGGTGAACCAATCAAACAGTGTATCATTTCATTAACCGAACTGGCCACTACATGTAACTTTGGAGCACTTACAGAGGAAATGATCAGGGATCAAATTATTGAGAAAACAACGATCCCCCGCATTCGGGAATGCTTGCTACTGGAGGATGACAAATTGACATTGGACAAAGCAACTAATTTGGCCATCCAAATCGAATCAGCTCTTTCCGATGCAAAAGCAATCAGATCCCCTGCTCCCCCTGTGCAGCAGACTGCAGCTGTAGCCCATGTGCAAGGCGTTCGTCCAAAGCGGAAATCACAGCAGAGACCCGGGCTAGTAATAAGTCACCCACTACGGATCATAGAAACATAGAAACATAGAAAATAGGTGCAGGAGTAGGCCATTCGGCCCTTCTAGCCTGCACCGCCATTCAATGAGTTCATGGCTGAACATTCAACTTCAGTACCCCATTCCTGCTTTCTCGCCATACCCCTTGATCCCCCTAGTAGTAAGGACCTCATCTAACTCCTTTTTGAATATATTTAGTGAATTGGCCTCAACAACTTTCTGTGGTAGAGAATTCCACAGGTTCACCACTCTCTGGGTGAAGAAGTTCCTCCGCATCTCGGTCCTAAATGGCTTACCCTTTATCCTTAGACTGTGACCTCTGGTTCTGGACTTCCCCAACATTGGGAACATTCTTCCTGCATCTAACCTGTCTAACCCCGTCAGAATTTTATATGTTTCTATGAGGTCCCCTCTCATTCTTCTGAACTCCAGTGAATACAAGCCCAGTTGATCCAGTCTTTCTTGATAGGTCAGTCCCGCCATCCCGGGAATCAGTCTGGTGAACCTTCGCTGCACTCCCTCAATAGCAAGAATGTCCTTCCTCAGGTTAGGAGACCAAAACTGTACACAATACTCCAGGTGTGGCCTCACCAATGCCCTGTACAACTGTAGCAACACCTCCCTGCCCCTGTACTCAAATCCCCTTGCTATGAAGGCCAACATGCCATTTGCTTTCTTAACCGCCTGCTGCACCTGCATGCCAACCTTCAATGACTGATGTACCATGACACCCAGGTCTCTTTGCACCTCCCCTTTTCCTAATCTGTCACCATTCAGATAATAGTCTGCCTCTCTGTTTTTACCACCAAAGTGGATAACCTCACATTTATCCACATTATACTTCATCTGCCATGCATTTGCCCACTCACCTAACCTATCCAAATCGCTCTGCAGCCTCACAGCATCCTCCTCGCAGCTCACACTGCCACCCAACTTAGTGTCATCCGCAAATTTGGAGATACTACATTTAATCCCCTCATCTAAATCATTAATGTACAGTGTAAACAGCTGGGGCCCCAGCACAGAACCTTGCGGTACCCCACTAGTCACTGCCTGCCATTCTGAAAAGTACCCATTTACTCCTACTCTTTGCTTCCTGTCTGACAACCAGTTCTCAATCCATGTCAGTACACTACCCCCAATCCCATGTGCTCTAACTTTGCACATCAAACTCTTGTGTGGGACCTTGTCGAACGTCTTCTGAAAGTCCAAATATACCACATCAACTGGTTCTCCCTTATCCACGCTACTGGAAACATCCTCAAAAAATTCCAGAAGATTTGTCAAGCATGATTTCCCTTTCACAAATCCATGCTGACTTGGACCTATCATGTCACCTCTTTCCAAATGCACTGCTATGACATCCTTAATAATTGATTCCATCATTTTACCCACTACCGATGTCAGGCTGACCGGTCTATAATTCCCCGTTTTCTCTCTCCCTCCTTTTTTAAAAAGTGGGGTTACATTGGCTACTCTCCACTCCATAGGAACTGATCCAGAGTCAATGGAATGTTGGAAAATGACTGTCAACGCATCCACTATTTCCAAGGCCACCTCCTTAAGTACTCTGGGATGCAGTCCATCAGGCCCTGGGGATTTATCGGCCTTCAATCCCATCAATTTCCCCAACACAATTTCCCGGCTAATAAGGATTTCCCTCAGTTCCTCCTCCTTACTAGACTCCCCGACCCCTTTTATAACCGGAAGGTTGTTCGTGTCCTCCTTCGTGAATACCGAACCAAAGTACTTGTTCAATTGGTCCGCCATTTCTTTGTTCCCCGTTATGACTTCCCCTGATTCTGACTGCAGAGGACCTATGTTTGTCTTTACTAACCTTTTTCTCTTTACATATCAATAGAAACTTTTGCAATCCGTCTTAATGTTCCCTGCAAGCTTCTTCTCATACTCCATTTTCCC
This sequence comes from Pristiophorus japonicus, assembly GCF_044704955.1. Classification (NCBI taxonomy): domain Eukaryota; kingdom Metazoa; phylum Chordata; class Chondrichthyes; family Pristiophoridae; genus Pristiophorus; species Pristiophorus japonicus. The sequence continues at coordinate 104,080,082 of NC_091982.1, forward strand.
TGCCCTAATCAAACCCTTTGTCCTCCTCTGCTGAGTTCTAAATTTCTCCCAGTCCCCAGGTTCGCTGCTATTTCTGGCCAATTTGTATGCCACTTCCTTGGCTTTAATACTATCCCTGATTTCCCTTGATAGCCACGGTTGAGCCACCTTTCCTTTTTTATTTTTATGCCAGACAGGAATGTACAATTGTTGTAGTTCATCCATGCGGTCTCTAAATGTCTGCCATTGCCCATCCACAGTCAACCCCTTAAGTATCATTCGCCAATCCATCCCAGCCAATTCACGCCTCATACCTTCAAAGTTAGCCTTCTTTAAGTTCTGGACCATGGTCTCTGAATTAACTGTTTCATTCTCCATCCCAATGCAGAATTCCACCATATTATGGTCACTCTTCCCCAAGGGGCCTCGCACAACGAGATTGCTAATTAATCCTCTCTCATTACATAACACCCAGTCTAAGATGGCCTCCCCCCTAGTTGGTTCCTCAACATATTGGTCTAAAAAACCATCCCTTATGCACTCCAGAAAATCCTCCTCCACCGTATTGCTTCCAGTTTGGTTAGCCCAATCTATATGCATATTAAAGTCACCCATTATAACTGCTGCACCTTTATTGCACGCACCCCTAATTTCCTGTTTGATGCCCTCCCCAACATCACTACTACTGTTTGGAGGTCTGTACACAACAGTGGGCCTAACTTCCACTGCTTTAACTGTGGGGACAAATCACATTCAGCAAAGAGTCCTAACTGCCCTGCATGTGGGAAGAAATGCTCTGTATGTGGTAAAATGAACCACTTTGCTAGTGTCTGTCGCTCATCGCAGCATATTCAACATGTGGACAACCCCGATAATGATGAACCCAGTATTGTTTACACCATTAGTGACATTTCGCATATCAGTTCGGGCAAATTCAAGGACTGTGATGTAAACATTGACGGCACGCCCATCTGCCTCCTCATTGACCTTGGAGCCAAAGTCTCCATATTGAGCGAGGCTGTGTACAAAACCCACTTCACACACTGTCAACTGCAGCCCGCAACTTCCACTCTACATGCGTACTCCGACTCCAAAATTGAGGTACTTGGGGTCATATCTGTCCCGACATAACATTGGAGAACTTTTCCTTTCATGTCGCGAAGGGACGAAGTCTCATGGACTAAGTCTTTTTGACAAGCTTGTGTTCAAAGTTTACGGCCCAACCGGCACACCTGTGTACATGGTGGACTTTGATAAGCAGTATCCCTCAATCTCACAGGGTTTGGAGTGACAACAAAATTCTGCCATCGTCCCCGCGTTGACCCATCCGTCAAACCAGTTACGCAGCGACTTCGCCGTCTCCCATTCGCGGTCCGCGACCAAGTATCCGCAGATTTAACGCGAATCGAATCTCAGGGAATCATTGAGAGCATCGACTCCTCACCCTGGATCTCAAACTTAGTAATTCTTGGAATAAAAATGGGGAGATCCGCCTATGCATCAACCTGAAAGAGTTCAACAAGGCCATCATCCCCGACAAGTACCCTCTTCCTACCATCGACGAACTGTCTTCAGAATTCCATGGCTCACTAGTTTTTACAAAATTTGACATGCACCACAAATACTTGCAAATACCCCGAGCAGAGGACAACAAACCGCTCATGGCATTCATGACGCATGATGGTCTGTATCAGTATCGATGGATGCCCTACGGACTATCTTCTGCACCAAGTGCATTCAGAAGATTGTCTTCATGCTAGCAGGCATAGAGGGAGCCCTCAGTCTGCTTGATGATATCGTCATCCATGGACGGACAATGGAAGAAAATGACCAGCGACGTCACACAGTTATGGCTAGATTTGCTACACATAACATTATACTTAATGCCAATAAGTGTACATTCACTGCTGGAGAAATAAACTTTCTCGGCTACAGACTAACAGCACAAAGTGTCAAGCCGATGCTTGACAACATTGACGTGATCCAGCGAATGCGGGAGGCTGCCAACGTCAAAGAACTTTCATCATTCCTCGGCACTTGCACCTTCTATCTGAAGTTTGTCCCACACTACGCGCACATTGCCGAACTACTTCGCAAGTTGCTGCGCAAGGACATCCCTTGGGAATGGACAGATTCCCAGGCTCAGGCATTCACGATGCTTAAGGAGCAAATCACATCCCCTCCTATCCTCGCACACTTTGATCCGAATACAACTATGTACGTCACCATGGATGCATCAGGCACTGCCATAGGTGCTGTGCTCTCGCAATGGATTGATGGCCTGGAACCCCCAGTAGCCTTCGCCTCTCACACGCTCTCATCTGCAGAACGTAAATGCTCTACAGGGGAACGAGAAGCACTAGCTTGCATCTACGCATGTGAATGCTGGCACATCTACCTCTATGGTAGGAAATTTATCCTCCGTACAGATCACCAAGTGCTAACTACACTACAACTGGATCTGGGCACAGACCACTATGAATCAGCTGATGATCAGATTTCCTTCATCAGTATAACTTTGATGTATAGTATATCGCTGGCAGTCACAATCACGTAGCTGACATGCTCAGCTGTTCGACACCTGTTTCGGACTCTGGTGCTGACTTGTTCACAGATGATGACGCATATGTCACGTCGATCATCACTCAGTCCATCAGGAACCTTGTCTCCTGCGACAAACTCAAAACCGAATCACAGCATGATAGAGCAGTAATTCCCAAGTCGCTTCAACAGCGCGTTCTTTCATTGGCACACAATGGACACCCTGGAATTGTCTGCATGAAGCAGAGATGTTGCGATTCAATATGGTGGCCTGGGATAGGCACTCGCATTGAGGAGCTTGTCTCACACTGCGAAGCATGCAGTCAAAGCGAAAAGGCTACAAACATCCAACCAGTGCCAATGAAGCCCATTCCATGGCCATAAAGACCATGGCAACAACTTCAGTTGGATATCTTCAGTCCAGTTGACGCAGCTCCACAGCACCAGCGTTTCCTTGTTGTAGTACATGACCTGCATTCCAAATGGCCAGAAGTCGCTACAAGTTCAGTGACCTCATCAATGAACTTCACTATTCTGCAGTGTATGTTCACAAAGTGACAATGGACCACAGATTGTGTCCGACCAGTTCGCGGATTTCCTGACTCGTCATGCTATCGAGCATCGCCTTACTGCTCAGTACAATCCTCAAAACAACGGAGGTGTTGAGCGATTTAACTGCATCATCAAAGAAGGTTTGAAAGCCAACCTCACAGCAGGCCAAACATTCGACGAAGTGGTTCACATCATTCTCTGCACATACCGTTCGACAAAACACTCGCTAACGGGGAAGACACCCACTGAGCTCATGATTGGGTGGAACCTTCACTGGCTACTGGACATTCTTAAACCCCCAGCCAAACCGAGCACGAAGATAACCACACTCGCATCCCAGATTTCGGAACGCCAATGAAATGCAAAGTCGTACACTGACACAAAACAACGCTATCAAAAGCCCCAACTGAAGAATGGAGATTGGGTCAGAGTTAAGTGCCCAAACCGTAGTCATAAGCTCACATCTTCACGCCGGTCTCAGCGTATCAGAACACGGCCTGGCTATATCAAGGACTTTGACTGTTCATAGACTGTGTTTTTCAGAAGGGGAGAAGTATGTTGTACACGAACTCTCACTAGACAGGCATTAGGACCTTGCGGGAGCTATTCACAGCTGCTGTAAACATGCTGGTTTTGGGACACCATTTTGGGAGTTGCTATAAAGGACACAGTTAAGTTATACTACTCCTGTTTCAGTTAGTCTGTTTATTTACATACACAACAATTATCACATTGCTATTTGTGGGATCTTGCTGTGCACAAATTGGCTGCCAGGTTTCCTACATTACAACAGTGACTACACTCCAAAAGCATATGGTTGGCTGTAAAATGTTTGAGGCGTTCTGAGGTGGTGAAAGGCGCTATATAAATGCAAGACCTTTCTTCCTTGTTGTGCCGGGGACAGCGGGACTTCCGAATGCCCTAATGGTGACACACTCCCGTGTCCCTGGGGGGGCGGGAGCGGGAGCGGGCTGTTCCAGTCAAAGATTTTTCTAGTTTTCTAACGGCATTTTGGGCCTCAGCTCCTCCAGGATGTCATGTGATTAAAAGAGATGGAACTGGCAGCACTCCTGGTGGCCGATGTTATGCTTTTGCGATGTGAGCTCAGTGGAAGTCAGTGAGCACAGGGTGACGGAGTGAGGGGTGATGGGGGAATGGTACTTGGTGTGGAACAGGTCACAGCTGGGGAGTGCTGGAGATTGTGTTGTGCAGGGAGGAACATGGCAAGTTGCACAGTCCCAAACTCCTGTTTTGTGAAAGTTGTCCTCCCGTCTTAAAGCATACGGATTTATCGCGGAATCGACCTGTTGCCACTGCTTGGTTTACCCACAGATCCGTCTAATGACCGGGGCCAGGGTCTCGCTCTCAGCAGACACTATGTTTACTCCTGGCAATAAATCTACTTCTGTAGCATTTGGTGTATTTTCCACTACTTCCAGTATTTGTCAAATGAACAGCTGCTTGTGTTTAGGTTTGAACAGCAGTCAATACAGCTGGGAAATAGATCAAAATAGCACTAAGTGCAGTTAGAATCCCTTTACCCTTCCCCACACCATAGTAAAGTTTCCAAATGTAAAGAAGTAAAATCCCATTGCACAGACGACTCCAGAGTGTTCATTCATTGAGGGTACTAGCCTCTGCTCACTGCTACCACTCTCGCCTCTGAGAGAAGGTCATGGGCTCAGGAGTTGAAAACGTAATCCAGGCCGACACATTAAGTGCAATATTGAGGGAGTGCACTGTAGGAGGTGTTAAACCGAGGTCCCATCTCCCCTCTCAGATGGATGTAAAAGATCCTGTGGGCACTATTGGATGAAGAGCAGAGGAGTTCTCCTCGGAGACCTGCGTAACATTTATCCTTCAACTAATATCACTAGAAAATAGATTACTGGTCATTATCACATTGCTGTTTATGGGAGCTTGCTGTGCGCAAGCTGGCTGCCAGGTTTTCCTAACATTACAACAGTGTCTACACTTCAAAAGCTCTTTGGTCCTCCTGAAAACATGAAAGGTGCTTTAAAAATCCAATGTGTGAGTGGAAAATATATTGTTGAATGACACATTTTCCATTTGCCATGACTAACTTATTTTCTTTCCATACAGATTAACAGATTAACTATAACCATCAATTTGTACTGGCCTGTTAATAACCACTGCACGCACTTTCCACTCTGTTGTTCCAGCGTTCTGGATGTTTCAATAGTTTACAGTGATTGGACAAGCAAATACAGTGAATACGCCGGAGAGTCCAATGAACGCATAGCTGGTGCCCTGTTCACTCGTGTCTCATGTTCACTAACAGGACACTTAGAAAATATCAACAGGTTTAGACAAAGTCAACATGGATTTATGAAAGGAAAATCGTGTTTGACAAACCTACTGGAGTTTTTTGAGGATGTAACTGATCGAATAGATAAGGGAGAACCAGTGGATGTAGTGTATTTGGATTTTCAGAAGGCCTTTGATGAAATCCCACATAAGAGGTTAGTGTGCAAAATTAAAGGATTAGGGGTAATGTATTGGCATGGATTGAAAATTGATTAACTGACAGGAAACAGAGAGTAGGAATAAACGTGTCTTTTTCGGGATGGCGGACAGTGACTAGTGGGGTACTGCAGGGATCAGTGCTTGGGCCCCAGCTATTCACCATATATATATAAATGATTTGGATGAGGAAACCAAATGTAATATTTCCACTCAGAGGGTGATGAATCTCTCCTCAAAACTAGGTAGAATTGAGAGTTGTGAGGAGGATGCAAAGATGCTGCAAGGCGATTTAGATAGGTTGAGTGAGTGGACAAACACATGGCAGATGCAGTATAACAAGGATAAATGTGAAGTTATTCACTTTGGTAGGAAAAACATAAAGACAAAGTATTATTTAAATGGTGATAGATTGAGAAATGTCGATGTACAAAGGGACCTGGGTGTCCTTGTACACCAGTCATTGAAAGCAAACATGCAGGTGCAGCAAGCAGATAAGAAGGCAAATGGTATGTTGGCCTTCATTGCAAGAGGATTTGAGTACAGGAGCAAGGATGTCTTACTACAGTTATACAGGGCCTTGGTGAGACTGCACCTGGAGTATTGTGTGCAATTTTGGTCTCCTTATCCAAGAAAGGATATACTTGCCATAGAGGGAGTGCAGCAAAGATTCACTAGACTGATTTCTGGGATGGCAGGACTGTCATATGAGGAGAGATATGGTCGACTAGGCCTGTATTCACTAGAGTTTAGAAGAATGAGAGGGGATCTCATTGAAACGTATAAAATTCTGACAGGGCTGGACAGACTGGATGCGGGAAGTCTAGAACAAGGGTCACAGTCTAATGATACGGGGTAGGAAATTTAAGACAGATGATGAGGAGACATTTCTTCACTCAGAGGGTGGTGAACCTGTGGAATTCTCTACCACAGAAGGCTGTGGAGGCCAAGTCACTGAATATATTTAAGAAGGAGATAGATAGATTTCTAGACACAAAAGGCATCAAGTTCAATGGGGAGAAAGCGGGAATATGGTGTTGAGATAGAGGATCAGCCATGATCATACGGAATGGTGGTGCAGGCTCGAAGGGCCGAATGGCCTAATCCTGCACCTATTTTCTGTTTCTATGTCCACTGAGAATGACTGAGGAAGACTAATATAGAAATGTAGACAATGACAAGCCCAGTCTTTTACCTTCAGTTATCAAGTTGAATGAAAATAATTAATTTCTACCAACACGTGTGAATTATCCCATTCTGCAGGATTCTGTGTCCCACACTGCCAATACTCTGGCCACCATTGAGAAGGTGGTTCAACATGTCAGGTGTCAAAACCATTGAAAAATCAAGCAAATTGCCTTCTGTGTTTTCCTACATCATTCACAGCAGATCTCACCGCACATACACACCAGATCTCACTACACATACACACCAGATCTCACCACACATGCACATCAGATCTCACCACACATACACACCAGATCTCACCACACATACACACCAGATCTCACCACACATACACACCAGATCTCACCACACATACACACCAGATCTCACCGCACATACACACCAGATCTCACCACACATACACACCAGATCTCACCACACATACACACCAGATCTCACCACACATACACACCAGATCTCACCACACATACACACCAGATCTCACCACACATACACACCAGATCTCACCACACATACACACCAGATCTCACTATACATTCACACCAGATCTCACTACACATTCACAGCGGAAAGTTACTTAACATTGTGAGCTGCAAAATTCATGGTTTTGATCAGTCTTTGACTTTAACAAGCCTCTCCCATGATTAAACAAGCCCTTAACTTGTTATTTTCTATGAGCTGTCTGGAATTTGCACACTGAATGTCACAGCTAAGTATATTTTTAGGACCTATCACACAGTTTGCATTTTTCTCTAAGCTTTCCATGTTAAGGAAACAATAGGCCCCAAACTCTTGCACACATAATCCTCACATGAGGAGTGAGGCCATTAACCAGCTTTCAAAATAATATCATTGAAATAGCAGTGGGAGGAATTTGGGATGAGTGCACAAGAACATTACCGACTGAAATTCACACCTTTCTAATATCATTAGTAAGTCACAGACACATATATCACATCCTAAAATAAATTTAGAGCATTGTGTACAAGGAGCAGCTCTGCACAGGAGACCCCACATTACTGGTGTGAATCAGAAAGGATTACTTAGTTGTGCTCACAGAAAAGAAATTGGATTATATCATGGGTGGGCTGACTGCATGTTTAAAGAGGCATTTGACAGAAGGGACTGGATATTACAATAGTACACGTACTGGAGTGTTTGATACAAATGCTGTTTAGGCCACTGAAGAAATGGTAGGGACAGTTTTGTATTTACTTACCTTTCTGTGGAGCTGTGAGCAGCAGGATTATTCCCCCCAGCTCCATAGTACTGCTGTGGGCTGCTGCTTCACAGCCATCCTATGGCAAAAACAATAACTTGCATTTATATAGTGTCTTTAAAGTAGGTAAACGTCCCAAGGGGCTTCACAGGAGCGTTATAAGACAACGCTTAACACCGAGCCACATAAAGAGATATTAGGATTGGTGAGAGGTAGGTTTTAAGGAACATCGTAAAAGAGGATGGAGAGGTGGAGAGGCGGAACGGTTCAGGGAGTGAGCACCAGTGCTTAGGGCCTTGGCAGCTAAAGGCACAGCAGCCACGGTGGAGTGATTCAAATCGGAAATGCGCAAAGGCTAGAATTGGAGGAGCGCAGAGATCTGAGAATTGTAGGGCTGGAGCAGGTTACAGAGATCAGGCGGGGCGAGGCCATGGAGTGATTTGAAAACAAGGATGACAATTTTAAAATCAACGCATTACCGGACCGGGATCAAATGTGGGCCAGCGACCACAGAGGTGATGGCTGAATAGGACTTGTTGCAAGTTAGGACATGGGCAGTAGGGTTTTGGATGAGCACAAGTTAACAGATGGTAGACTGTGGGAAGCCAGCCAAGAGAACATTGGAATAGTTGAGTCTAGCCATGGATGAGGGTTTCAGCAGCAGATGAACTGAGGATAGGACGGAGTTGGGCAATTTTACAGAGGTAGAAGTAAGCGGTCTTGGTGGTGGAGAGGATATGGGGTTGGAAGATCAGTTCAGAGTCAAATAGGAAGGCAAGGTTGCGAAAAGTCTGGTTCAGCCACAGACAGTGGCCAGGAGCAGGGATGGAATCGGTTACTAGGGAATGGATTTGTTATGGGGTCTTTGCAACTTTTAATTGGAGGAAATTTATGCTCATCCAGGATTGGATGTCAGACAAGCCGCATGACAAATCAGAGGCAGTGGAGGGGTCGAGAGTGGTGGTAGTGAGGTAAAGCCGAGTGTCGTCAGTGTACATGTGGAACCTGATGTGTTATTGGATGATGCCGTCAAGGGGCAGCAGGCAGATGAGAAACAAGGAGGGAGCGCAAGGATAAATCCTTGGGGCAATGGTGCAGGAGTGGGAAGAGAAGCCATTGCAGGAGATTCTCTGGCTACAATTGGATAGAGAGGAATGGAACCAAGCAAGTGCAGTCCCACCCAGCTGGACAACGGAGGGGAGGCGTTGGAGGAAGATGGAGTGGTTAACCATGTCAAAGGTTGCAGACAGGTCAAGAAGAATGAGGAAGGATAGGTTACCATGGGCACAATCACACAGGATGTCATTTGTGACTTTGATAAGGACGGTGTCAGTGTTGTGATGGGGCAGAAACCTGATTGGAGGGGTTCAAACATTGAGTTATGGAAAAGTTGGCCATGGATTTGGGAGAAGACAGCGCATTCAAGGACTTTGGAGAAGAAAGAGAGGTTGGAGATGGAGCAGTAATTTGCAAGGATGGAGGGGTCAAGGGTGGGTGTTTTTAGGATGAGGGTGGGGATAATGACAGCAGATTTGGAATGGGGTCAGTACCTGAGGAGAACCATTAACAATATCAGCTAACATGGAGGCCAGGAAGGGAGGTTGGGTGTTCAGCAGTTTGGTGGGAATAGTGTCAAGGGAATAGGACGTGGGTCTCATGGACAAGATGAGCTCGGAGAGGACTTGACTGGAAATAGGAGAGGAACTAGAGAAAGATTCGAGTTCAGGTCTAGGACGGGGGGGAACCTTAGGGGATGTTTGGCTTGGTGGGCTCGGGGAAGGGAGGGAAGTGGCAATGGCAGCTGAAGGGACGGTCTCAATCTTAGTGACAATGAAGTCCATGAGCTCCTTGCACTTGCTGCTGGAGGTGAGGTTGGAGGCAGGGGAGAGGGGTTTGAGAAGAAGGTTTGTAGTGAAGAGAAGCCGGGGGTTATCTTTGCATTTCAGGATGATCCTGGAATTTTTTATCAGATGAGAGCAGGACCCAATAGTGCTTTATGTGGTCCAGCCAGATTTGGTAATGAATGGCTAAACCAGTTGCCCGCCATAGACATTCAAATCTGTGCCTCTTATACTTAAGGAAGTGGAAATGGTGGCCAAACCAGGGGGGAGCTGCCAAGGTGAGAGAGAGTAATGGTTTTAATCGGGACAAGGTCATCATAGGTTGAGGTGAAGGTGTGAATGAGCACCCCAGGATTACTCTGGCGTCTCCAGGAATTAAAGATGAATCTCTAGGATGCAGTTGCGAGCAACCTGTGTGAAAAATCATAGGGGCATTAAAAATTGTGTTTAAAAATAAAAATTCTTTGATCCCTTTTGTTTATTAGTTATACCGAAAAAAAAGTCTGTTGGTTGACAGTCAAGAATCAGCCAATCGGGTAATGAAAGGTCTATTCAGTTTCCGATTGGCCTGGGAAGGTGAGGCACAGCGAGGATGGACGTGTCGGGCGACCAATGGCGGGGCGGGGTGGGGGGCAGGGCAGTGCGCGGCAGGAGGTCATGTGACGATTCCTCCAGGGATACATCCAACCAGAGTGGGCAATCTTAGGCCCTCTTGCATTTGCCTCCGTCCCACCTTGCAGAACTCACCGGAGATGCAGGAGGCCATCATTTGATCCCCATTGTCAGGCAAGCTGCCTCTGGAGGAGCGACAGGAGCCGGCAGATCACCTCTGTTATTAAAGTGAGGCCTGAGGCTCAGTTTCGGTTGAATCTCGAGCCCCGGCTTCTGGCGCACGTTTGAAGTTTCACCGTCGCTATTTCTATAGGTTTTAGCGAGCAGCTCTTTAAAAATGTTCCCTCACTAAATGGTTCCAATGACACAGATATTTCATGAGCAGTTGCATAGCACAACGGCAGCATCACTTACATGGCAAGAATTAGCAAACATTAATTGCTGCTTTTTAACTGCTGTTAATTCAGAAAATATATCTTTACATATCTTTCCTGTGCACTTATCATATTTCTCACCATGATTTACTTACATAAGAACATAAGAAATAGGAGCAGGAGTAGACGATTTGGCCCCTCGAGCCTGCTCCGCCATTCAAGAAGATCATGGCTGACCTGATCTTGGCCTCAAATCCATTTCCCTGCCCGCTTCCCATAACCCTCGACTCGCTTATCGCTCAAAAATCTGTCTATCTCAGCCTTAAATATATTCAATGACCCAACCTCCACAGTTCTCTGTGAGTAGAGAATTTCAAAGATTCACGACGCTCTGAGAGAAGAAATTCCTCCTCATCTCTGTTTTAAATGGGTGACCCATTATTCTGAAACTATGCACCCTAGTTCTAGAATCTCCCACGAGAGGAAACATCCTCTCTACATCTACCCCTCATAATCTGCTACTTTTCAATAAGATCACCTCTCATTCTTCTAAACTCCAATGAGTATAGGCTTAACCTTACTTCATAAGTCAACCCCTTCATCTCAAGAATTAACCTAGTGAACCTTCTCTGAACTGCCTCCAAAGCAAGTATAACCCTCCGTAAACAAGGAGACCAAAACTGTACGCAGTACAGTTGTAGCAGAACTTCCCTACTTTTATAATCTATCCCCTTGCAATAAAAGCCAACATTCCATTTGCCTTCCTAATTACTTGCTGTACCTGCATGCTAACTTTTTGAGTTTCATTGTCAAGGACCCCCAGATCCCTCTGTACTGCAGCATTTTGTAATCTCTCTCCATTTAAATAATAATTTGCTTTTTTATTTTTCCTACCAAAGTGGATAACCTCACATTTTCCCACATTATACTTTATCTCCAAACTTTTTCCCACTCACAGAGCCTATCTATATCCCTTTTCAGATTCTTTATGTCCTTCTCACAACTTGCTTTCCCACCTATCTTTGTATCATCAGCAAATTTGGCCACATTACACTCGGTCCCTTCATCCAAGTCATTAATATAGATTGTAAATAGTGAGACCCCACCACTGATCCCTCTGGCATCCCACTAGTTACAGTTTGCCAATCTGAAAATGACCCATTTATCCAGATTCTCTGTTTTCTATCAGTTAGCCAATCCTCCATCCATGCTAATATATTACTCCCAACCCCATGAGTTATTGTCTTGTGCAGTAACTTTTTATTTAACACCTTATAGAATGCATTCTGGAAATCTAAAGACACCACATCCACTGGTTCCCCCTTATCCACCCTGCTCGTTACATTTTCAAAGAACTCCAGCAAATTTGTCAAACATGATTTCCCTTTCATGAACCATGCTGACTCTGCTTGACTGTATTATGCTTTTCAAAATGTCCTGCTACTGCTTACTTAATAATGGACTCCAGCATTTTCCCAATGACAGATGTTAAGCAAACTGGTCTATAGTTGCTTGCTTTCTGTCTCCCTCCTTTCTTAAATAGGGGCGTTACATTTGCGGTTTTCCAGTCCACTGGGACCTCTCCGAATCCAGGGAATTTTGGTAGATTACAACTAATGCATCCACTATCTCTGCAGCCACTTCCGTTAAGACCCTAGGATGCAGGCCATCAGATCCAGGGGACTTGTCTATGTTTAATCCCAATAGTTTGCCTAGTACTTTTTCTATATTGATTGTAATTGTTTTAAGTTCCCCCCTCCCTATAGCTCCTTGATTATCTATTATTGGGATGCTTTTAGTTTCTTCTACCGTGAAGACCGATGCAAAATATTTGTTCAAAGTCTCTGCCATTTCCCTGTTGCCCATTATTAATTCCCCAGTCTCATCCTCTAAGGGACCAATGTTTATTTTAGCTACTCTCTTCCTTTTTATATATCTGTAGAAGCTCTTACTATCTGTTTTTATATTTCTTGCGAGTTAACGCTCATAATCGATCTTCTCTGTATTAATTTTTTAGTTGTCCTTTGCTGGTTTCTAAAGATTTCCCAATCCTCTGGCCTACCACTAATCTTCGCAACATTGTATGACTCTGTTTTCAATTTGATAACATCCTTTACTTCCTTAGTTAGCCATGGATGGTTCATCATTCTCAGAGTCTTTCTTTCTCACTGGAATATATCTTTACTGAGAGTTATGAAATATCTCCTTAAATGTCTACCATTGATTATCTACCATTTTACCCTTAAATCTATTTCCCCAGTCCACTTTAGCCAACTCTTCCTTCATACCTTTGTAATTACCTTTATTTAAATTCAGAACACTAGTTTGAGACCCAAGTTTCTTACCCTCAAACGGAATTTGAAATTCTACCAAGCTATGATCACTCTTCCCAAGAGGATCCTTTACGATGAGATCATTAATTAATCCCATCTCATTACACATTACCAGATCTAAAATAACCTCTGACCTGCAAAAAATCTATGCACTTACCTGATGGTCCTGGAGGTTGGGATACTCGCGGTCCTGGGCCTCTGCGCGGTTCGCAAGCAGCCCTGGGGATCACATGGGCCGGACCAACCAATGAAGAAATGGGAATCCCCATTCATATTTATGAAGATTTCATATGTATGAAATCACCATAAGTATGAATGGGAATACCCCAAAAATACACATATACTTAAAATAATTTTTTTTTAAATCACATATCTAAAATGAATCAAAATAGCATTTGAAACAAAAATATATTTATATATTTTAAAGGGTCTAAAAATAAACTTGCCTTATTTCACAGGTTTTTAAATGTATAAATTATTGAAAAAATTGATTTTTCTGTCTCTAAAAGTCTTATGCTAGTTAAAGCAGGCCTTATACTTGCTTTTACCAGGCGTAAGAATTTCACGGGCATTCGCTGGGTAAAAGTTGGGCAAATAGCCCAACTCTCTGCCTGCAGAGGCCCTTTTCCCGGGAATGTGGCAATCTGTGTCAAGAGAATTCTTGACAGATCGCAAGTTCCGGGTTTTAGCACCTCGTACGTACATTGCAGTCCAATATCATAATTCACATGAATGATTTATGCATTTGTATCATTAAAATTCCAGCGACCAGGACAGTCTCTTGCTCCAATCCCATCTTTCAGCTGTTCTCCTTTCACCCTCATGAAGTCATCATAATTATGTAGCTGTAACAAAATCGGTAAAGTTTGCATCCGGGAACAGTTTGTACCTCAGTCAGCCAAACTGGGCAGCTGGGCATAAGGGAGGCTGAGCAAATGAAAATCCCAAGCTAAACAGCCGGCCTCGGAGCGCTCTGAGAGGCCTGGGGGGAAAAAAACCCCTGATTAAAACCCACCAAAAACATCCCCAATAAATAACTCATGCCAGCTCAACATGAATCACAAAATAAAATTAAACCCAATCACACTTGCCTGAGGTCGACATTACTTACCTCACTGAAGCTGCTACATCTCAGACTGCCCGCTCTCACAGGCAGTCCCAGCACGGCGCTTTATGGAGTGCCATGGATCGGGCAGGAGCCAAAAATCAAGCCGGTGTTGCAATCAGGTGCGTTGCACACCGGCTCGCCTCTTCCGGGCGCTAATGCTCTGTGCTTCGCCGAAACCGACCCTGAAAACCCTGGCAGGCGCTGGAAGCTGGCCGTCCGCCTGGAAGAGATCACTCCGCCATTGCCGCCTCTCCGGGGCGAAAACAGAGGCAGCAGCAAGCCAAAAATCCAGCCTCTAGATTGGATTTATTGGGTTACTCGGCCCGAGTTACTTTGGCTCAGCTTGTTCTGGATGGTCTTACTTTACAAACTCAGCCTTTTTCTTTCTTACTCCTCCAAATCAAACTAAAAAGGGAAGTGCCTCGAAGTGTGGTGAGCTGCTCCGACATATTGTACAATACTGTGCTACCTGCTGTTCTGTGGGATCCAGATCTTTACCACCTACACCTGTACTTAACATGACAACAACACAGAACCAAGGCTAATTTGACTTTCTAAGCAGGCTATGCATGATTGACAAGCACAAGAGTTAAAAATTAAACCCATTCACCAGATTATGTTTTTCGAAAAGATACTGGGGACGATTTTCCCCAGATACTTTAGGCGCCAAAGAGCATACAAAGTGGCCAAGATAGGGTCTTAAGCTGCAATGCTGGTTTAGACGTGTTTACATAAGACGCCATCTTGGTAAAGAAGTTGACGCGTGCGCTAGGAATGGTCGTCCGGAGGATCGTTAAGGTGCTGATTGACAATTAAGTTGCCTGCTAGGGCTCATTAAAAAGGCTGCATGCCATTTTGGTGGGTAACACTTCATTTAACGATCTCTCCTAATCTCCTAACAGGAGGTCATCACAGAGATCTGTAGCCTCGTGGAAGGAAGACTCAGCAATCACAGCACAGCCAGGACTGCATCGCCTGCGGCAGTCAAGGCCACAGTAGCAGTTAGTTTTATGCTGCTGGAACCTTCCAGACTGCCAAAAGTGATATAAGTCACATATATCGCAATCCTCTGTGCACATCTCCAAAACAGAGGTCTCCACATGGCAGATGCAGTATAATGTAAATAAATGTGAGGTTATCCACTTTGGTGGGAAAAACACGAAGGCAGAATATTATCTGAATGGTGACAGATTAGAAAAAGGGGAGGTGCAACAAGACCTGGGTGTCATGGTACATCAGTCATTGAAAGTTGACATGCAGGTACAGCAGGCGGTGAAGAAGGCAAATGGCATGTTGGCCTTCATAGCTAGAGGATTTGAGTATAGGAGCAGGGAGGTCTTACTGCAGTTGTACAGGGCCTTGGTGAGGCCACACCTTGAATATTGTGTACAGTTTTGGTCTCCTATTCTGAGGAAGGACATTCTTGCTATTGAGGGAGTTCACCAGACTGATTCCCGGGATGGCAGGACTGACATATGAAAAAAGACTGGATGGACTAGGCTTATATTCACTGGAATTTAAAAGAATGAGAGTGGATCTCATAGAAACATATAAAATTCTGATGGGATTGGACAGGTTAGATGCAGGAAGAATGATCCCGATGTTGGGGAAGTCCAGAATCAGGGGTCACAGTCTAAGGATAAGGAGTAAGCCATTTAGGACCGAGATGAGGAGAAACTTCTTCACTCAGAGAATTGTGAACCTGTGCAATTCTCTACCACAGAAAGTTGTTGAGGCCAGTTCGTTAGATATATTCAAAAGGGAGTTAGATATGGCCCTTACGGCTCAAGGGATCAAGGGGTATGGAGAGAAAGCAGGAATGGAGCACTGAAGTTGCATGATCAGCTATGAACATATTGAATGGTGGTGCAGGCTCGAAGGGCCGAATGGCCTACTCCTGCACCTATTTTCTATGTTTCTATGTTTCTGTGCAGGTCTACATGCTCTGAGGAATGATTATATATCATTCCCTATTGCCAGAGAAGATCAGAGACAGAGAGCTCTAGGATTCAACAGGATTGCGGGATTTCCCATGGTCCAGGGAGCCATTGCCTGTCTACATGCTGCCATCCAAGCCCCTCGCAGGAAAAGGAGGGGATTCCAATCCCTCAATGTACAGCTTGTCTGGGACCAGCACCAGTGCATCATGCAGGTGATTGCCTGCTGTTCAGGGAGCTGCCACGATACATTTATAATGAGATAGTCATCCGTCCCACAGATCTTTGAGCCCCAACACAATCTGCCTAGCTGCCTACTAGAGGCTTCCAGGTAGGCAGTCCACACCTGGGAGGGACACTTGCTGCCATCTCATTGGAGAGAGCTTTTGAGAGACGTGCTCCTCCAGCAGAGTCCGGAGCACTGTTGCCACATGATGTTCTTTCCAGGACTAGGTCCATCAGATGGACCATCGCCTGCACTGAATCCTTTCAGGCCCTTCCCCATGAAGATCACAATAAAACAGACCGATTCCATCACTACCCAATCACCATCATCGCTCTTTATCTACATCACAAACAAAGAATGGAAACATGATACAACCAACAGCACTTACAGATATTCAACTAGTCACCCTGGTGCTTACCCATAGTATCTGTATGAGCTCTTGTGTAATCTCGTGCTTCTACAAAGTGCAATGCCAGTGGCAGCAGCAGGCGCGGTCGATGGTTGCTGAGAATCTGAAGAGGGTAGTTTAGCTGTCCTTCTGGGATGCCCTCGAGTGGCTGTGGGTCCAGATGGCCCTGCCTCAGACTGCACCATAGCATAGGCTTCAGCCGTCTGGGCCATCTGGCTGACAGGCAATGGCAAGCGCAATGATGGAGTGGCAGGAGAAGGAGCAGCAATGCTGGCATCCGGAGAGAAGCCAGTAGGTTCCTGCTCCATAATTCCCTGCCGCTACTTCGGGGCCTCTGTTTAGCCCGCCCAGTAATCTTGTAGAGGACAGGTCTCTGGCCATCGGAGATGCTGTGCAAGGCATTTTCAACCAAGGAGCCCAGAGCCATCATGGCAGCTGCCTGAGCTTCCATTGCAGCCGTTTGCCATTCTATGAAGCTGCAATGCCTGCAGTGACAGCTGCGGTCAGTCATCAGACGCTGCATGATGGCAGGTTCCACAGATCATTGGCTGTAATTGGCCAGCCTGTCCATGCTGGAGAGGATGGGTTCCAAGCTCTGCGTCCAGCCACAGACCAAGGTGGAGGTGAACCTCTCCATCCCCCTAGCCACAACCTGTAAGTTTTCAGGCAGGCTCTCCATTGCACCACGCATTTGGTCTGTTGCACCCATCGGCCTTCTCCTGAAGCTTGGCGCTGCACGGTCCTCATCTGATTCCTCTACAGCAGAACTAGTCTGCGACCTTGCCCCCGGAAAAGAGCGGGAGGATCGCGGCCCAGATAAAAGGGCGTGAGAGTCGGGAGGAGTCAGTTGCTGCAGGGACAAAAAGTAAAAAGAATCGAAATCAAAGTGTGATGTCACAGCCAAGCAGGTAAGTGATTGGCTAGTGGATTGGTAGTATTTTTCTTTTCTATAGGAAACCTTTGGCATTGTTGTAAGGAGGAACTGCAAGTAAATATATGTGATCGTAATTATCTAAGGAGAACCAGTTCATTAAATTGGCTGTTTGCTGAGTAGCGGCTGGGTGTGTTTTGCTAAGGTTTAGAGTTTAGTTCTACTTGATAGTTGCGAGTGTAAAAAGAGGGATGACAGGGCAGCTCAGTCCCATGGTTTGAGCATCCTGTGGCATGTGGGAAATCTTGGATGCTTCGTGCAGCTGGGGCAACTACGTGTGCAGGAGGTGTCTCCAGCTGCACCAACTCGAGCTCCGTGTTTTGCAGCTTGAGCAGCGGCTGGAATCACTGCGGTGCATCCGTGAGACTGAGAGCTACGTGGATAGCACATTTCTAAAGGCGGTCACCCCACAGCTTAAGAGTGTGCAGGCAGATAGGGTTTGGGTGACCCCTGGACAGAAGAGGAGGACTAGGCAGGTAGTGCAGGAGTCCCCTGAGTCCATCTCGCTCTCCAACCAGTACTCTGTTCTGAGTACCGGTACTCTGTTCTGAGTACAGGTGAGGGCGATGGTGGCTCTGGGGAGTGCAACCAGAGCCAAATCCACGGCACCACGGGTGGCTCAGCTGCACAAGTGGGGAGGAAAAAGAATGGAATAGCTATAGTGGTGGGATTCCATAGTCAGGGGAGCAGACAGACGTTTCTGCAGCTGCAGACCTGACTCTAGGATGTGATGTTGCCTCCCTGGTGCCAGGGTCAAGGATGTCACTGAGCGACTGCAGAGCATTCTGAGGGAAGAGGGTGAATAGCCAGAGGTTGTGGTCCACATTGATACCAATGACATAGGTAGGAAGAGGGATGAGTCCTGCAAGCAGAGTTTAGGGAGCTAGGAGAGAGATTAAAAAGCAGGACCTCAAAGGTAGTATCTCCAGATTACTCCCAGTACCATGAGCTAGTGAGTACAGAAATAGGAAGATAGAACAGATGAATATGTGGCTGGAGAGATGGTGCAGGCTAGAGGGCTTTAGTTTCCTGAGGCATTGGGACCACTTCTGGGGGAGGTGGGACCTGTACAAGCCAGACGGGTTGCATCTCAACAGAGCCGGGACCAATATCCTCGCAGGGGCGGTTTGCCCCAGGGCCCGATCGACTGCATCCCAGAGTACTTAAGGAGGTGGCCTTGGAAATAGCGGATGCATTGATAGTCATTTTCCAACATTCCATAAACTCTGGATCAGTTCCTATGGAGTGGAGGGTAGCCAATGTAACCCCACTTTTTAAAAAAGAGGGAGAGCGAAAACAGGGAATTACAGACCGGTCAGCCTGACATCAGTAGTGGGTAAAATGATGGAATCAATTATTAAGGATGTCATAGCAGCGCATTTGGAAAGAGGTGACATGATAGGTCCAAGTCAGCATGGATTTGTGAAAGGAAAATCATGCTTGACAAATCTTCTGGAATTTTTTGAGGATGTTTCCAGTAGAGTGGACAAGGGACAACCAGTTGATGTGGTGTATTTGGACTTTCAGAAGGCTTTCGACAAGATCCCACACAAGAGATTAATGTGCAAAGTTAAAGCACATGGGATTGGGGGTAGTGTGCTGATGTGGATTGAGAACTGGTTGGCAGACAGGAAGCAAAGAGTAGGAGTAAATGAGTACTTTTCAGAGTGGCAGGCAGTGACTAGTGGGGTACCGCAAGGGGCCCCAGCTGTTTACATTGTACATTAATGATTTAGACGAGGTGATTAAATGTAGTATCTCCAAATTTGTGGATGGCACTAAGTTGGGTGGCAGTGTGAGCTGCGAGGAGGATGCTGTGAGGCTGCAGAGCGACTTGGATAGGTTAGGTGAGTGGGCAAATGCATGGCAGATTAAGTATAATGTGGATAAATGTGAGGTTATCCACTTTGGTGGTAAAAACAGAGAGACAGACTATTATCTGAATGGTGACAGATTAGGAAAAGGGGAGGTGCAACGAGACCTGGGTGTCATGATACATCAGTCATTGAAGGTTGGCATGCAGGTACAGAAGGCGGTTAAGAAAGCAAATGGCATGTTGGCCTTCATAGCGAGGGGATTTGAGTACAGGGGCAGGGAGGTGTTACTACAGTTGAACAGGGCCTTGGTGAGGCCACATCTGGAATATTGTGTACAGTTTTGGTCTCCTAACTTGAGGAAGGACATTCTTGCTATTGAGGGAGTGCAGCGAAGGTTCACCAGACTGATTCCCGGGATGGCGGGACTGACATATCAAGAAAGACTGGATCAACTGGGCTTGTATTCACTGGAGTTTAGAAGAATGAGAGGGGATCTCATAGAAACGTTTAAAATTCTGACGGGTTTAGACAGGGTAGATGCAGGAAGAATGTTCCCAATGTTGGGGAAGTCCAGAACCAGGGGTCACAGTCTAAGGATAAGGGGTAAGCCATTTAGGACCGAGATGAGGAGAAACTTCTTCACCTAGAGAGTGGTGAACCTGTGGAATTCTCTACCACAGGAAGTTGTTGAGGCCAATTCACTAAATATATTCAAAAAGGAATTAGATGTAGTCCTTACTACTAGGGGGATCAAGGGGTATGGCGAGAAAGCAGGAATGGGGTACTGAAGTTGCATGTTCAGCCATGAACTCATTGAATGGCGGTGCAGGCTCGAAGGGCCGAATGGCCTACTCCTGCACCTATTTTCTATGTTTCTATGTTTCTATGCTAGCGCTGTTGGGGAGGGTTTAAACTAGCTTGGCAGGGGGATGGGAACCTGAAAATAGATTCAGTAGGGAGGAGAGTAAAGCTGGAATTAGAAAGCAAAAATAAAGAAAGTGAGTTTGAAGGAGAGAGGAAACAAGCAGGAAAAAAGGGTAAAAAAACAAATTTAAAAGCACTTTGTCTAAATGCACGTAGCATTTGTAACAAAATAGATAAGTTGACGGCACAAATTGAGACAAATGGGTATGATCTGATAGCCATTACAGAGACGTGGTTGCAAGGTGACCAGAACTGGGAATTAAATATTCAGGGGTATTTGACAATCCGGAAGGACAGACAGAAAGGAAAAGGGGGGAGGGGGATAGCTTTATTGATAAAGGATGGAATCATTGCAATAGTGAGAAACGATATTGGCTCGAATGATCAGGATGTTAAAACAGTTTGGGTGGAGATAAGGAATAATAAGGGGAAAAAGGTCACTGGTGGGCGTAGTCTATAGGCCCCCTAACAATAGCAACTCTGTTGGTCGGAGCAAAAACCAGGAAATAGTGGAGGCTTGTAAAAAGGGAACAGCAATAATCATGGGTGATTTTAACCTCCATATTGTTTGGACAAATCAAATTGGTCAGGAAGAGTTCATAGCGTTCATAAGGGATGGGTTCTTTGAGCAGTATGTCATGGAACCAACCAGGGGGCAGACTATCTTAGATCTGGTCCTGTGTAATGAGACAGGATTAATAAACAATCTCCTAGTAAAGGATCCCCTTGGAATGAGTGATCATAGCATGATTGAATTTCAAATTCAGATGGAGGATGAGAAAGGTGGATCTCTAACCAGCGTACTAAGCTTAAATAAAGGAGACTATGAAGGTATGAGGGCAGAGGTGGCTAAAGTGGACTAGGAAAATCGATTAAAGTGTAGAACAGTTGATGAACAGTGGTGTTCATTTAAGGAGAAATTTCACAAAAGAAAAATATATTCCAGTGAGGAGGATGGGATCCAACTAAAAACAAGGGCATACAAAGTGGCCAAAACTAATGGGAGGACAGAAGACTGGGAAGCTTTTAAAAGCCAGCAAAGAATGACTAAAAAAATGATTAAGAAAGGGAAGATAGACTATGAAAGTAAACTAGCACAAAATATAAAAACAGATAGCAAGAGTTTCTATAGGTATATAAAAAGGAAAAGAGTGGCAAAAGTAAATGTTGGTCCCTTAGAGGACGACACCAGGGAATTAGTGATGGGGAACATGGAGATGGCAGAAACTCTGAACAAATATTTTGTATCAGTTTTTATGGTAGAGGACACTAACAATATTCCAACAGTGGATAGTCAAGGGGCTATAGGGGGGAAGGAACTTAACACAATCACAATCACTAAGGAGGTGGTACTCAGTAAGATAATGAGACTCAAGGCAGATAAATCCCCTGGACCTGATGGCTTGCATCCTAAGGTCTTAAGAGAAGTAGCGGCAGGGATTGTGGATTGCAAAATTCCCTGGATTCTGGGGAGGTCCCAGCAGATTGGAAAATTGCAATTGTAACATCCCTATTTAAAAAAGGAGACAGACAAAAAGCAGGAAACTGTAGACCAGTTCGCTTAACATCTGTGGTTGGTAAAATGTTGGAGTCCATTATTAAAGAAGCAGTAGCAGGACATTTGGAAAAGCAAAATTCGGTCAGGCTGAGTCAGCATGGATTTATGAAGGGGGAAGTCATATTTGACAAATTTGCTGGAATTCTTTGAGGATGTAATGAACAGGGTGGATAAAGGGGAACCAGTGGATGTGGTATATTTGGACTTCCAGAAGGTATTTGACAAGGTGCCACATAAAAGATAAAAGTTCACGGGGTTGGGGGTAATATATTAACATGGATAGAGGATTGGCTAACTAACAGAAAACAGAGAGTCAGGATAAATGGTTCATTCTCTGGTTGGCAATCAGTAACTAGTGGGGTGCCACAGGGATCAGTGCTGGGACCCCAACTATTTACAATCTATATTAACGACTTGGAAGAAGGGAATGAGAGTAATGTAGCCAAGTTTGCTGATGATACAAAGATGGGAGGAAAAACAAAGTGTGAGGAGGACACAAAAAATCTGCAAAAGGACACAGACAAACTAAGTGAGTGGGCAAAAATTTGGCAGATGGAGTATAATGTTGGAAGGTGTGAGGTCATGCACTTTGGCAGAAAAAAATCAAAGAGCAAGTTATTATTTAAATGGAGAAAGTGCTGTAGTACAGCGGGACCTAGGGGTACTTGTGCGTGAAACACAAAATGATAGTATGTAGGTACAGCAAGTGATCAGGAAGGCCAATGGAATCTTGGTCTTTATTGCAAAGGGGATGGACTATAAAAGCAGCGAAGTCGTGCTACAGCTATACAAGGTATTGGTGAGGCCACACCTGGAATACTGCGTGCAGTTTTGGTTTCCATATTTACGAAAGGATATATTTGCTTTGGAGACAGTTCAGAAAAGGTTCACTAGGTTGATTGTGGGGATGAGGGGGTTGACTTATGAGTAAAGGTTGAGTAGGTTGGGCCTTTACTCATTGGCATTCAGAAGAATAAGAGGTGATCGTATTGAAACGTATAAGATTATGAGAGGGCTTGACAAGGTGGATGCAAAGAGGATGTTTCCACTGATAGGGGAGACTAGAACTAGAGGGCATGATCTTAGGATAAGGGGCCGCCCATTTAAAACTGAGATGAGGAGAAATTTCTTCTCTCAGAGGGTTCTGGATCTGTGGAATTCACTGCCTCAGAGAGCTGCAGAAGCTGGGACATTGAATAAATTTAAGACAGAAATAGACAGTTTCTTAAACGATAAGGGGATAAGGGATTATGGGGAGCGGGCAGAGAAATGGAGCTGAGTTCATGATTAGATCAGCCATGATCTTATTGAATGGTCGAGCAGGCTCAAGGGGCCGTATGGCCTACTCCTGTTCCTATTTCTTATGTTCTTATGTAAAGGTGGGACCTGTGGTGTCCTTTCCACCCTGCGTGACCGATGCCCGCTAGTGCCCGGTGTGTCCCAATTTGAGAATCCCTCTGTTAACCTAGCCTCTAAGTTACGTGCAGTGCTGGTCTCTGAACTGGAGCCTGCGACAGTGGTAGCCATTGACGCAGTGTGTTCTTCCTCACTCTCTTCCTCCCCCCTCCTCCTCCTCCTCTTCCGGGGGTGGGGGGTGGGTGGGGGGTGAGGTGGCTCTTGCTCATCTTAAACTTGCTCAGGGTGGGTGCGAAGGGGTGGGGGAGAGGTGGATTTATATCCTAGGAGCCTGCAATGATAAAGATGGAAGGGTTAAGGTGCAGCACGTGTGGCCGCTATGGGAGGATGTGAGTGATAGGCCCATATGGAGTTTGGGAGTGAGGATAGTTTGTGTGATTAGGGGTTAGGAATAGCTGTGCACCTGTAAGGAAGCAGGAATGGCCACATACCTTTAGGCAAGGTGCCCACTGCTCTGCCTCTGGCCACAGGGCCTCCCACTCCCCTCCCGATCACGGCCAGCACTGCCTCCTCAAAGGGAGCGATGTCATGCAGGTGTGGTTGTCCTCCCCTGGTCAGGTCCTGCTGCCGCCTGTTATGTGCTACCTTGTCCTGGAAGAGAAAGAGTGGTGATTGTGAATGAGTCTATTGACAGGTGTGTTTGTGTCATGTCTGATGCCTCACATGGTGGAAGTGGGTGAGTGCAGGCTAAGATACATCTCGAACTGCCACCAAGCTTATGGTCTACAGAACTGTAGTGTTACCCGCCCTCCTGTATGGCTCAGAGACATGGACCATATAGAGTAGACACCTCAAATCGCTGGAGAAATACCACCAACGATGCCTCCGCAAAATCCTACAAATCCCCTGGGAGAACAGACACACCAACATTAGCGCCTCAACCAAGCCAACATCCCCAGCATCGAAGCACTGACCACACTTGATCAGCTCCACCGGGCAGGCCACATTGTTCGCATGCCAGACACGAGACTACCAAAACAAGCGCTCTACTCGGAACTCCTTCACGGCAAATGAGCCAAAGGTGGGCAGAGGAAATGTTACACGGACACCCTCAAAGCCTCCCTGAAAAAGTGCAACATCCTCACTGACACCTGTGAGTCCCTGGCCAACGACCACGCTAAGTGGAGGAAGTGCATCCGGGAGGGCGCTGAGCACCTCGAGTCTCATCACTGAGAGCATGCAGAAATCAAGCACAGGCAGCGGAAAGAGCATGCAGCAAACCAGTCCCACCCACCCTTTCCCTCAAAGACTATCTGTCCCACCTGTGACAGAGACTGTGGCTCTCGTATTGGACTGTTCAGCCACCTAAGGACTCATTTTAAGAGTGGAAGCAAATCTTCCTCGGTTCCGAGGGACTGCCTGTGATATAAGAACATAAGAACATAAGAATTAGGAACAGGATGAGACCATCTAGCCCCTTGAGCCTGCTCCCCCATTCAACAAGATCATGGCTGATCTGGCCGTGGACTCAGCTCCACTTACCCGCCCACTCCCCGTAACCCTTAATTCCCTTATTGGTTAAAAATCTATCTATCTGTGATTTGAATACATTTAATGAGCTAGCCTCAGCTGCTTCCTTGGGCAGAGAATTCCACAAATTCACAACTCTCTGGGAGAAGAAATTCCTTCTCAACTCGGTTTTAAATTGGTTCACCTGTATTTTGAGGCTGTGCCTCCTAGTTCTAGTCTCCCTGACCAGTGGAAACAACCTCTCTGCCTGTATCTTGTCTATCCCTTTCATTATTTTAAATATTTCTATAAGATCACTCCTCATCCTTCTGAATTCCAACAAGTAAAGACCCAGTCTACTCAATCTATCATCATAGGGTAACCCTCTCATCTCCGGAATCAGCCTAGTGAATCGTCTCTGTAACCCCTCCAAAGCAAGTATATCCTTCCTTAAGTAAGGTGACCAAAACTGCACGCAGTACTCCAGGTGCGGCCTCACCAATACCCTATACAGTTGCAGCAGGACCTCCCTGCTTTTGTACTCCATCCCTCTCGCAATGAAGGCCAACATTCCATTCGCCTTCCCGATTACCTGCTGCACCTGCAAACTAACTTTTTGGGATTCATGCACAAGGACCCCCAGGTCCCTCTGCATCGCAGCATGTTGTAATTTCTCCCCAATCAAATAATATTCCCTTTTATTTACTGTTTTTTTTTCCAAGGTGGATGACCTCACATTTTCCGACATTGTATTCCATCTGCCAAACCTTAGCCCATTCGCTTAACCTATCTAAATCTCTTTGCAGCCTCTCTGTGTCCTCTACACAACCCGCTTTCCCACTAATCTTTGTGTCATCTGCAAATTTTGTTACACTACACTCTGTCCCCTCTTCCAGGTCATCTATGTATATTGTAAACAGTTGTGGTCCCAGCACCGATCCCTGTGGCACACCACTAACCACCGATTTCCAACCCAAAAAGGACCCATTTATCCCGACTCTCTGCTTTCTGTTAGCCAGCCAATTCTCTATCCATGCTAATACATTTCCTCTGACTCCGCGAACCTTTATCTTCTGCAGTAACCTTTTGTGTGGCACCTTATCGAATGCCTTTTGGAAATCTAAATACACCACATCCATCGGTACACCTCTATCCACCATGCTCGTTATATCCTCAAAGAATTCCAGTAAATAGTTAAACATAATTTCCCCTTCATGTATCCATGTTGCGTCTGCTTGATTGCACTATTCCTATCTAGATGTCCCGCTATTTCTTCCTTAATGATAGCTTCAAGCATTTTCCCCACTACAGATGTTAAACTAACCGGCCTATAGTTACCTGTCTTTTGTCTGCCCCCTTTTTTAAACAAAGGCGTTACATTAGCTGCTTTCCAATCCGCTGGTCCCTCCCCAGAGTCCAGAGAATTTTGGTAGATTATAACCAATGCATCTGCTATAACTTCCACCATCTCTTTTAATACCCTGGGATGCATTTCATCAGGACCAGGGAACTTGTCTACCTTGAGTCCCATTAGCCTATCCAGCACTACCCCCCTCGTGATAGTGATTATCTCAAGGTCCTCCCTTCCCACATTCCTGTGACCAGCAATTTTTGGCATGGTTTTTGTGTCTTCCACTGTGAAGACCGAAGCAAAATAATTGTTTAAGGTCTCAGCCATTTCCACATTTCCCATTATTAAATCTCCCTTCTCATCTTCTAAGGGACCAACATTTGCTTTAGTCACTCTTTTCCGTTTTATATATCGGTAAAAGCTTTTACTATCTGTTTTTATGTTTTGCGCAAGTTTACTTTCGTAATCTATCTTTCCTTTCTTTATTGCTTTCTTAGTCATTCTTTGCAGTGGTTTAAAATTTTCCCAATCTTCTAGTTTCCCACTCACCTTGGCCACCTTATACGCATTGGTTTTTAATTTGATACTCTCCTTTATTTCCTTGGTTATCCACGGCTGGTTATCCCTTCTCTTACCGCCCTTCTTTTTCACTGGAATAGATTTTTGTTGAGCACTATGAAAGAGCTCCTTAAAAGTTCTCCACTGTTCCTCAATTGTGCCACCGTTTAGTCTGTGTTTCCAGTCTACTTTAGCCAACTCTGCCCTCATCCCACTGTAGTCTCCTTTGTTTAAGCATAGTACGCTCGTTTGAGACACTACTTCCTCACCCTCAATCTGTATTACAAATTCAACCATACTGTGATCACTCATTCCGATAGGATCTGTTATTAGGAAAACGGTTATTATTCCTGTCTCATTACACAGGACCAGATCTAAGATAGCTTGCTCCCTTGTCGGTTCTGTAACATACTGTTCTAAGAAACAATCCCGTATGCATTCTATGAATTCCTCCTCAAGGCTACCCCGTGCGATTTGATTTGACCAATCGATATGTAGGTTAAAATCCCCCATGATTACTGCCATTCCTTTTTCACATGCCTCCATTATTCCCTTGATTATTGCCCGCCCCACCATGAAGTTATTATTTGGGGGCCTATAAACTACGCCCACCAGTGACTTTTTCCCCTTACTATCTCTAATCTTCACCCACATGATTCAACATTTTGTTCATTAGAGCCAATATCGTCTCTCACAACTGCCCTGATATCATCCTTTATTAACAGAGCTACCCCACCTCCTTTCCCTTCTTGTCTATCTTTCCAAATTGTCAGATACCCCTGTATGTTTAATTCCCAGTCTTGGCCACCCTGCAACCACGTTTCTGTAATGGCCACCAAATCATACCCATTTGTAATGATTTGTGCCGTCAACTCATTTACTTTCTTTCGAATGCTGCATGCGTTTAGGTAGAGTGTCTTAATACTAGTTTTTAAACTATGATTTTTAGTTTTGACCCCTCCTGCAGCCCCTTTATATTCATTCATGTTGTCCCTTCCTATCACCTTGTGGTTTACACTTACCCCAGTGCTACTCTGCTCTGTTGCCTCCTGCCTTTTGCATTCTTTCCAGGGGTCCTGTTCATCTGAGCTCTCACCCACTCTAACTAGCTCAGAGCCCTCTCCTGGGTTCCGAATATTCCTCGCATTGAGGCACCGAGCTATCATGCTTGCACTTTGATCCTTTAGACTTTTGCTGTACAGTGGCCCTTTTTGTTTTTTGCCTTGGGTTTCTCTGCCCTCCCCTTTTACTCATCTCCTTTCTGTCTTTTGCTTTTGTCTCCATTTTGTTTCCCTCTGTCTCCCTGCACTGGTTCCCATCCCCCTGCCATATTAGTTTAACTCCTCCCCATCAGCACTAGCAAACACTCCCCCTAGGGCATTAGTTCCGGTCCTGCCTAGGTGCAGACCGTCCGGTTTGTACTGGTCCCACCTCCCCCAGAACCGATTCCAATGCCCCAGGAATTTGAATCCCTCCCTGCTGCACCACTGCTCAAGCCATGTATTCATCTGAGCTATCCTGCGATTCCTACTCTGACTAGTTCGTGGCACTGGTAGCAATCCTGAGATTACTACTTTTGAGGTCCTACGTTTTAATTTAGCTCCTAGCTCCTTAAATTCATCTCGTAGGACCTCATCCCCTTTTTTACCTATATCATTGGTACCAATGTGCACCACGACAACTGGCTGTTCACCCTCCCTTTTCAGAATGTCCTGCACCCGCTCCGAGACATCCTTGACCCTTGCACCAGGGAGGCAACATACCATCCTGGAGTCTCGGTTGTGGCTGCAGAAATGCCTATCTATTCCCCTTATCATTGAATCCCCTATTACTATCGCTCTCCCACTCTTTTCCCTTCCCTCCTGTACAGCAGAGCCAGCCACAGTGCCATGAACTTGGCTGCTGCTGCCCTCCCCTGATGAGTCATCCCCCTCAACAGTACTCAAAGTGGTGTATCTGTTTTGCAGGGGGATGACCGCAGGGGACCCCTGCACTACCTTCCTTGCACTGCTCTTCCTGCTGGTCTTCAATTCCCTAGCTGGCTGTGGATCCTTTACCTGCAGTAAGACCAACTCGCTACACGTGCTACTCACGTCATTCTCAGCATCGTGGATGCTCCAGAGTAAATCCACCCTCAGCTCCAATTCCACAACGCGGACCGTCAGGAGCTGGAGGCGGATACACTTTCCGCACACGTAGTCGTCAGGGACACCGGAAGTGTCCCTGAGTTCCCACATGGTACAGTAGGAGCCTATCACATGACTGAGCTCTCCTGCCATGACTTAACCCTTAGATACACTTAAATTGGCAACAATAATGCTAAAGTTTACTCACTGTTATAGAAGATAAAAAAGAAAAACTACTCACCAATCACCGGCCAATCACTTACCCTCTTGGCTGTGACGTCACCTTTCTATTTCTTTCTACTTCTTTTTTGCCTTCTCCCTGTAGCTGCACAGCATGCCTCCTCCTCAACGCTATCCGAACTCCTGAACTCGCGGCCTTTTTATAGGCCTCCGACCCCGGACTGTCGCCTCCTCCTCGATGCTCCTCGACGTGATGATGAAGCTAAACCTGCAGTTGTTAGTTTCAGCGCCTGCAGGCCTGTTTAAATCATAATAATCTTCAATTGGCCTGAAGGTTGCTTGCTAAATCAGCACTGTAAGACGGATGATTCTTATTAGCATTAGCATTTAGTGTCTGTTTACACCCTTTGGCCAACATTCCCCCCACTCATTCCATCACGCTATCATTCAAACATTCAAAAACAAAACGATTTATGGAGGAGCTCTTCAAAAAACCATTACAAGTATATTACTCAAAAATAATTCCAAGAATAATCCCCACCACAGGACAGCCATAAATCCAGAAAATGCTGGAAATACTCAGCAGGTCAGGCTGCATCTGTGGAAAGAAACAGAGTTAACGTTTCAGGTCCATGACCCTTGGTCAGAACTGGAAAAAGTTCGAGATGTAACAGGTTTTAAACGAGTGTAGGGGCAAGGAAAGTGGGGAGGGGAGGACAGGACAAAAGAGAAGGTCTGTGATTGGGTGGAAGGCAGGAGTGATTCAATGACAAAAGAGATGATGGTGCAAGGCAAAAGGAAAAGGTAATGGGACAAGTAAAGGAATAAAAAATGGGTCTAGAGGAGCTGTAAATGTCACAGCAGAGCCATTACCAGCAACTCCTGTCCGAAAAATTGGGAGCAGCAGTTTTGAACAGAAGCTGCAGCATTCGCGGTCCCGAGCTGCTTTGTCAACTATTTTGCGGCAGGTGTCTGAACCTGGATTGACACAGAACAGCCAGAATCGTTTACAGAACAAACAGCAACCAGTCCAAAATGATACCATCGGATGCTGACTGCATCATTGGGCACGATCAAAAGTTAGCATTAGAATAATAATGCTCAGCAATGATGATTCCAGACTGTTTACTGTCATTTAACTTAATATTTATAAGCAAAACATACACATCATGGGTGCTGTCCTTCAGAGGGCATGTTAAACCGAGGCCCCATCAAACCTTTAAGGTGGACATAAAAGATCCAACGACACTATTCAATGAAGAGTAGGGGAGGTATCCTGATGCCCTGGCAAACATGTCATAAAATCATTGGGGCCGAAATTGCCCTCTGCCCAAAACGGGGCGCAACTGCTGATTTTTTTGTGTGTGTTACTGCCCCAGACGGACATTCGAGTGAAATTCGGTACTTTGAGCAAAAAAATCCTAAGAACATAAGAACATAAGAAATAGGAGCAGGAGTAGGCCATAAGGCCCCTCGAGCCTGCTCTGTCATTCAATAAGATCATGGCTGATCTGATCATGGACTCAGCGCCACTTCCCCGCTCACTCCCCATAACCCCTCACCCCCCCATCGCTCAAGAAACTTTCTATTTTGCTCTTAAATTCATTCAATGACTCAGCTTCCACAGCTCTCTGAGGCAACGCATTCCACAGATTCACAACCCTCTAAAAAAGAAATTTCTCCTCATGTCAGTTCTCAATGGGCGGTCCCTTATTCTAAGATCATGCCCTCTAGTTCTAGTCTCCCCCACCAGTGGAAACATCATCTCTGCATCCACTTTGTAAAGCCCCCTCATAATCTTATACGTTTCTATAAGATCACCTCTCATTCTCCTAAATTCCAATGAGTAGAGGCCCAACCTACTCAACCTTTCCTCATAAGTCAATCTCCTCATCCCCGGGATCAACTTAGTAAACCTTCTCTGAACTGCCTCCAAAGCAAGTATATCCTTTTGTAAATATGGAAACCAAAACTGCAGTATTCCAGGTGTGGCCTCACCAATACCCTGTACAGCTGTAGTAAGACTTCCCTGCTTTTACACTCCATCCCCTTTGTAATAAAGGCCAAGATACCATTGGCCTTCCTGATCACTTGCTGTACCTGCATACTATCTTTTGTGTTTCATGCACAAGTACCCCCAGGTCCCGCTGTACTGCAGCACTTTGCAATCTTTCTCCACTTAAATAATAACTTGCTCTTTGATTTTTTTCTGCCAAAGTGTATGACCTCACACTTTCCAACATTATACTCCACCTGCCAAGAATGAGCGGGGCAGTGTTAGTGATGGGAATGGGCTCTTTGCAGCGGTGTGGGGGCGGACTGACTCCCATTGAGTGATGACCAGGCAGCTGCTCCCTGACCTTTTTAAAGGGCAGGTTTTGCAGCTTGACGCTGAGCACTGAGTTTGTCTTTGGTGCTTCTGACGGAATGGCTCATGCAAGAACTTCAAGCAGGGCCAGCTGCTTCTCTGATGCAGAGATTGAAACCCTCGTCCAAGCTGTGGAGGGAAGGAGACGTGTCCTGTATCCGGACAACGGAAGACCCAGTCGCGTGGTGTTTGTGAATGCCTGGAGAGAGGTAGCTGTGGAGGTGTCGGGGACCTCAGTTCATGACCGCACCGCCACCCAATGCCGCAAAAGGTTTAACGACATCACTCGAATGGTGAAAGTGAGTACATGTTTCCCCAAACTCCTAACCTTCCATTTCTGAGCCTCTCCTTCACCTACTCTTATTTCCGACCTTCACTATATAGTCAGTGAAGCACCATTTGATTGCTGAGGCAATTGAGGGTCCCTTTCATGTGAGAGTTACACCAGCATGTAATGGACCAACACTTGCACTAATTGCCGATGCATCATTACACAGCTTCTTTGCATTGCAGTCCAAGGTGTCACATATCCGTTTGGAGCAACAGAGGACTGGTGGGGGCAAGGCCGATATCCAGCAGCTCACTGACATTGAGGAGAGGGTCCGTTGGCTTGGGCCCACATGCTGCCTTCCCTGTGGCTGCAGAAAATGTGGATCCTGTCATGTTTGTAACCTTCACATAACTGTAACCTTTATGAACAACACTGTACACTGTATACACCTGAGTAATGCACACCTTGACCACAGGGGGTGAACTTGTGGGAGACATTCCTCACCTGGTCATCCAGGTATATAAAGGGAGGTCCCATGCAGGATCAGCACTTCTTGGTCCTGGGAATAAAGGTTCAGGTCACGTAGTGACTGTGTCTGCAGTACATGCCTCGTGTGATTCTTTCGTAAGGTGTAAGGACACCACAGATCCCACTGGGGGCAGCATCGGTATGTGAAGGCCTTCCTTTAATCATAGAATCATAGAGGTTTACAGCCATTTCGGCCCATTGTGTCCATGCTGGCCAACAGAGGCTATCCAGCCTAATCCCACTTTCCAGCACCAGGTCCGTAACCCTGCAGATTACGGCACTTCAGGTGCACATCCAACTACTTTTTAATTGTGGTGAGGGTTTCTACCTCTACCACCTTTTCAGGCAGTGCGTTCCAGACTCCCACAACCCTCTGTGTGAAGAAATTTCTCCTCAAATCCCCTCTAAACCTTCGACCAAATACTTTAAATTTATGCCCCCTGATTGTTGACCCCTCTACTAAGATAAATAGGCCTTTTCTATCCACTATATCTAGGCCCCTCATAATTTTATACACATCAATGAGGTCTCCCCTCAGCCTCCTCTGTTCCAATGGAAACAAATCCAGCCGATCTAATCTGTCCTCATAGCTTAGATTCTCCACTCCCGGCAACATCCTTGTAAATCTCCTCTGTACCCGCTCCAGTGCAATCATGTCTTTCCTGTAATGCGGGACCAGAACTGCATGCAGCATTCCAGCTGTGGCCTAACCAGTGTTTTATACAGTTCAAGCATAACCCTCCTGCTCTTGTAGTCTATGCCTCGGCTAATAAAGGCAAGCATTCCGTATACCTTCTTAACCACTTTATCTACCTTGTCTGCTAATTTCAGGGATCTGTGGACATACACTCCAAGGTCCCTTTGTTCCGCCACACTTCTCAGTATCCTACCATTTAATGTGTATTCCCTTTCCTTGTTAGCCCTCCACAAATGTATTACCTTACACTTCTCTGGATTAAATTCCATTTGTCACTGTTCTGCCCACCTGACCAGTTGATTGATATCTTCCTGCAGTCTGCAGCTTTCTTCTTCATTATCAATCATACATCTCTCCCTGAATGTGCAAACGCCTACCAGTCAATTGGTGATGGATGTGTGCAAGTTGCTTGCTGGATGGTGCAATGCGCTACCTCACCCTCATGGAACCCTTGTGCCATTTATGATTGCCGATGATACCCCGAGTCTGAGCCAGAGTCAGACCGAGAGCCTTGAGCCGAGTGTAGCGATTACTCCTCATCTGTTTTAAATAGGCGGCCCCTTATTCTAAGATTATGCCCCCTAGTTCTGGTCTCCCCCATCAGTGGAAACATCCTCTCTGCATTCACCTTGTCAAGCCCCCTCATAATCTTATGCGTTTCGATAAGAACACCTCTCATTCTTCTGAATTCCAATGAGTAGAGGCCCAATCTACTCAATCTTTCCTTATAAGTCAACTCCCTCATCTCCTGAATCAACCTAGTGAACCTTCTCTGAAATGCCTCCAAAGCAAGTATATCCTTTCTTAAGTATGGAAACCAAAACTGCACACAGTATTCTAGGTGTGGCCTCACCAATACCCTGTGTAACTGTAGCAAGACTTTCCTGCTTGGATAGTTTTAAATCCAAGGAAGAGGCAAATAAATTGGCCAGAAA
The DNA here is from genome assembly GCF_044704955.1 of Pristiophorus japonicus. Lineage (NCBI taxonomy): Eukaryota > Metazoa > Chordata > Chondrichthyes > Pristiophoridae > Pristiophorus > Pristiophorus japonicus. Next base: position 104,113,994 of record NC_091982.1, read on the forward strand.
AAGCAGCAAACCTGAGGACTGGGAGAAATTTAGAATTCAGCAGAGGGGGACAAAGGGTTTAATTAGGAGGGGGAAAATAGAGTATGCAGGGAACATAAAAACTGACTGCAAAAGCTTCTATAGATATGTGAAGAGAAAAAGATTAGTGAAGACAAATGTAGGTCCCTTGCAGTCAGAATCAGGTGAATTTATAATGGAGAACCAAAGAAATGGCAGACCAATTGAACAAATACTTTGGTTCTGTCTTCACTAAGGAAGACACAAATAACCTTCCGGAAATACTAGCGGACTGAGGTTCAAGAGAGGAGGAACTGAAGGAAATCCTTATTAGTCAGGAAATTGTGTTAGGGAAATTGATGGGACTGAAGGCCGATAAGTCCCCGGGGCCTGATAGTCTGCATCCCAGAGTACTTAAGGACATGGCCCTAGAAATATTAGATGCATTGGTCGTCATTTTCCAATATTCTATAGACTCTGGATCAGTTACTATGGACTGGAGGGTAGCTAATATAACCCCACATGTTAAAAAAGGAGGGAGAGAGAAAACGGGGAATTATAGACCGGTTAGCCTGACATCAGTAGTGGGGAAAATGTTGGAATCAATGATTAAAGATGAAATAGCAGCGCATCTGGAAAGCAGTGACGGGATCGGTTCAAGTCAGCATGGATTTATGAAAGGGAAATCATGCTTGACAAATCTCTGGAATTTTTTGAGGCTGTAACTAGTAGAGCGGACAAGGGAGAACCAGTGGATGTGGTGTATTTGGACTTTCAAAAGGTTTTTGACAAGGTCCCACACAAGAGGTTAGTGTTAAAAAGAAAGGCACATGGTAGTGGGGGTAATGTATTGACGTGGATAGAGAACTGGTTGGCAGAGCAGAAATAAACAGATCCTTTTCAGAATGGCAGGCAGTGACTAGTGGGGTACCGCAAGGTTCAGTGATGGGACCCCAGCTATTTACAATATACATTAATGATTAATGATTTAGATGAAGGAATTGAGTGCAATATCTCCAAGTTTGCAGATGACACTAAGCTGGGTGGCAGTGTGAGCTGTGAGGAGGATGCTAAGAGGCTGCAGAGTGACTTGGACAGGTTAGGTGAGTGGGCAAATGCATGGCAGATGCAGTATAAAGTAGATAAATGTGAGGTTATCCACTTTGGTGGCAAAAACAGGAAGGCAGAATATTATCTGAATGGTGACAGATTAGGAAAAGGGGAGGTGCAACAAGACCTGGGTGTCATGATACATCAGTCATTGAAGTTTGGTATGCAGGTACAGAAGACGGTGAAGAAGGCAAATGGCATGTTGGCCTTCATAGCTAGAGGATTTGAGTATAGGAGCAGGGAGGTCTTACTGCAGTTGTACAGAGCCTTGGTGAGGCCACACCTGGAATATTGTGTAAAGTTTTGGTCCTCTAATCTGAGGAAGGACATTCTTGCTTTTGAGGGAGGACAGCGAAGGTTCACCAGATTGATTCCTGGGATGGCAGGACTGATATATGAGGAGAGACTGAATCAACTGGGCTTGTATCCACTGAAGTTTAGAAGAATGAGAGGGGATCTCATAGAAATATATAAAATTCTGAGGGGATTAGACAGGTTAGAGGAAAAATCACAGAGCGCGATGGCTCGAGTGTCGGACAATCCGCACCGACTGGGTGGTCAGTCTGCACTGACGCCTTCAGGCGGCCAAGGCTCTTATTGAAAGGGGCAATTTCAACCCCGTACAATCTTACTGCACACAACAAGGCCATTCGGCCCATCTTGCTCTTTGAAGGAGCATTCCAATTAGTCCCACTCCCCTGCTCTTTCCCCATAATCCTGCAAATTGTTCCTGGTCAAGTATATATCCAATTCTTTTTTGAAGGGACCTACCTGGCTGTGTACAAGCTGGGTGCTGCATTATAACCATTTCACAACAGTGATTACACTTAAAGAAAACACCATTAGATGTGAAGTGTTTTGAGACATGCTGAGAGACACAGTAATGCAAGACCTTTCTTTATTTTCACAAGGAAATATTTTCACCACAAATCTAGTTTGTATAAATGTTGAATCATGTGCTTTAATCATCATAGAGACAATACATTACATTATTCACCCTCAGAAACTACTGCGTTTAAAGAGAAATTGCAGAGTCTGTTTAATCATTATGATTAACCAATCAGGTCAGACCTTGAAAAGCCAGTTCATGTAAACCACACCATTGATAAAGTGGAAGGTCATTTTCTGACAGAACGATCAGGGTGAAGGGCAGTGAGGGGGGGGGGGGGGGGTAATAGTGAGGGGGCAGTGAGGGGGGACAGTGAGGGGGGAGTGAGTGGAGGCAGTGAGGGGGGAGAGAGTGGAGGCAGTGAGGGGGGAGTGAGTGGAGGCAGTGAGGGGGGAGTGAGTGGAGGCAGTGAGGGGGGAGTGAGTGGAGGCAGTGAGGGGAGGCAGTGAGGGGGGAGTGAGTGGCGGCAGTGAGGGGGGCAGTGAGGGGAGGCATTGAGGGGGGGCAGTGAGGGGGCAGTGAGGGGGGAGAGAGGGGGGACAGTGAGGGGGGAGAGTGTGGGGGAGAGTGTGGGGGAGAGTGTGGGGGGAGTGAGGGGGAGAGTGGAGGGGCAGTGAGGGGGGGACAGTGAGGGGGAGAGTGTAGGGGCAGTGAGGGGGGGAGTGAGGGGGAGAGTGGAGGGGCAGTGAGGGGGGGACAGTGAGGAGGAGAGTGTGCGGGCAGTGAGGGGAACAGTGAGGGGAGGCAGTGAGGGGGGAGTGAGTGGAGGCAGTGAGGGGGGAGTGAGTGGAGGCAGTGAGGGGGGAGTGAGTGGAGGCAGTGAGGGGGGCAGTGAGGAGGGAGAGAGTGGAGGCAGTGAGGGGGCGTGAGTGGAGGCAGTGAGGGGGGAGTGAGTGGAGGCAGTGAGGGGGGCAGTGAGGGGGGAGTGAGTGGAGGCAGTGAGGGGGGCAGTGAGGGGGGAGAGAGGGGAGGCATTGAGGGGGGGGAGTGTGGGGGCAGTAAGGGGGGAGAGAGTGGGACAGTGAGGGGGGACAGTGAGGGGGACAGTGAGGGGGGAGCAGTGAGGGGGACAGTGAGGGGGGAGAGAGGGGGGACAGTGAGAGGGGAGAGAGGGGGGAGAGAGGGGGGACAGTGAGGGGGGAGAGAGGGGGGACAGTGAGGGGGGGAGCGTGGGGGAGAGTGTGGGGGGAGTGTGGGGGGAGTGAGGGGGAGAGTGGAGGGGCAGTGAGGGGGAGAGTGGAGGGGCAGTGAGGGGGGGACAATGAGGGGGAGAGTGTGCGGGCAGTGAGGGGGGCAGTGAGGGGAGGCAGTGAGGGGGGAGTGAGTGGAGGCAGTGAGGGAGGAGTGAGTGGAGGCAGTGAGGGGGGAGTGAGTGGAGGCAGTGAGGGGGGAGTGAGTGGAGGCAGTGAGGGGGGCAGTGAGGAGGGGGAGAGTGGAGGGGCAGTGAGGGGGGGACAGTGAGGGGGAGAGTGTGCGGGCAGTGAGGGGGGCAGTGAGGGGAGGCAGTGAGGGGGGAGTGAGTGGAGGCAGTGAGGGAGGAGTGAGTGGAGGCAGTGAGGGGGGAGTGAGTGGAGGCAGTGAGGGGGGAGTGAGTGGAGGCAGTGAGGGGGGCAGTGAGGAGGGAGAGAGTGGAGGCAGTGAGGGGGGCGTGAGTGGAGGCAGTGAGGGGGGAGTGAGTGGAGGCAGTGAGGGGGGGCAGTGAGGGGGGGCAGTGAGGGGGGGAGTGTGGGGGAGAGTGTGGGGGAGAGTGTGGGGGGAGTGAGGGGGAGAGTGTAGGGGCAGTGAGGGGGGGAGTGAGGGGGAGAGTGGAGGGGCAGTGAGGGGGGGACAGTGAGGGGGAGAGTGTGCGGGCAGTGAGGGGGGCAGTGAGGGGAGGCAGTGAGGGGGGAGTGAGTGGAGGCAGTGAGGGAGGAGTGAGTGGAGGCAGTGAGGGGGGAGTGAGTGGAGGCAGTGAGGGGGGAGTGAGTGGAGGCAGTGAGGGGGGCAGTGAGGAGGGAGAGAGTGGAGGCAGTGAGGGGGGCGTGAGTGGAGGTAGTGAGGGGGGCGTGAGTGGAGGTAGTGAGGGGGGAAGTGAGTGGAGGCAGTGAGGGGGGGCAGTGAGGGGGGAGTGAGTGGAGGCAGTGAGGGGGCAGTGAGAGGGGAGGCATTGAGGGGGGGAGTGTGGGGGCAGTGAGGGGGGGCAGTAAGGGGGGAGAGAGTGGGGCAGTGAGGGGGGAGAGAGGGGGGACAGTGAGGGGAGACAGTGAGGGGAACAGTGAGGGGGGAGCAGTGAGGGGGGCAGTGAGGGGAGGCAGTGAGGGGGGGCAGTGAGGGGGGAGAGTGTGGGTGCAGTGAGGTGGGGAGTGTGGTGGGAGAGTGTGGGGAAAGTGAGGGGGAAAGTGTGGGGGCAGTGAGGGGGCAGTGAGGGGGGAGAGAGGGGAGGCATTGAGGGGGGGAGTGAGGGGGGGAGTGTGGGGGCAGTGAGGGGGCAGTAAGGGGGGAGAGAGTGGGGCAGTGAGGGGGGAGAGAGGGGGGACAGTGAGGGAGACAGTGAGGGGGGCAGTGAGGGGAGGCATTGAGGGGGGGCAGTGAGGGGGGGCAGTGAGGAGGGAGAGTGTGGGGGAAGTGAGGGGGGAGTGAGGGGGCAGTGAGGGGGGAGAGTGAGGTGGGGAGTGTGGGGAGAGAGTGGGGGAGAGTGGAGGTGCAGTGAGGGGAGCAGTGAGGGGGAGAGTGTGGGGGCAGTGAGGGGGCAGTGAGGGGGCAGTGGGGGGGGACAGTGAGGGGGAGAGTGTGGGGGCAGTGAGGGGGGGACAGTGAGGGGGAGAGTGTGGGAGCAGTGATGGGGAGAGTGTGGGGGCAGTGAGGGAGGAGTGAGGGAGGGCAGTGAGCGGGGCATTGAGGGGGGGCAGTGAGGGGGGCAGTGAGGGGGAGAGTGTGGGGGCAGTGGGGGGGGGGGACAGTGAGGGAGAGAGTGTGGGGGCAGTGAGGGGGCAGTGGGGGGGGGGACAGTGAGGGGGACAGTGAGGGGGAGAGTGTGGGGGCAGTGAGGGGGGTAGTGAGGGGGAGAGTGTGGGAGCAGTGAGGGGGGAGTGAGGGGGACAGTGGGGGGGGGACAGTGGGGGGTGACTGTGAGGGGGAGAGTGTGGGGGCAGTGAGGGGGCAGTGAGGGGGGGACAGTGAGGGGGAGAGTGAGGGGGGAGTGAGTGGAGGCAGTGAGGGGGACAGTGAGGGGGGAGAGAGGGGAGGCATTGAGGGGGGGAGTGAGGGGGGGGAGTGTGGGGGCAGTGAGGGGGGGCAGTAAGGGGGGAGAGAGTGGGGCAGTGAGGGGTGAGAGAGGGGGGACAGTGAGGGGGACAGTGAGGGGGGGCAGTGAGGGGGGGAGTGAGGGGAGGCATTGAGGGGGGGCAGTGAGGGGGGGCAGTGAGGAGGGAGAGTGTGGGGGCAGTGGGGGGGGACAGTGTGGGGGAGAGTGTGGGGGCAGTGAGGGGGCAGTGGGGGGGGGCAGTGAGGGGGAGAGTGTGGGGGCAGTGAGGGGGGAGAGAGGGGGCAGTGAGGGGGGAGAGATGGGGGAGAGTGAGGTGGGGAGTGTGGGGGGAGTGAGGGGGAGAGTGGAGGGGCAGTGAGGGGAGCAGTGAGGGGGAGAGTGTGTGGGCAGTGAGGGGGCAGTGGGGGGGGACAATGAGGGGGAGAGTGTGGGGGCAGTGAGGGGGGGGACAGTGAGGGGTGGGAGTGTGGGGGCAGTGAGGGGGAGAGTGTGGGGGCAGTGAGGGGGGAGTGAGGGAGGGCAGTGAGCGGGGCATTGAGGGGGGGCAGTGAGGGGGGCAGTGAGTGGGAGAGTATGGGGGCAGTGGGGGGGTACAGTGAGGGGGAGAGTGTGGGGGCAGTGAGGGGGCAGTGGGGGGGGGGGACAGTGAGGGGGAGAGTGTGGGGCAGTGAGGGGGGTAGTGAGGGGGAGAGTGTGGGGGCAGTGAGGGGGGAGTGAGGCGGACAGTGGGGGGGGACAGTGAGGGGGAGAGTGTGGAGGCAGTGAGGGGGGAGTGAGTGGAGGCAGTGAGGGGGGAGTGAGTGGAGGCAGTGAGGGGGGGCAGTGAGGGGGGGAGTGTGGGGGAGAGTGTGGGGGAGAGTGTGGGGGGAGTGAGGGGGAGAGTGGAGGGGCAGTGAGGGGGGGAGTGAGGGGGAGAGTGGAGGGGCAGTGAGGGGGGGACAGTGAGGGGGAGAGTGAGGGGGGAGTGAGTGGAGGCAGTGAGGGGGGCAGTGAGGAGGGAGAGAGTGGAGGCAGTGAGGGGGGCGTGAGTGGAGGTAGTGAGGGGGGAGTGAGTGGAGGCAGTGAGGGGGGGCAGTGAGGGGGGAGTGAGTGGAGGCAGTGAGGGGGCAGTGAGAGGGGAGGCATTGAGGGGGGGAGTGTGGGGGCAGTGAGGGGGGGCAGTAAGGGGGGAGAGAGTGGGGCAGTGAGGGGGGAGAGAGGGGGGACAGTGAGGGGGGACAGTGAGGGGAACAGTGAGGGGGGAGCAGTGAGGGGGGCAGTGAGGGGAGGCAGTGAGGGGGGAGAGTGTGGGTGCAGTGAGGTGGGGAGTGTGGGGGGAGAGTGTGGGGGAAGTGAGGGGGAAAGTGTGGGGGCAGTGAGGGGGCAGTGAGGGGGGAGAGAGGGGAGGCATTGAGGGGGGGAGTGAGGGGGGGAGTGAGGGGGGAGAGTGTGGGGGAAGTGAGGGGGAAAGTGTGGGGGCAGTGAGGGGGCAGTGAGGGGGGAGAGAGGGGAGGCATTGAGGGGGGGAGTGAGGGGGGAGTGAGGGGGGGAGTGTGGGGGCAGTGAGGGGGGGGCAGTAAGGGGGGAGAGAGTGGGGCAGTGAGGGGGGAGAGAGTGGGGCAGTGAGGGGGGAGAGAGGGGGGACAGTGAGGGAGACAGTGAGGGGGGCAGTGAGGGGAGGCATTGAGGGGGGGCAGTGACGGGGGGCAGTGAGGAGGGAGAGTGTGGGGGCAGTGAGGGGGGAGAGAGGTGGCAGTGAGGGGGGAGAGATGGGGGAGAGTGAGGTGGGGAGTGTGGGGGGAGTGAGGGGGCAGTGAGGGGGGAGAGTGAGGTGGGGAGTGTGGGGGGAGAGAGGGGGAGAGTGGAGGTGCAGTGAGGGGAGCAGTGAGGGGGAGAGTGTGGGGGCAATGAGGGGGCAGTGGGGGGGACAGTGAGGGGGAGAGTGTGGGGGCAGTGAGGGGGGGACAGTGAGGGGGAGAGTGTGGGAGCAGTGATGGGGAGAGTGTGGGGGCAGTGAGGGAGGAGTGAGGGAGGGCAGTGAGCGGGGCATTGAGGGGGGGCAGTGAGGGGGGCAATGAGGGGGAGAGTGTGGGGGCAGTGGGGGGGGAACAGTGAGGGAGAGAGTGTGGGGGCAGTGAGGGGACAGTGAGGGGGACAGTGAGGGGGAGAGTCTGGGAGCAGTGAGGGGGGAGTGAGGGGGACAGTGGGGGGGGGGACAGTGGGGGGGGACTGTGAGGGGGAGAGGGTGGGGGCAGTGAGGGGGGACAGTGAGGGGGAGAGTGTGGGGGCAGTGAGGGGGGACAGTGAGGGGGGAGTGAGTGGAGGCAGTGAGGGGGCAGTGAGGGGGGAGAGAGGGGAGGCATTGAGGGGGGGAGTGAGGGGGGGGGGAGTGTGGGGGCAGTGAGGGGGGGCAGTAAGGGGGGAGAGAGTGGGGCAGTGAGGGGTGAGAGAGGGGGGACAGTGAGGGGGACAGTGAGGGGGGGCAGTGAGGGGGGCAGTGAGGGGAGGCATTGAGGGGGGGCAGTGAGGGGGGGCAGTGAGGAGGGAGAGTGTGGGGGCAGTGAGGGGGGAGAGAGGGGGCAGTGAGGAGGGAGAGAGTGGAGGCAGTGAGGGGGGCGTGAGTGGAGGTAGTGAGGGGGGAGTGAGTGGGGGGGGCAGTGAGGGGGGAGTGAGTGGAGGCAGTGAGGGGGCAGTGAGAGGGGAGGCATTGAGGGGGGGAGTGTGGGGGCAGTGAGGGGGGGCAGTAAGGGGGGAGAGAGTGGGGCAGTGAGGGGGGAGAGAGGGGGGACAGTGAGGGGAGACAGTGAGGGGAACAGTGAGGGGGGAGCAGTGAGGGGGGAGCAGTGAGGGGGGCAGTGAGGGGAGGCAGTGAGGGGGGGCAGTGAGGGGGGAG